>NC_133654.1:231531218-231841199 GCF_009905375.1 Apium graveolens | reverse complement strand
TCGGATGATTCGCTCTTGCTGGCGGAGAGCTTCCCGCCTTTCCTCCTCCAATCGCTCCAGATGGCGATGGTAGTCCATATAGAGGAACAGAAGGTGTGTCAGTACCTCCTGTGGGACAGAGTCCCATATCTCCTCAGGAATGGCCGTGACATGCCATTCCTGCTGCCACTCGGCACAGCTTAGCTCCATATTGAAGTTTTGGTAGTTCAAAAACATGTTGTATCTGACCATTGTGTTTTTGAAAGAAGAAGTATGAAGATAAGTGTGTGAGAAGAATTTGATGGAAAGACTGATGTGAAGTGGCTGCTTATATAGGCAAGAGAATGCCAGGAGACGCAAAGAAATTGAATGCTGACAGGTAGAATTAATTCTACCTCGTCTCCCTAGACTTTGAAAAAGAATAACATTCATTGGAAAGAGGAATCATGGTTTAAACCGCACAAGAAACAAGAAACAGTGGACTGTTCAAGTACGAATACCATTAATCCTAATCATAGTGACTATTAATCTTCCACTTCAACATATTCTAGTTCGAACTGAGACTGGTACCAAATTTTATTCACAGATAAGCCAAGTAAAGGATTAGACTGAGAAATCAGAACTTAGACCTATACCAGAACTTAACAGTCATCAGAACATAATTACTTAACTCGAAAAAGGAATGCCCATCTTAGTAAATCCTCATACAAGTTCTGAGTTATAGACTTCAGAACTTAATCATCAGAACGTGTAACTAGAACTTGTCCTCAGAACTTGTGCAACAATGACACAATGACTGTTTATCTACAATAACATAGACCACCATAGAAATTTTCATCATTCAGATGGAGTGATTAGTGTGTGCATTAAGCTAAATAACAGACAAAGAGTAAAGTCTGATTCACGTCAGTACATCTTAGAAATAAGGCATAACTAAAATTTTGCTAAAGAGCTGTCATTGTCCTGAAACCTACTGATGAATGAGTTCATGCTTGAGTCCACCTCAACTGTTTTGTGCTAATTTTATGCATCTTTTGAAATTCTATTTTACAGTGGCTTCTCAGTGTAAGTGAGTCACGACTGTTTATCAGAATTTATGCTATTATCAGAGTATTTCTCCAGTAATCATAGAGTGTGAAAAGTCACCAAGAAAATATTTTGCTTTTCTAATGCATATCTACTTAATACCAGCAATGCACTTGGGTCGTCCCTTCCACATTTTTACTCTAGATCTCAAAGGAGTACCTGATTTTATTCTTTTATCTTTTTGCTTTTTCTTTTGATAAGTGAGGTTTATCAGCACTTAGTACATTCAGTAGTTTTACTAGTATTAGAACTTAACAGATGAGTAGCATTATTCTAATTTGTGACTTAGTAATAAGATATACAAAGTAAACTTAACTAAGCTCAATTATCAGAATTTGCTTGTGTCATAGGGTTTCCACTGAAATAATTACTTCTTACATGGAATCATTTGTTTATTGAAGACTACTAGGTCAGTATCTAGCACAGTTATCCTCATAGGATTGAATAGGTACTTAAACAGACATATCACTTATTAGAGTTTAGAAACATATATCAGACAACAGTCAGTACTTAAAGACATTTATCAATTAAGCACAGCATACACAATGAGATTAATTCTGTAAATACTGAGCATAAAGTCTGATAACACAGAACAAGACTAAGCAGATTTAGAGAAAGAACCTGAAACCATTCCAAGTTCATTTACCAATCTTGTAAAAGTAGCTTCACACAGTGGTTTTGTGAAGATATCTGCTAGTTGTTGATCTGTGGGAACAAAATGCAATTCCACTGTACCTTCATCCACATGTTCCCTGATGAAGTGGTACCTGATGCAGATGTGCTTTGTCATTGAGTGTTGAACTGGATTACCTGTCATAGCAATAGCACTTTGATTATCACAGTAAATAGGGATTTTGAAATATGTTAACCCATAATCCAGTAACTGATTCTTCATCCAAAGAATCTATACACAACAGCTTCCTGCAGCAATATACTCTGCTTCTGCAGTTGATGTGGAAATTGACTTTTGTTTCTTGCTGTACCAAGAAACCAATCTGCCTCCAAGAAATTGGCAGCATCCACTTGTGTTTTTCCTGTCAATTTTGCAACCTGCAAAATCTGCATCTGAGTAACCTATTAGTTTAAAATCTGATTCTCTAGGATACCATAATCCCAGAGCAGCTGTTCCTTTAAGATACTTAAAGATTCTTTTTACAGCTGTTAAGTGAGGTTCTCTTGGATCTGCTTGAAATCTTGCACAAAGACAGGTAGCATACATGATATCAGGTCTAATAGCAGTTAGATAGAGTAGAGAGCCAATCATACCTCTGTAGTCAGTAATATCTACTGATTTACTGGTATCCTTATCCAGTTTTGTCGCAGTGGCCATTGGAGTGGATGCACTTGAACAATCTTGCATTCCAAATTTCTTCAGCAAGTTTCTGGTGTACTTGGTTTGACAAATAAAAGTGCCTTCCTCATTCTGCATGACTTGAAGGCCCAGAAAATAGCTAAGTTCCCCCATCATACTCATCTGATATCTTGACTACATTAGCTTGGCAAACTTTTTGCAAAGTTTGTCATTTGTAGATCCAAAAATGATATCATCAACATAAATCTGGACCAGAAGTAAGTCCTTTCCATGGTTGAGGTAGAACAGTATTTTATCTATTGTCCCTCTATTGAATCCACTTTCCATAAGAAATTGAGCTAAAGTCTTATACCATGCTCTAGGAGCTTGCTTAAGTCCATAAAGTGCTTTATCAAGCCTGTAGACATAATCTGGATGTTTGGTATCTACAAAACCTGGAGGTTGTTCAACATATACCTCCTCCTCCAATTCTCCATTGAGAAAAGCACTTTTCCCATCCATTTGAAAGACAGTAAACTTTTTATGAGCAGTATAAGCCAAGAATATCCTTATGGCTTCTAACCTAGCAACTGGTGCAAATGTTTCATCATAATCAATTCCCTCCTGTTGAGAATATCCTTTTGCAACCAGCCTTGCCTTATTCCTTGTAATTATGCCATCACTGTCAGTTTTGTTTCTGAATACCCACTTTGTACCAACAATAGATCTATTCTTTAGTCTTGGCACTAGGGTCCAGACTTTGTTTCTTTCAAATTCATTCAACTCTTCCTACATTGCTTGCACCCAATCAGCATCTTGAAGAGCTTCTTCCACTTTCTTTGGCTCAGTCTGAGAGAGAAAAGAACTATAAAGACATTCATTTGAAGTACATGTTCTAGTTCTGACACCTACATTAGGATTTCCAATTATCAAATCAGGTGTATGTGATTTTGTCCACTTCCTTACAGATGGAAGGTTTTCTTTAGAACTGGATGCTCCCCCATGATCCATGCTATTTTCATTTTCATTTTCTGATGCTCCCCCTGAAACTATGCTCTCTGAGTTGGATTCTTCAGTATTTAGATTTTCAGCACTATCAGAACTTGGCTTATCAGAACTTGACGAATCAGAACTTGAATAGCCAGATGCATGTTCTGATGTTTCTTGAGATGTGGTAGGATCTTGAGTATGCTCCCCCTGCATAGGTGCATCTTCCTTTGACGTAGTCTCCATAGTTTCAATAACATCAGAGTTTAATCCATCAGAGTTTACAGTATCAGGACTTAGACTATCAGGATTTTCTGTATCAGAATTTGAGTCTTCATTTTCAAATCTCAGCTGATCATGGTCAATGAAATCTTCAAGACTAGTAATCTTTTTGTCATCAAAAGAGACATTGATAGATTCCATGACCACTTTTGTTCTCAAATTATAGACTCTAAAGGCTTTTGTGGAAAGTGGATATCCAATAAAGATTCCTTCATCAGCTTTTAGATCAAACTTTGATAGCTGTTCAGGATGAGTCTTGAGAACAAAACACTTGCATCCAAATACATGAAAATATTTTAGATTTGGCTTCTTTTTCTTCACCATCTCATATGGTGTTTTTCCATGCTTGTTAATGAGTGTTGTATTTTGAGTAAAACAAGCAGTCTGCACAGCTTCAGCCCAGAAATAGGTTGGAAGCTTTGCTTCTTCAAGCATTGTACGTTCAGCTTCAATGAGAGTTCTATTCTTCCTTTCAACAACTCCATTTTGCTGTGGAGTTCCAGGAGCAGAAAATTCCTGCTTTATTCCATGGCTTTTGCAGAACTCTTCCATTATCAAATTCTTGAACTCAGTGCCATTATCACTCCTTAAAACTTTCACAGAATCTTTGACCATTTTATCCAGATGTTTGATATGATCAATCAAGGTTGATGCAGTTTCACTTTTTGTATGCAAGAAATACACCCATGTGTATCTGGTGAACTCATCCACTATGACCAACGCATACTTCTTCTTTGCAATAGACATGACATTTACTGGACCAAATAGATAAACATGTAGTAGATGATAAGGCTCAAGAATTGATGATTCAGTCTTGCTCTTGAATGAAGATTTTCTTTGTTTGGCTTTCTGACATGAATCACAAAGGCCTTTCAGGAGCAAATACTGTGTTTGGCAATCCTCTCACAAGATCTTTCTTGACCAGTTCATTTATATTGTTGAAATTTAAATGAGAGAGTTTCTTATGCCAATTCCAGCTTTCTTCAATTGATGCTCTACTCATCAGACAAATTGCAGAACCATCAGTACTTGTTGAAAGCTTAGCTTCATAAATGTTACCACGCCTGTATCCTTTCAGAACAACTTTGCCTTTAGATTTACTCAGAATTTCACAGTGTTCTTCAAAGAAATCAACATGATAACCTCTGTCATAGATTTGACTTATACTCAGTAGGTTGTGTTTAAGTCCTGAGACTAGAGCTACTTGTTTAATTATGACACTTCCAAGATTGATATTGCCATATCCCAATGTTTTTCCAATGTTGCCATCTCCATAAGAAATACTTGGGCCAGCTTTCTCCACAAAGTCTGATAGCAGGGCCTTATTTCCAGTCATATGTCCTGAACATCCACTGTCCAGAACTAGAATATTTTTCCTGTTGCCCTGCAATCACAAAGACCACTAATTAGTAATTTTAAGGACCCAGACTTGCTTTGATCCTTTGGCCTTATTAAGTTTATTAACATTTGCAGCGGATTTAGCATCAGAGTTTATGTTAACAATTTTCTTATTAGAACTTACATTATCAGACTTTGAATCAGAATTTACACTAGAAGGAACAATGGAAACTTTCTTCAAAGAAGGTTTTATTTGATAATAATCATAGTACAAACTATGATATTCCTTACAAGTATAAATGGAATGCCATAAACTACCACAATGAAAACAAGGATTTTGTGGTTTGTATCTAACAAACTGACTCTTAACTCCTGATTTTGAAGGTAAGGAGTTAATATTCTTATTCTTCCTGCAAAAAGAAGCCAGATGGTTAGAACTTCCACAGTTATGACATGTTTTCCTAGGAGCATCAGGAACAGGTTTATAATCATTACTTTTATTCACACCTTCCTTTCCATTCCTATTTTTCCTAGGTGATTTTACCTTGTTTGCATTCTTAACATCTTTCAGCTTATGCTTAAGCTGCTTCTTTGTCATTAAGCCTATGTTCACTTCAGTTGTCTTTTCCTATTTTAGTTTGTAATAAGTTAATTTCTTTATAACTTCTGATTTTTCATTTTCAGACTTTACAGTTACAAACTTAACAGGTTTTAACTTTGGCTTTTGCTTATCAACAGACTTAATTTCTTCAGTTCCTTTATCTTTCTTATCTTCTTCATAACCTAAGCCCTCTTTCCAGTTTCCACTACTTAGCAAATTTTGAGTTGTTTTGCCAGAGTTAGTCCAAGTCCTGATAATCTCTCTTTCCTTTTCTAACTCAGTTTTTAGAGATTCATTTAATTTTAGCACTTCATTCCTAACATAAAAAGCATCATCTCTATCCTTCTGAGTTTGATGGAACATGACTAACTCTTTTTCTAAGAAATCATTTCTTTTCTTAAATGCAAGATTTTCAGAAGTTAATCTTTCACATGTTAAAGTTTGATCTCTATAACTAACAAACATGGTTTTAAGATATCTTCTCAACTCATTAATATCATCAGTATGAAAAGCATAAGTAGTCTGAGGTACCTTTATTTCAGCAGCTTCAGAACTGCTCTTAGCACTTTTTTTATCAGCATTTGCCATCAATGCATAGTTTTCCTCACTTTCAGAGTCTGAGGTGTCTGTCCAGCTTTTCTGCTTTGTGACAAGAGCCTTGCCTTTATCACCCTTTACCTTCTTGCAGTCAGGAGATATGTGGCCTTTCTCACCACATTTATAGCATTTAACATTGGTATAATCTCCTCTGTCAGACTTTCCTCCTCTGCATTCAGATCTTCTGAAATTCTTCTTATCAGAACTTATGCCTTTCCTGGAAAACTTCTTTCCCTTCCTGAACTTCATGTATGCAATCTTTGTGATTCCTTTCACCATAAGAGCACACAGCTTCATCATCTCCTCATCAGCATCAGTCTCAGGCAATCTTTCAGAATCTGAGTCATCATCACTCTCAGAACTTGATGACTCAGTATCAGACTTTATGAAAAGAGCTTTACCCTTGTCTTTCTTTGAGGAAACTGCTTTGGGGAATTCTTCTTCAGCCTTAAGAGCAATTGTCCTTGACTTTCCTCCTTTCCTCTTGCTTCTTTGTTCCATCTCCAGCTCATGAGTCTTGAGCATTCCATAGATTTCGTCAAGAGTTGTTTCATCAAGATTGTAGTTGTCTCTTATTGTCGTTGCCTTCAAATCCCAGCATTCAGGAAGAGCTAACAGGAACTTAAGGTTTGAATCTTCAAGATAATACTCTTTATCAACCAATGACAAATCATTCAAAAGTTTGACAAATCTATCATATAAATCATTCAATGACTCATTAGTCTTTGAGTCAAAGTGTTCATACTCTTGAGTGAGTATTGTCTTCCTGTTCTTCTTAATTGTGTCAGTTCCCTGACACCTTGTTTCCAGAGCAACCCATATTTCCTTAGCAGTCTTGCAGTTTATTACCCTGTTTGACATTACATTATCAATGGCACTATGCAGTAAGTGTCGTACCTTAGCATCCTTAGCAATTGATGCTATGTCTTCAGCAGTATAATCACTCTTATCTTTTGGTACGGTCTTTGCTGCTTCACCTGTAACTACAACAGCAAGCTTGGTTGGTTTGTGAGGGCCTTCCTTGATTCTATCAAGGTATTCTGGATTTGTTGCTTCCAGGAACATGGTCATCCTTACCTTCCATATGGGATATTCAGATGGTCTCAGTATGGGAACTCTGATGGTCTCATACCGACTCTGAATTTGTGTCTTTGGTGATTCCTCAGTTTTGGTAGGCTTAGTTGGAGTTTCTATGTCCGAGATGATTGTGTTTGGATCTTTAACTGTATGTATGTTAACAGATAGGCTCTGATACCAATTGTTAGGTCACACACACACTGTAGAGGGGGTGAATACAGTGTATAGTACACTCAAATCGAACTTTAAGAACTTAAGTAACAGAAAACAAACTTTATTGAAACAATAAACTCTGTTACAGTATGGAACTGTTACCTCTCAGTGATGAACAAATATCACGAGAGCTGCTAGGGTTACAATGAATAATCTTGTCTAATAATGATAACACTTATAGTGTAAACCCTATGTCTGTGTTTATTTACTACACAGTTACAAGATAATCGCTAATTGATATGGAATATAATTCTGCTTCCTAAAATATATCAATCAGATATCTTTTCTTCCAAGTATTCCATTCTTTACGGAATTCCTTCTTCATGCATATCTCTTCTTATGTTTATCTTGATCTTCTTTCCTTTAATCAGCTACTGTCCTTATCTGATTGTCCTTCAGCACCTAAGTTCTGATATCTATCTTCTGATGATTATCTCCTGATAACATAAGTACTGATATCCTTAAAACCTGACTTCCAGTATAAGTACTGATCAACAGTTAAGTACTGATTTATCCTGTTCAAATAAGATCTGAAAGCTAAACATAAAACATATTAGCCATGACATTATCAAATATATCTAACATTTGAAATATCAGAACTAACTATATCTTTACTCTGAACAACTTGAGCCATGTCAGAGGTTGTGTTAGAATTTTTTCTTGAATTTAGAGCAAGATCAACATCTTCAACAGTAATTTCTTCATCCACATGAGGCACATAAACCTTGATAAGTTCACCAACTTTCTCTTTGCCCTTGGACCTTGGATCTATCTTCAATTGTGATTTAGCCTTGGTTGCTTCAGAACTTGTTCTTTCTTTTATCACAATGCCTTTGGCCTTTGGAAGTTTCTTTTTACCAACAGAAGCTTCAGATTTAGAATTGACTTTTTCTGACTTAAGTCTAGCTTCTTCTTCCATCAGACTCTCCAAGTCCATTCCTGGATTTTCTTTCAGAAATAACTGCCTTGATATTTCTTCATCAAGATCCAGAAATTCATCAGAACTTATCCTTTTACCAGTAGCAGAAGTAATTCTTTTTCCAGCATCAGAACTTGTCCTGTGACTTGTAATTTCAGCTCTTCTTGATGAGAAACTTCTACCTTGACCATGACCTCCACCCGTTCCAGAGTTTCCCTGGTCATCTTTTTCATCATCCTTCCCCTTCAATGTCTTAACAGTTTTGCATTTGGACTTAATTACTTTCTCCCCCTTTTTGGCATCAGCAGGTAAGAGAAGAGAGACAAGCAATTCCACTGAGGCTTGGATTTCATCGAGTTGTGATTGCTGAGAAGCTTGATGTTTCAAAATATCATCAATCTGAGACTGTTGCTTCTCTTGGGTCTTCTCAATGTAAGCAACTCTGTCAAAGGTAGGTTGGAAGAATTTTTTCTTATTAAGTTTCCTAGTCATATCTTGCTTGAGCAATTCTTCCTTAACTTGACGTAACTCTGCATGAGTTGTTGAATGGAGACCTTGCAGATGTCTAGTACTCAATGCAGTGACTCGAAGCTGTGTCGTGAAATCATCATTAATTAACATTTCATCAGCTTTTGCCAAGTGTTGAGCAAGAATCTTTTCAGATGGAACAAAGGTAACTGAGTTCTATTCCTTAGTCCACTCTTGTCCTCTAGGAGTTTCACTCCAAGGTACTGGTGCTGCTCTTGTAACAAACTTCTTAACTAGTTCAGATTTATGAACAGTTTGTTGAGGTGCATGTCCTGAAGGACCTGCTTCATCAGCATCTGCATTAGTAGTAGCATCACCAGTAGTATCAACATTTGAAGCATCAGAACTGACAGCATCAGCATCTTCTGAGAAAACAACAGTATGAGAAGCAATTGAGGCTTCAACATCATCCTCTAAGTGCTGATCTGGTGCCAAGTTCTGATCAACAGCCATATCCTGATGCTCACCTATATTCTGATCATCAACATCTAGATGCAGAGAAGGTGCTATAGACAATTCTGGAGTTGGAGTAACATCAGGAAAAGGTGTTATTGATGGATTAATTGCTGTTGGAGCTTCTAAGTAGAGAACCTCAAGCACAACCAGGTTGTGAATATCAATTTCAGCACTTGTGCCTGGGTCTACAGGAGATACAGTTTCATGTACAGGAGACACAAATGGTGTGTTTGCCTTATCTGTTGTAGCTTCCTGAGTTGGGGATAATGAAGAGGGAGATGCAGTAGCTTCAGCAAATTCTAGTTCTTTTGAGATCAGAGATTCCTGATCTCCTTCCTTAGCTGCTGCTTCCTCATCATCTAAAGCTGAGCTTTTAGCTCTCTGTTTCTTGTATCTCTTTGAAGGTGGGGATTCCTTGGGAGGTTCAGCAGAAGTCATTCTTCTAAGCCTTTTAAGAAGCTTAGATCCCCCAATTCCAGAATCCTTCTGAGAAGGGACCTTCTCAGCTTATTTTACAACAGGTTCTGATGCAGAAACCTATTCCTCATTATCAGACTCATCTCTCAGAACAATCCTCCTTCTCTTCTATGGTGTCTGAGGAACAGTCTTTGTCCTCTTGGGCTTGGAAGATGAAGGCTTCACAGTAGGTACTGAGGATGAAGGTTGAGCTGTCTGTGAAGGTGTGAGATAAGTTTTGAGATATGTTTTGAGAGAGGGTTGAGGTATAGATGTATGTGTGGTATGTTCTGATGTTTGGTGTGGTGTTTGGGATGTGGTGGTAGGTTGAACATCAGGATAAACAGATCTATAGGTTTGAGGATCAGCATTTACCAGGATCTGTTTTACAGACTGGGGAATCTGTAAAGGTCTAACCACCGTTTTCTTAAGGTCAGTATTTACCAAGTCATTAAAAGACCGTTTTGCAAGTTTAAAGGGTGGAAATAAGTCAGTGGTAGGTTGGGGTTCATCAGCACAACAAAAATTATATATAAGCTGACAGAATCTAGCAAAGTAGACAACATTCCTATCCTCTGTCATCCTATCCCCTATAAAACCTATCACAGCACTGGCAAAATCAAAATGAGTTTGGTTAATAATAGTATATCCGATGTGCTGACTCATTATTGGAATGGCATCAAAGTTGGAACACTTATTCCCGAAGGCTTTAGTGATGCTCGAAGAAAAAGTTCCATTCCTTTCTGATATGTGCTCGTTTCAACTGTCCAAGCTTAGCTAAACTCTTCTCATACCCCAAACTGGCCATGAGCTGCTGTAGAGCTGGTTCCTCCGGTGTTGAGAAAATGCAGCCTTCTGGTAAATGTAAAGCCTTGCGAACTGTTCCAGGAGTTACCACATGCTCATCATCATTGACTTCAAAAACAATGCTGGGAGTACCAGTTGCACCACCATTATCAAAATGCACAGTCCGCCAAAATGTCAGAACTTGTTGGCTTGAAAAGACTGAAGGCTGGGTCAATGCATACCCAATTTCACTGTGTGCAAGAAGATCTTGCACAAAATGCAACTCAGACGGAGCTTCATCATGATTTAGGATTGCAGCATAATTGTTGGGAACGAACTTGGCTCCTTCTATGATCAAATCCTTAGGTGCCATGAGAAAAATTGAAAATTAAGATTGCCTGTAAGGTGTTTGATAAAATATCTGTATGATAAACCAACGTCAGGAGATGAGAGAGAGTAAAAACAAAGAAAGAGAGATAAAGTGTAAAAGTAAATAAAAGATTGTATAATCTTCTCTCTCTCTTACTTATACTTGGTTAAAAAAAAATAACCGTTGGACACCTGTCAGACATGCATCAATAATGAATAGTTAATGGGCACGGGAAAACAGTAATCATTACTTATCACATGCAGTTTTTCAAGGAAAAACCGTTCCACTTACCCAGTAATCCCATTAATTGAGGTAAGTCAGTTTTAATTCAAAATTTAAACTGTTCCCACTTATTTAATTATTTTCACTACAAAACCAATATTCTGTAAAAAAAATTCAAGTGTGAGAATGACCAAAAAATAAATCAAGTAAACAAGTACTGATATCTCAAAATCAGAACTTAATTTAAATCAATAATTAAAATGGTCATCATAATATGGATTTATCAGGATTTAAAAATGCAGCAGAATTTACAACATCTCAGAGATAAAATCTTGCAAAAATAAGAAATTCCATTAATATATTAAGAGAATACATCCATGAAATTGAAATTACATCAGAGCATTACAAGACTGTCCTAAGCTTCTAAACCTAACATCAACAGCTTTTGTCCTTGGCTAAGAAGTCGGACAAAGCTGACGATGAAGAAAAATAGGAAGAAGAAAACAAATTATTTCTTCTTCCGACTCTCTACAAAAAGAATAGCGAGTCGAATGATTCGCTCTTGTTGGCGGAGAGCTTCCAGCCTTTCTTCTTCCAATCGCTCCAGATGGCGATGGGAGTCCATGTAAAAGAACATGAGGTGTGTGAGAACCTCCTGGGGAACCGAGTCCCAAATCTCATCAGGAATGACAGTTACATTCCATTCCTGCTGCCAGTCCTCACAGCTCAATTCCATGTTGAAGGTCTCATAGTTTAAAAACATATTGTAGTTAACCATGATTATGTTGGTATGAAGGAAAAGAGAGTGAGTATGTGAGAAAAGAAATGATGTGTAGGCTGATGTGAGGTGAGGGTTTATATAGGCAATAGAATGCCAGAAGACGCGAGGATAATTTAGTGCGTACAGGTAGAACTAATTCTACCTCGTCTCCCTAGACTGGGAAGAAGAAAAACAGTCATTGGAAAAGTAAAACAGGGTTTAATGCGCACAACAAACAAGTAAAAATTACTGTGCATGTACGTGTTCCACTAACCCTAATTGTATTGACTGTTAATATCTTACCCGTTCATATTCTGATTTAAAATAAGACTGTTTCAGATTTTAACCACAAATAAGTCAAGTAGAGGATCAGAATTTAATATCAGCACTTAGACTTATATCAGAACTTAATAGTCATCAGAACATGATTTCTTAACTCGAAAAATGAATGCCTATCTCTGTGATTCTTCACACAAATTCTGAGTTCGGTTCTTCAGAACTTATTTATCAGAACTTCCAGCAGAACTTGTCCTCAGAATTTATGCAATCTGACACATAAACTGTTCATCTAAAATAACATTGATCGCCACATTAATTTTCATCATTCATATGGAGTGCAAGTGTGTGCATTAAGCAAAATATCAGACAAAGAGTAAAGTCTGATTCACTTCAGTACATCTTAGAAATAAGGCATAACTAAGAACTTTACTTAAAATCTGTCATTATTCTGAAGCCTACTATTGAATTAGTGTATGCATGAGTCCATCTCAACTGTTTTGTGCTTATTTTATGCATCTTTTGAAATTCCAATTTATAGTGGCTTCTTAGTGTAAGTGAGTCACGACTGCTTATCAGAATTTATGCTTTTATTAGAGTATTTCTGCAGTAATCATAGAGTGTGAAAAGTCACCAAAAAAAATAATTATTTGCTTTTCTGATGCATATTACTTAATACCAGCAATGCACTTGGGTCGTCCCTTCCACATGTTTTACTCTAGATCTCAAAGGAGTACCTGATTTTTATTTCTTATTTATTTTCCTTTTTTTTTGATAAGTGAGGTTTATCAGCACTTAGTATATTTTACAGATTTACTAACATCAGAACTTAACAGATGAGAAGCATGATTCCAGTTTTTGACTTAGTAATAGGATAGACAAAGTAAACTTAACCAAGCTCAATATCAGAATTTGCTTGTGTCAATAGATTTCCACATAAATAATTACTTCTAACATGGGATCTCTAGTATATTAAAGACAACTAGGTCAGCATCTAGCACAGTTATCCTCATAGGATTGAATAGTCACAGAAACAGTCATTTCACTATCAGAGTTTAGAAATTCATATCAGACAACAATCAGTACTTCAGCAATTTTTAATTAAGCACAGAATGCACAAAGAGAGTAATATCTGCAAATACCGATCATAAAGTCTGATGCATCAGAACAAAAGCTAAGCAGATTTAGAGAAAGAACCTGAAACCATTCCAAGTTCATTTACCAATCTTGTAAAAATAGCTTCACACAGTGGTTTTGTGAAGATATCCGCTAGTTATTGATCTGTTGGAACAAAGTGCAATTCCACTGTACCTTCATCCACATGTTCCTTTATGAAGTGGTACCTAATGCTGATGTGCTTTGCCATTGAGTATTGAACTGGATAACCTGTCATAGCAATAGGACTTTGATTGTCACAGTAAATAGGTATTTTAAAATATGTTAACCCATAATCCAGTAACTGATTCTTCATCCAAAGAATCTGTGCACAACAGCTTCCTGCAGCAATGTATTCTGCTTCTGGAGTAGATGTGGAAATTGACTTTTATTTCTCGCTAAACCAAGAAACCAATCTGCCTGCAAGAAATTGGCAGCTCCCACTTGTGCTTTTCCTGTCAATTTTGCAACCTGCAAAATCTGCATCTGAGTAACCTATTAGTTTAAAATCTGATTCTCTGGGATACCACAATCCCAGATCAGCTGTTCCTTTAAGATACTTGAAAATTCTTTTCACAGCTGTTAAGTGAGGTTCTCTTGGATCTGCTTGAAATCTTGCACAAAGACAGGTAGCATACATGATATCAGGTCTACTAGCAGTTAGATAGAGTAGAGAACCAATCATACCTCTATAATCAGTAATATCTACTGATTTACCAGTGTCCTTATCCAGTTTTGTTGCAGTGGCCATGGGAGTGGATGCACTTGAACAATCTTGCATTCCGAATTTCTTCAGCAAATTTCTGGTGTACTTAGTTTGACAAATAAAAGTGCCTTCTTCATTCTGCTTGACTTGAAGGCCCAGAAAATAACTAAGTTCCCCCATCATACTCATTTGATATCTTGACTGCATCAATTTGGAAAACTTCTTGCAAAGTCTGTCATTTGTAGAAACTATGGTCCAGACTTTTCAGAAGAAACTGAGCTAAAGTCTCATACCATGCTCTTGGAGCTTGCTTAAGGCCATAAAGTGCTTTATCAAGCCTGTAGACATGATAAGGATATTTGGGATCTACAAAGCCTGGAGGTTGGTCAACATATACTTCCTCCTCCAATTTTCCATTGAGAAAAGCACTTTTCACATCCATTTGAAAGACAGTAAACTTTTTGCGAGCAACATAAGCCAAAAATATCCTTATGGCTTCCAATCTAGCAACTGGTGCAAATGTTTCATCATAATCAATTCCATCCTGTTGAGAATATCCTTTTACAACCAACCTTGCCTTATTTCTTGTAATTATGCCATCACTATCAATTTTGTTTCTGAATACCCACTTTGTACCAACAACAAATCTGTTCTTTGGTCTTGGCACTAGGGTCCAGACTTTGTTTCTTTCAAATTCATGTAACTCTTCCTGCATTGCTTGCACCCAATCAGCATCTTGAAGAGCTTCTTCCACTTTCTTTGGTTCAGTCTGAGAAAAAAAAGAATTGTAAAGAAATTCACTTGAAGTAGCTGTTCTAGTTTTGACACCTGCATCAGGATTTCCAATTATTAAGTCAGGTGTATGTGATTTAGTCCACTTCCTTGCAGATGGAAGGTTTTCTCTAGAACTAGATGCTCCCCCATGATCCATGCTATCTTCATCAACATTTTCTGATGCTCCCCCTGAAAGTATGCTCTCTGAGTTGGATTCTTCAGAATTTAAGTTTTCAGAATTATCAGAACTTGGCTTATCAGAAATTGACGAATCAGAACTTGAAGAGCCAGATGTATGTTCTGATGCTTCTTGAGATGTGGTTGTATCTTGAGTATGCTCCCCCTGCATAGGTGCATCTTCCTTTGGCGTAGTCACCACAGTTTCAATAACATCAGAGTTTAATCCATCAGAGTTTGCAGTATCAGGATTTAGACTGTCAGGATTTTCAGTATCAGAATTTAAGTCTTCATTTTCAAATCTCAGCTGATCATGCTCATTGAAATCTTCAAGTCCAGTAATCTTCTTATCATCAAAAGAGACATTGATAGATTCCATGACCACTCTTGTTCTCAAGTTATAGACTCTGAAGGCTTTTGTGGAAAGTGGATATCCAACCAAGATTCCTTCATCAGCTTTTAGATCAAATTTGGATAGCTGTTCAGGGCGTGTCTTAAGAACAAAGCATTTGCATCCAAATACATGAAAATACTTCAGATTTGGCTTCTTTTTCTTCACCATCTCATATGGTGTCTTTCCTTGCTTCTTAATGAGTGTTGCATTCTGAGTAAAATAAGTAGTCTGCACAGCTTCAGCCCAGAAATAGGTTGGAAGCTTTGCTTCATCAAGCATTGTACGTGCAGCTTCAATGAGAGTTCTATTCTTTCTTTCAACAACTCCATTTTGTTGTGGAGTTCCAGGAGCAGAAAATTCCTGCTTGATTCCATGGTTTTTGCAGCACTCTTCCATTAACAAATTCTTGAACTCAGTACCATTATCACTTCTTATTATCTTCACAGAATCTTTGACCAATTTATCTAGTTGCCTGACATGATCAATCAAGATAGATGCAGTTTCACTTTTTGTATGCAAGAAATACACCCATGTATATCTGGTGAACTCATCCACTATTACCATAGCATATTTCTTCTTTGAAATAGACATGACATTTACTGGACCAAATAAATCAACATGTAGTAGGTGATAAGGCTCAAGAATTGATGATTCAGTCTTGCTCTTGAATGAGGATTTCCATTCTTTAGCCTTCTGACAAGAATCACAAAGGCCATCAGGAGCAAATACTGACTTTGGCAGTCCTCTCACAAGATCTTTCTTGACTAGTTCATTTATATTGTTGAAATTTAAATGAGAGAGTTTCTTGTGCCAATTCCAGCTTTCTTCAATTGATGCTCTACTCATCAGACAGATTATAGAACCATCAGTACTTGTTGAAAGCTTGGCTTCATAAATGTTACCACGCCTATATCCTTGCAGAACAGCTTTGCCTGTAGATTTACTAATAACTTCACAGTGTTCTTTAAAGAAATCAACATGAAAACCTCTGTCACAGATTTGACTAACACTCAGCAGATTGTGTTTAAGTCCTGAGACCAGAGCTACTTCTTTAATGATGACATTCCCAAGATTGATATTGCCATATCCCAATGTTTTTCCAATGTTGCCATCTCCATAAGAAACGCTTGGACCAACCTTCTCCACAAAGTCTGATAGCAGGGCATTATTTCCAGTCATATGTCCTGAACATCCACTGTCCAGAACTAGGATGTTTTTCCTGTTGCCCTGCAATCACAAAGACCACTAATGATATGTTTTAAGGATCCAGACTTGCTTGGATCCTTTGGCCTTATTAAGTTTGTTAACATTTGCAGCGGATTTAGCATCAGAGTTTATGTTAACATTTTCTTATCAGAATTTACACTATCAGACTTTGAGTCAGAACTTTTACTAGAAGGAACAATGCTAACTTTCTTTAAAGAAGGTTTTATTTGATAATAATAATAGTACAAACTATGATATTCCTTACAAGTATAAATGGAATGCCATAAACTACCACAATGAAAACAAGGATTTTGTGGCTTATATCTAACAGACTGACTCTTAACTCTTGACTTTGAAGGTAAGGAGTTTATGTTCTTATTCTTCCTGCAAAAAGAAGCCAGATGGTTAGAACTTCCACAGTTATAACATATTTTTCTAGGAG
The DNA here is from genome assembly GCF_009905375.1 of Apium graveolens. Taxonomy (NCBI): domain Eukaryota; kingdom Viridiplantae; phylum Streptophyta; class Magnoliopsida; order Apiales; family Apiaceae; genus Apium; species Apium graveolens. The sequence goes on along the minus strand of NC_133654.1, from coordinate 231,824,121 downwards.
CATCAGGAACAGGCTTATAATCATTGCTTTTATTCACACCTTCCTTTCCATTCCTATTTTTCCTTGGTGATTTTACCTTGTTTGCATTCTTAACATCTTTCAGCTTATGCTTAAGCTGCTTCTTTATCATTAAGCCTACGCTTACTGTAGTTGCCTTTTCCTGTTTTAGTTTGTCAGAAGTTAATTTCTTTTTAACTTCTGATTTCTCAGTATCAGATTTTACAGCTACAAACTTAACAGGTTTTAACTTTGGCTTTTGTTTAAGAACTATAGGCTTAATATCTACAGTTCCTTTATCATTCTTATCCTCTCCATAACCTAAGCCCTCTTTCCAGTTTTCACTACTTAACAAATTCTGAGTTATTCTGCCAGAGTTAGTCCAAGTCCTGATAATCTCTCTTTCCTTTTCTAACTCAGCTTTTAGAGATTTATTCATTTTAAGCACTTCATTCCTAACATAGAAAACATCATCTCTATCTTTCTGAGTTTGATGGAACATGACTAACTCTTTTTCTAAATAATCATTCCTCTTTTTGCAAGCAAGATTTTCAGAAGTTAATCTTTCACATGTTAAAGTTTGATCTCTATAGCTAATGAACATGGTTTTAAGATATCTTCTCAACTCATTAATATCATCAGTATGAAAGGCATAAGTAGTTTGAGGTACCTTTAACTCAGCAGCTTCAGAACTGCTTTTAGCACTTGCCATATCAGCATTTGCCATCAAGGCATAATTCTCCTCACTTTCAGAATCTGAGGTGTTTGTCCAGCTTTTGTTCTTTGTGACAAGAGCCTTGCCTTTGTCACTCTTCACTTTCTTGCAATCAGGAGATATGTGGCCTTTCTCACCACAGTTGTAGCATTTGACATTTGTATAATCTCCTCTGTCAGACTTTCCTCCCTTGCCCTCAGATTTTCTGAAATTCTTCTTATCAGAACTTGCACCTTTCCTGGAAAACTTTTTTCCCTTCCTGAACTTCCAGTATGCAATCTTTGTGATTCCATTCACCATAAGGGCACACAGCTTCATCATCTCTTCATCAGCATCCGTCTCAGGCAAGCTTTCAGATTCTGAGTCATCATCACTATCAGAACTTGATGACTCAGTATCAGACTTTGTGAAGAGAGCTTTACCCTTGCCTTTCCTTGAGGTAGCTGCCTTGGGGGATTCTTCTTCAGCCTTAAGAGCAACTGTTCTTGACTTTCCTCCTTTCCTCTTGCTTCTTTGTTCCATCTCAAGTTCCTGAGTCTTGAGCATCCCATAAATTTCATCAAGAGTTGTTTCATGAAGATTATAGTTGTCTCTTATTGTTGTTGCCTTCAAATCCCAGCTTTCAGGCAGAGCCAACATGAATTTAAGGTTTGAATCTTCAAGATCATACTCCTTATCGACCAGTGACAAGTCATTCAAAAGTTTGACAAATCTATCATATAAATCAGTCAATGACTCATTAGCCTTTGAGTCAAAGTGTTCATACTCTTGAGTGAGTATTGTCTTCATGTTCTTCTTAATCGTATCAGTTCCCTAACATCTTGTTTCCAAGGCATCCCATATCTCTTTTGCAGTCTTACAGTTTATTACCATGTTTGACATTACATTATCAATGGCACTATGCAGTGAGTGTCGTACCTTAGCATCCTTAGCAATTGATGCGATATCTTCAGCAGTGTAGTCACTCTTCTCCTTTGGTACTGACTTTGCTGCTTCACCTGCAACTGCAACAGCGAGCTTGGTTGATTTGTGAGGCTCTTTCTTGATTCTATCAAGATATTCTGGATCTGTTGCTTCCAGAAACATGGTCATCCTCACCTTCCATATGGGATATTCAGATGGTCTCAATATGGGAACTCTAATAGCCTCATATCGGCTATGGATTTGTGTCTTTGGAGGTTCTTCAGTTTTGGTGGGCTTAGTTGGAGTTTCTACTTCAGACATGATTGTTTTTGGATCTTAAACTGTTTGTGTGTTAACAGATAGGCTCTGATACCACTTGTTAGGTCACACACACTGTAGAGGGGGGTGAATACAGTGTATAGCACAATCAAATCGAACTCTAATAATTCAAGTAACCGAAAACAAACTTTATTCAAAACAATACACTCTGTTACAGTATGGAATTGTCCTCTCTCAGTGATGAACAAATATCACGAGAGCTGCTAGGGTTACAATTAATAATCTTCTCGATAATGATAACATTTATAGTGTAAACCTATGTCTGTGTTTATATACTACATAGTTACAAGATAATCGCTAATTGATATGGAATATAATTCTGCTTCCTAAAATATATCAATCAGATATCTTTTCCTCCAAGTATTGCATTCTTCACGGAATTCCTTCTTCATGCATATCTCTTCTTACATTTGTCTAGATCTTCTCTTCCTGTAAATCAGTTGCCTTCCTTATCTGAATATTTCCTTTAAGTCCCGATATTATCTTCTGATAAATATCTCCTGAACCTTAAGTACTGACGACTTAAGTTCTGACTTCAGTATAAGTGCTGATTTCAGTTAAGTACTGATTTGTCCTGTTTAAGTAAGATCTGAAAACTAAACATAAATCATATTAGACATGACATTATCAAATATATCTAACAGTGAGCCAAAAGCAGGAGCATGCAAATACTATGAGGCAGTGGCTGAGGATCCCTATTCATTATGTAATAGATTTGATTGCATTCCTTGCAATATGAAAGGAATGACAAGCTGTCATAAATTTGAGAGTAGATCTCAAAGAAGTTTATTTTAGATCTGCAGCTAAAAAGGAAAATGCAAATCAATCAATAACCATTGTTCTTTTTAAATCATCAAATTCTACTTCTGCAATTTTTATGAAAAAGAAGAAAGTACCCAACACTGCTTGGGTAGCTAAACACACTTAATCTTCATTGCATGCAGGGTAAAATGAAGCGAGTCATATGAATCATTGATAGTGGATGCTCCAGACATATGATAGGTGATAAAGCCCTGCTATCACAATTTGATGAGATGGCTGGCCTACTGGTTATTTTTGGAGGCAACTTCAAAGGATTCACAATGGGATATGACAAGCTAGTTTTATAAAATGTTGTCATGGATGATGTAACACTAGTTTCTAGACTTGATGTAACACTAGAAGACTGGTGAAGTGGCCCTGAAAGGAGTAAGGAAATGAAGCTTGTTTGTTATAGATCTAAGTTCAGCAAACAAGGATGGAATTTATTGCTTCTATACCAAGGCATCCATTGAGCAAAGCAAGTTATGGAAGAAAAAACTCTCTCACCTGAATTACAAAGCAATTATTACCTTGGTGAAAAAAGGAATTAGTGAGAGACATGTCAAATTTGGAATTTACTCAAGATGAAGTTTGTGAGGCTTGTCAAAAAGGAAAAATGAAGAGGTCCAGTCACGAGAGAAAAATTGTGAATTCCATAAGCGCACCACTGTAACTTATTCATATGGACCTGTTTAGATCAGTCATAAGTGTTCGGTCGGGCATAGCTTGTTGTGCAAGACATGCCTGTATAATAACAAGACTAAGTCACATTGACAGCCCTAAGATCAAGTTGTTTGATAATCAATTATATATCCTTTAATTGTATTCCTTGGGTTTGTTAAAATGTTTAGTAGATTAGACTGAGGGACTTTTCTGTGAATAGTTTCAAGCTAAGGAATAAACTCTGGAAGAAGATCATGCCTCAGAGAAAAGATGTAGAAGCTTGGAGTTGAATAATGTTGTTCTATGAAAAAAATTCTAAGTCAAGATATCGATAAGCCACTGATCAAGGCATATCGAGAAGTCATTTGAGAAGTCCAAAATGACTTGTAGAGAAGTCCAAAATGACTTATAGAGAAGTCTCAAAGATATCGACAAGTAAAATGTATGTAGATATCTTAGAGATGTTGACAAACCAAATGAAGATGTAGAGAACTGGAGATATCGACAAGTCAATTATGTATGTAGAGATCTCAGAGATAGCGACAAGTTAAATTCTTCATGTAGAGAACTCGAGATATCGACAAGTCAAAATCTTATATCGAGAACCAGAAGATGTCGACAAGTCATTCTACATATCGAGAACTAAAGACCTCAATCAGTCATTAACATATATCGAGAACTTAGACACCTCGACAAGTCATTAAAATATGTCTAGAACTTAGACATATCAATCAGTCACTTTAGTTATCGAGATGTCACTTCTCTACAAAACCAACAATTGGAGATCTCGACATACTATCACAAATTCAGTCTACAGACAAGTTCAAGATTAAAGATTATCAGTCAACAAACAATTCATTCAATGAATTGAAAAGTCTACAAAGCAGCTTAAAGAATACAAGATCAAGGGCTAAGATTAACCGGACAAAGGGTGGTCACAGACCTGCAAGATTCTGTACAGATTTGCTAATACCAGAAAAGGAAATAGACAAGGTTGCTTTATAAATTGGTTTAGTACATTTTAGTGCAAGTTTTGTAAACTCGTGATGCTAGTTTATAAAGCATGCACGGGTCCTTAGTTCACAAGTAACAAACAGATCTAGATTTTCTTGTATTCACTCAAGATAGAAGCTGAGTTATTATTTTCTTGAGAACACAGATTTGTAGCAAGATAAACTTGATCAAAACAATTAAGTGAGTTTTTAATATATTGTGTTTATGTGAATTATGTTCAACATAATATCTACATTTCTTAAATTACTTTGTTCAAACCATAATCCATAAGGCATAAATCAAAGAAAAATCCAAGAAACACACCCCTATATGTTACATTTCATAACATTCGATATCTAACACAGCTAGATAAAGTTGAAGAGTTTCCTTCGGGTCATGTCTCATTAAGAGTGCGGCCTTGGTGAGATATTCCTTTACTTCTTCAAATACTCTTTGGTATTCGGGCCCCCACTCAAAATTCTTCAACCCCTTGAGTACGGTGAAGAAAGAAAGCGCTTTCTCGGCTAACTTTGAGATGAATCTCGGAAGAGCAATGACTCGGCCTGTTAACTTTTGGATGTCTCAGATACATTTTGGAGCTTCCATGTTAATAAGAACTTCAATTTTTTTTCGGGTTTGCTTCAACCCCTCGGGCACTGACCATATAACCCAAAAACTTCTCGCTTGCTACTCCGAATGTGGATTTATTTGGATTTATCCTCATATTATTTCTTTGGAGTGTCTCAAAGCACTCTCTCAGGTCTTCGGTATGGTCTCGGAACAGGGACTTTACAATCATATCATCCACATAAGCTTCCATATTTTGGCCTATCTGTTCTTTGAATACTTTATTCACCATTCGCTGAAATGTGGCTCCAGCATTCTTAAGTCCAAAGGGCATTTTGATATATGCATAGGTTCCCTTCGGAGTTATGACCATTGTCTTCAGCACATCTTTGTTGTTCATAGCAATTTGATGATAACCAGAAAAAGCATCAAGAAAATGCGGGGTCTATCAATCGGTCGATGTTGGGAAGAGAGTAGTGGTCCTTCAGATATGTCTTGTTGAGATCCGTATAATCCACGCACATCCTCCACTTTTCATTGGATTTAGGATACTTGATTTCCTCAATAAACTTGGCTTCCAACAGCTTTACCACTTCCAAAAGTCCTTTTCTTCTGCTTAACCGGTTTGGCCTCGGGTTATACATTAAAGCAATGTTTAGCCGTCTTAGGATCCAAACCGAGCATGTCCTCAGGAGAACACATCATGGTATCGCCGAATGACCGCAACAACTTTCTCCTTCAGATCCTTCTCCATGTTCACCTTGATACGTACCATTTTGCCTGAATTCACAGCAAATAGTTCGACTTCTTCGACCTCGGAAGCTGGTTCGGCAATCGGACATGAGAGACCCGTCCCGAATTTATCTAGTTCAATATTTAGGGTCTCTCTGCTTCCGCTTGTTTCGGCTTCGACCCTCTTTTTTTCCCGGTCTCATCTGGTTTTCATAAGCCTGAACCTTCTCCAAATCTTTCAGCATTATTATTCTGGCAGTCTTCTGATCACCCCGCATCTCTCTTACCCCTTTCTCCATTAGAAATTTAAGCCTAAGATGGGGTATATATTCCATCGACTTAAAAGTTAACAAGAATGGCCTTCCCATGATTGCATTATAGGGACTCTCGATCCGAACCACATAGAATTTCACAGGCTTTTTGACAGTATATGGCAATTTACCCAAAAGGACGGGAAGAGTAATTGTACCTTAAAACTGTATTGGGCGTAGAGAGGGGCTTCATCGTAAGGTTCCAATTGTTCACCGACCAGGTTCATCTAACAGTTTGTTTTATGGAACAAAATATTAGCCAAACTGCCAATATCTACAAGTAATTTCCAGATTTTGTTCTTCCCAGTGAGAGGTTGATGATGAGGGGGTCTTCGTGTGGACAGATGACATCTTCATAATCTTCTGTGCTAAATGTTATCGGCATATGGGGCTTCGCCTGGATGAACTGGTAGAGGTTGTATACTTGTCTAACATACTTTTTTTTGTCTTACTATCTCGGTCCAGTACACTGCACCCCCAAAATGGTTTTCACTTTGCCCCTTATCATGTCCCTTTGTTCAGGCTTTTCAGCTTCTGTATCTTCCTGATTATCCTTCGGCCCCAGTCTATCTTTTATATCTCGGAAGAACTGATTGAGTTCGCCTTCTTTGATCATTCATTCAATAAGCTTCTTGAGGTGGTAGCATTCATCAGTATTATGTCCCTTGTCCCTGTGGTAATCAAAATACTTGTCAGGATATTTCTTGTGATTCAGGACCTTCATCTTGGCTGGCTGAACGAATCTAGGCTTCCCTTTGATCTCGTGGAAAATTTTGGAGATTAGTGCATTCAAAGGGGAGAATACAGTCAAATCTCTATCTCGACGTTGTTCGACCCAGCGATTTGTTTCCTTCATTCCTTCCTTCCTATTATCCCTTCGGTCACCCCCAGACCTTGAGTTGTCATATCTCTCTGTTCGCTTCGGGCGATCATCCCTTTGGGAATCTTTGTAACCTCCAATGCATTCCATTTTTTTCCGGATATTTTCTCCCCTCACATAAATATCATTGAGGTATTTGAGGGGAAATCATAAAGAGAGGAGCGAAGCTTTTTACCGTTATGAGGGTATGGCCCCACCGTAAGGAAGCCCATTGCTTTGACCTTGTCCAAGTTAGCGACCATTCCAGCTTCTTCCTTAAACCGAGCCAGGTAATCCCCAAGTTCTTCATTTTCCCTCTGCCTGCAGTGGACCAGGGCTTCGGAAAGCTTCGCTTTACGATATAGATGAGAATAATACTTAAGGAATTTTCTCTTTAACTGCTTGTATGAACCGATGGACCTGAGTTTGAAGGACTTGTACCACATCGAAGCTGAGCCCTTTAGGTAAGGTTTGAACATTTTGCAGAGCATGATGTCGTTATGACATATCCCTATCATCAGCAGTTGGTACTTTTCACAGTGGTCCTCCGGATCGCCCTTTCCGTTAAACTCACTCATCTTTGGGAATTGCCTTTCCTCGCCCGGAGGAGGTCGGTACTACTCAAACTCCTGGGTCACGATCGGCTCTCGGTCGACCCTCCTGTCACCGAACATGGCTTTCTCCAACCGAGTTATCCTGATTCGGAACCCATTAAGTTCTTCATCTGAATCAAAGAAATAACGTTGCTTCGTTCGCTTTTTTTTGGGGTTCGAATCAGAGTTAGACTCATCTTCTTTGTCATACAACCTTCGATCTTTCCTTGGTCTGGTGGATATCACTGTCTCTTCGGTTTGTAACGATTTGCAAAGTGCCTTATCTTTAGCTCAATCTCTTCTCTCCGGAGCTATAGAACTTTTAATCTAGTGATTCGGCCTCCCTTCGCTTCGCCCTAGGCTTCGCCTCATTTTTGGCCTGTTCATTTTCTTTGGCCTTCCCCTTCTTTGTGGTTAGATTGTCGCCCGAATCTTTAGAAACAAATTTTATTGTTTGGGAGTCAACTTAATGACTCCATCAGTATCAACCAAGGAGGACGGTTGCCCCCCGATCATGAGAAGTAAAACCATGTGGTGGTGATTGTTCGTGCATTGAGTTTGTCATTTTCTCAGTATCTCATCACAATTCTCATATTTCCCATAGACGGCGCCAAATGTTACGCCCAGATCCCTTCGGCTTGAAGAACAGGCTTCAGCCGTCCAAGAACAGCCTTCGGATTTAGCCTGAAAAGGAAGAGAATGTGAGGGATTGTCCCCCCGATTCACCTCCGGTGTGAGAATAAGTGATCTGGATGTAGAATGGGTTTATGAATACAAGAATGAAGAGAATTTGAGAGTATGTGTGTTAAGTCGTGAGTTTCTTACATTCCATGGGGTATTTATACCCAAACCTGACATAAATGTTTGTCCGTTATGAGTAAAACATGGACGAACATTTGAGGAGCTTAAAGGGGGGAGCCATTTTGATTGTGCATTAATGAGCAGTTTGTAGGAGGTTAATTAGGTCTTCGATCCGTGAGTAACGTGAGCCTTCGGCCCAATGATCCATATGCAAGATGAGCCTTCGCTCATTGAGCCTTACTGGGCCTATAGCTAACACTTCTAATGTTGCTTGTCAGCGACTTTTACCATGTGTTATCTATCAAGTGTTTTGCATAATTACAAGTGTAGAACTTTTTATATACGGACATTGAAATAAGTATGACATCGCATACACTGGTATGTAGAGATGCACAAAAAGCCAGGGCCCGAAAATCTGGTCCGCCCCGATCCGGTCAAAGCTCGGCCCGGTCCTGGCCCGGGCTTAAGGCCTCGACGAGCCCTATATTTTTAAGCAAAGCCTGGCCCGACCCGGTTAAAATCCCGGGCTTCGGCCCGGTCTTTGGACCGGCCCGATTAAAAACCCAAAAAAGCCCTGTTAAAATCTGATTATTCTAATATATATTTTTTTATATATTTATGAATTTACATTTAATATAAATATAAATAATACTTTAAACACATATATATATACATATTCATGATTAATATTATTATTTATATAATTTGTTGCAGGATTAATGAAAGAAGATATAGTAAGTACACTATTTATATTTTGATAACATTGATAAACCATATTATTCTATAAACATGTTTATTTTTTGCCGAACTTAAATGTTTTCAACGAAGTAATGTTTTCATTAAATATTTCATGCAAACTAATACATTTTTACGATGATCTAGTTGCTAATATATGTAGTCTTCAAAATCTCTAATAAAACTCGATCCGATTTAAATTAGGAAAAAGCCCAGCCCGATCCGGCCCGAAAAAAGCCCGGTTAGGCCCGCCTAGAGGGCCCAAATGGGCTCTAACATTTTCGGAAAGCCCAGCCCGACCCAGTCAAAGTCAAAGCCCGGCCCGGTCATAACCCAGATTTTTTTAAGACCCGGCCAAAAATCGGCCCGGTGGACCTTTTGTTCATCTCTACTGGTATGTAAGCCTCCTAATAATTTTTTTGGAGTTCTCGGTACTAATTAACCAATCATTCTAAAGTTTTGAGATATCAAAACCCAACATGAACTTATATATAAAATAATATAATTTAATACCGTCCTACGTTTCATTCTGATTGACAAAAAAATTTATGCCCTTGATTAATAATTGTGAACACTAAGTTTACTTGTGTTAGTACATATAAAAAGTCACAAATTATAGTTAAAAAGAAATAAAACAATAATTATAAATATTTGTCAAGTCATAATATTTTCAGATTCATCAAATTTCATTTTTTCATTAAATCCAAGGCCGCTCTAGATGAAGGACTACTATCTGCTATTAGGCAGAGCAAACAAACGAATTAAAACCGGAACCGAACCGAACCGGTTACTAATAATAATAAAAAAATATTATATTTTGTATATATAATTTATATGTTAATATGCTATTTATGATTTTTTTAATGCAAATCCTAGTCTCTGTAGTTAGTTTTTCATAGTTAATTTAATGTATTTTAGCAGTCAGGTTATGAACTAGGGAGATGAATTCAATTACAATTACATGAACCTGCTGTAACCTGCATTCATGCAATTACATGAACATGAACTTGAAAACCAGTTAATGATTCCAAATACATGATTATCTTATAATTTATTTTAGTCAATTTGAAATTCTAGCAATTTGTTTCTGAAATATTAAAGTTTGTACTAATTGTGAATTATTTTTATATTTCGGATAAATATCATTATCATTTTATTTTTATATTTATCGGTTTTGTAACCGAAATCGAAATGTTTACAATCGAATCGGGGCTTTTTAAATCGAAACCGAATTCGAACCGGCGGTTGTGGTTTTTGATTTTAGAAACCGAAGAAATATGGTTGCGGTTTTATCCGAAAATCGAGCTGAACCGTCCCATACTCTCCCTAATCTACATACATGTTAACCTCTTGCTTTTAAGAAAAGGAAGGAAAATGAGTGAAAGGTAAGTGAACTACTTTCACCTCCCTTTATAATGATGTTCCCGAGTTTTAAAAATCACGAAAATAAGTGACAATAAATGTAAATTAAATATATTTTCTCTTCAAATATTTTACCTTCGTCACTTCAAATCACTCATCCCCTTTAAAAACTCGGGGGCAATGGCTTAAAAAATAGCTCTGAAGCTAGTATATAACAAATTTGACAAGGTCAAAACTCAAAACTACGATGTTAAGTTATGATATATCAGTTAAATAAAAAAAATCCACTAAGAAGTTTATCATACACTATTTATTTCTCACAACACGTATCAATGATGTTAAATGAGATGTTAAATTTGTAATATACCACATAAATAAAGGTTAATCAAAACTCAAAAGTAACAAAATAGAATTTTGGGAAACAAGATAAAGATATTAATATAACGTCATGCATAAACATGCGATAAAAATGGAGAGAAATGTATATTTAAAAATGTTATGGATAAAAAATATGTATTTCTTTAATGCGGGTATTTAATGTTAGGGTTTGATAAGCTTCGAGCTTTAATGGCTGCGCTTGCTTTTCGTGACTTAAATCCGCCCTCACAAGATGCCTACGCACCTTGGCGTATACCAAGGATCAAGCCAAAACGTAGTTCTTGGTGATGCTTGCCCTCGGGGGTATGACAACGAGAGCTCACCAAGGACGTAGTAACTTTCAAGTCCTTCGTGGACTGAGTCTAAAACGTCATTCCAGGTAATGGCCTCATGGCTTGTAGGATGTCTTCTCGGCTTTGTGACGTTCGGAGCTCTTGTCCAAAATGTTCTGCTGAAGTTGAAGGGGTAAGACCCTTTATATATAGACGTTGAGAGTCTGAGAATTAGGGTAGAATTGGGAGACTTGTTGGGCAAGTTTCCACCTCAGATTGGATTTTGGAGTCCTAGAAAGCAGGAATTAGTTCCCTTCTGAATTTGGGTTGCTTGGAGGCTACTTCTTGTAGAAGTAGTTACTTATTTGAACATATTTATTGGGTTGTTTAATTAGCCCCTTTATTAATTATGAATTTAATAAATAGTTAGGGTTTTGGGCCTCATTAATTGGACATTCCCCTTTGACCAAATCAGGTTTAATTAATGCGACATTAACTCCACAATTAGGTTTATTTTTATTCACTATCATTTGCCCCCCAACTTCTGGTAAACACACCCGATGTTTCGTAGAAGTTAGGTTATCTCTTACCCTATCCGGGTTATCGTTTTTAGCGTAAAGTATGGAGCGACCTACACATTTACAACGATTTTCCTTATCCGAGGCTTCAGGATATTTTATGGAATTTATATAATTTTCCATACTCATTTTCTTACCTTATTCCTAGTTTTAGGATTTTTCTGGTATTTTCCCTTAATTTTTAGGAGTTTTTCCCGTACCTCCGTGATAGGGATAAATAAATTATGATAGTATAATTAAATACTACAAGGTATGGGCTGCTAGGCCCAATAAAAAGATATATGATACTCAGACCGGAAAGGTTAAACCCGATGGACCAGATCAGGCCTGATGGAATAAAGAAGGCCCAAAAGCCCTGATTATTAATTAATTTCGTAATTAATTAATAAGGGAAAAATCAGCTATAGAGAAGAGTCCCGATAAGGATATAAATCCTTATAGATTAGCCTCAAGGGGACCTAAAAGGATAAGGAATCAGTTTCCTACTATCTAGGACTCCAAAGTCCATTCTAATTATGAGACTTGCCCATCAAGACTCCTACACTAAGTCCAATTCAAGGACTCCTAACATCTATATAAGGGGTCTCACCCCACAGATCAGAACTACGTTTTTTGACTTGATCCTTGGCAATCAGCAAGGTACGTAGGCATCTTGTTAAGGCAGATTGAGTCACGAAATACAAGAACAGTCAAATTGAGCCTTGAAACTCACGCTCCTTGGTACTAAATACAGCAATTATATACACTAGTTTTAATCCATAACATTTGGCACCGTCTGTGGGAAAACAACAACCATGGCGAGAACACGGAGAACAATTGGAGCTCTAGAGGAAGGAACACCATCAGAGACAACCCAGGTGATTTCGTCCACCGTGGAGGTTCCTCCCCATTCGACTTATGCATCTACTCAGGGGGAAGCCCAGATAGGGGCAACTCAACCTCAGCCACAAGGGACAACTCCCTCGACTATTCAAGGTACGAATCCTCAAGTTCAACAAGTACATATACCTGTGAATTCTCGACCCGTCGGGTATAAATATTCAGTTATTGTTACTACTAACCCCCCTTATGGGATGCCCCTTCACCCTGAGGTTAGAGGAAGCGGATATGCTGGGCGAAGCGAAGCACGAGGGTAGTCTCCCCCCTATATACGAGGTTTGGGTCCTATCCCTGAGGATCGGGAATTTTCTGGTCCTTACACTGAGAGAGACTCCGAATCTTCGAATGATGAAGTGGCCCCGAGAAGGAGGCGTCCTGGAAAAGAGCCAATGGCCGATGGAAGGCAACGCTCCCAAAGCACCCCAGGGGCGAATCCCCAAGAAGTGCAGGAAAGGATCAGGGCTCATGAGGCTGAAATCCAAAGGCTGAGGCGTGATTTGGAGGCTCACCAGGCCACCAGACCCCAGATACCTCCTAGGGGGAGAAATCCTCCTCCTGTCATAGACCTGGATGGTCCGGTACGAAGAAGGGCTGCTGTCCCAAGAACTGATCCAAGCAATCTCCTTCCCCTTGGAGATCCTGATGATCCAACTCCACCCTTCATAGAAGAGATAATGAATGCCCATACCTCAAGGAAATTCAAGATGCCCACTATCAAAGCCTATGATGGCACGGGAGACCCCGCTAATCATGTTAGGACATTCTCTAATGCACTGCTGCTGCAACCCGTGAATGATGCTATAAAGTGTCGGGCCTTCCCTCAAACCCTGTCGGGTATGGCTCAAAGATGGTACAGTCGCCTGCCCCCAAATTCTATTGGATCGTTCAGAGAATTAAGTCAGGCTTTTATTAAGCAATTTATCAGTGGAAGAGTCCATGAGAAAAGTTCAGCATCTCTTATGAGTCTTGTGCAGGGAGCTAAGGAATCCTTGAGAGATTACCTGAATCGTTTCACAAAGGAGGCTTTAAAAGTCCCGGACCTTGATGATAAGGTAGCCATGATAGCACTACAACAAGGAACTAGGGACGAGTTTTTTAAGATGTCCTTGGCCAAACGTCCCCCTGAAAGCATGTTGCAGCTCCAAGAGAGGGCAGGGAAGTATATCAAGGTTGAAGAAAGTATGAGGAAGACCGTAGTAAGTAATGAGCCCACTGGAGGCAAGAAGCGGAAAACTGATTTAGAATATATTGCAAAGGACAAATATCCTAGAACCGAACAAAACCATGATTCAACCCCCTAGAAGGGAGGACCTGGGCAAAAGTTCACTGAATACGCTAAGTTGAGTGCTCCTAGAAGTCAGATTTTGATGGAGATTGAGAAAGATAGAGATATTCGCTGGCCTAAGCCCTTGAAGGCTGATCCCGCCAAGCTAGATAAGAGCAAGTATTGCAGGTTTCACAAGGATGTGGGCCATGACACCGATGAGTGTAGGCAATTGAAAGATGAAATTGAGTTTTTGATTCGAAAAGGAAGGTTGAACAAGTATACTAGAGATGGAGGGGACAGAAACAATAATGGAAGGAAGAACTTTGAAGATCGTAGGAGGGACCAGGACGATCAGGGGCGGAATCCCCAACCTAGAGGGCCGGTTATAAATACAATTTTTGGAGGGCCACGACGCCCTCGAGGACCTGTGATAAACACGATCTTTGGAGGTCCAACTGCTGCAGGATTGTCCAAAAATTCCAGAAAGGCATACACCAGGGAGGTTATGCATATTGTTGGCGAAGCCCCGAAGAGGGCCAGGACAGGAGTAACATTGGCTTTTGATGATTCCGACCTAGAGGGTGTGAAGTTTCCCCATGACGACCCACTTGTCATAACACCGATAATAGGAAATAGCCCGGTTAAGAGGGTCCTTGTGGATAATGGTGCTTCTGTGGATATCTTGCTTCACGATACCTTTCTAAGTATGGGGTATAACGACTCCCAGTTGACACCAACCGACATGCCGATATATGGATTTGCTGGAGTAGAATGTCCTGTGGAAGGGATAATCAAATTGCCGACCACCATAGGTACGGAGCCAAGGCAAATAACGCAGATGCTGGATTTTGTGGTGGTAAAGGCTAGTTCAACTTATAATGCTATCATGGGGAGAACAGGGATACATGCATTCAAGGCAGTCCCCTCTTCCTACCATTCAGTCATGAAGTTTCCCACCCGAAACGGGATTGGAGAAGAGAGAGGAGATCAAAAAATGGCTAGAAGCTGTTATGTGGCCTCTTTGAGGGCAGATGGAGTCGGGGGGCAGGTTCTTCCTATTGAAGATATGGATGTCAGAGAAAATGACGAGAAGAGAGGAAAGCCAGCAAAAGATTTGGTTTTGATTCCTTTAGACCCCAAGAATCCTGAGAGGATGACTTTCATTGGAGCCACATTAGAGGAGCCCCTTAGAGGGAAGTTGATGAAATTTTTGCAAGAAAACAGTGATGTGTTCGCATGGTCAGCAGCTGATATGCCAGGCATAGACCTGGAGCTGATTACTCACAAGTTAAATGTGGATCCAAGCCGGAAAACCGTGAAACAAAAGAAAAGAAATTTTGCCCCGGAAAGACAAGAAGCTATAAGACAGGAGGTAGAAAAGCTCTTAGAGGCTGGTTTTATTGAGGAGATTCAATTCCCGGAATGGTTAGCAAACCCGGTAATGGTGAAGAAGGCTAATTGAAAGTGGAGGATGTGTATAGACTTTACTGACCTGAATGATGCATGCCCTAAAGACTGTTTTCCGTTGCCGAGGATTGATACTTTGATTGATGCCACTGCTGGACATGAGATGCTAAGTTTCATGGATGGATTTAGCGGATACAACCAGATCAAAATGCATAAGGATGACATTCCAAAGGAATCATTCATCACTGACTTTGGTGTTTATTGTTATCTTGTTATGGCGTTTGGTCTCAAAAATGCAGGAGCCACCTATCAAAGGTTGGTAAACAAAATTTTTAAGGATCTTATTGGTAAGACTATGGAAGTCTATGTTGATGACATGTTAGTCAAGAGTCTAGTAAAGACTGATCACATAACCCATTTGAGGGAAGTTTTTGAGGTCCTGAGGTACCACAAGATGATGTTGAATCCTACGAAGTGTGCTTTCGGAGTAGGATCTGGAAAATTCTTGGGATTGATGGTCTCAAAAAGGGGAATTGAGGCTAACCCCGATAAAATCAAGGCGATCCTGGACATGGAACCACCAAAAACTATCAAGGATGTTCAAAAGCTCACAGGAAGGGTTGCTGCGCTAGGACGATTCATCTCCAAGTCAGGAGACAAGTGCTTGTCATTCTTCAAGTCACTAAAGAACATCAAAGGCTTTGTATGGAGTGAGGAAAATCAGAAGGCATTTGAAGAGTTAAAGAAGTATATGGGCCAGGCCCCGTTGTTGGCCAAGCCAGTTCTAAATAAAGTTTTATTCTTGTACTTGGCTGTTTCAGAGAGCGCCTTGAGCGCGGTGTTGGTTAAGGAGGAACTGAAAGTCCAGAAACCCGTATACTATGTCAGCAAAATTCTGCATGGTGCTGAGTTGAATTATTCAGCTATTGAGAAATTCGCTTTAGCCTTGGTAATGGCTTCGAGAAAACTGCGTCCTTATTTTCAGGCTCACCAGATTGAGGTGCTAACAAATCAGCCCCTGAGAAATATCATTCACAGTCCCAAGGCAAGTGGGAGATTGATTAAGTGGGCAATTGAGCTGGGAGAGTTTGATCTCAAGTATAAGCCACGTACGGCAATAAAAGCCCAGGCACTAGCTGACTTCGTGGTGGAATGTACCATACCCAACCAAGAAGCCGGGGGGCAGGAAGATGCCGTACCTCAAGACAAGAAAGTTGATGATGGGGGCAAAGAGAAGGATGATAAAGAATATTGGGTTCTCTATTTTGATGGGGCATCAAAAACAAACTCCAGTGGAGCAGGATTGGTTTTACAAAGCCCTGATGGGTTCTTAATTGAGTATGCTATGAAGCTAGACTTTCCAACCACAAACAATGAGGCAGAGTATGAAGCCCTGATAGCTGGCCTTGGTCTAGCTGTGACACTTAGAGTAAAAAACTTAAAGGTCCGTGGAGACTCGAAGCTGATCATATCCCAGGTAAAGGGAGAATTTGAGGCAAGGGATGATACGATGGCTAAGTATGTCCGCCTAGTAAGGGCTGTGATGACCCAATTTAATGAATGCCATGTTGAACACATTCCAAGGGAAGAAAATGTTAAGGAAGATGCGCTATCAAAGTTCGCTTCGTCTGAGATTGAAGAAAGTTTAGGAAGTGTGTACTTCCGTGTTTTGAAGACACGAAGCATAGATGTTAAGCTAGTGGCTCCCATAGGCTTGGGGACGTCATGGATTGATCCCATCAAGGCTCACATTCAGACCGGTTGGTTGCCAAGCGATGCAACTGAAGCACAGAAGTTAATTGTTCGGGCACTAAGGTACTCTTTGATAGATGGGATTCTTTACAAAAGATCTTTCGTGGTTCCCTACTTGAGGTGTCTCAGGCCCGATGAGGCACGCTTGGCTCTTGAAGAAGTGCATGAAGGTATTTATGGACAACACTTGGAGGGCAGGGCCTTGGCTCATAAGATAACCCGTTTAGGCTTCTATTGGCCAGAAATGATGGCTGATGCCAAAGAATATGTGAAGAAGTGTGATCGCTGTCAGAAGCATGCACCAGTTGTTAGACAACCCCCCGAGATGCTGACCTCTATCAACTCGCCTATTCCCTTTGCTATGTGGTGGATGGACATTCTAGGGCCTTTCCCTATGGCCACGACACAAAGGAAGTTTCTAATTGTAGCCATTGATTATTTCACCAAGTGGATTGAAGCCAAACCCTTGGCCAAAATCACAACTAAGCAGGTTGCACAATTCCTGTGGGAAAATATTATGTGCCAATATGGAATTCCCCGTATCCTCGTCACTGACAATGGAACACAATTCAACAACGAGGAATTCAAGAAGTATTGTGAAGAAAATGAAATTGAGTTACGGTTCACCTCTGTGGCTCACCCACAAGCTAATGGGCAAGCAGAAGTAGCAAATCGAATAATCCTGGATGGACTAAAGAAGAGGATCGAGAAGTCAAGAAATAATTGGGTGGATGAAATACTTCCAATATTATGGGCCTACAGGACTACCTGTAGAGTCACGACAGGAGCAACTCCCTTCATGTTGGCATATGGGGCAGAAGCAGTAGTTCCAGTAGAGATATCACATTCCTCTCCAAGGATTCAGGCTTTCGATGAGGAAGAAAATGAGGAAGGGCAGAGGTTAGCCCTGGATTTAATCGATGTAGTGCGAGATAAGGCACATGCAAAGATAGTAGAATATCAGAAAAAGGCTTCATTCTA
Source organism: Apium graveolens (assembly GCF_009905375.1). Lineage (NCBI taxonomy): Eukaryota > Viridiplantae > Streptophyta > Magnoliopsida > Apiales > Apiaceae > Apium > Apium graveolens. The sequence continues at coordinate 231,806,236 of NC_133654.1, read as the reverse complement.
CTACAACCTAAGGGTTAAAGAAAGGTTTTTTAAACAAGGCGATCTAGTCTTGAGGAAGATAGAAGCATCTGGTGTAGGACAAAAAGGGAAGCTTACCCCGAATTGGGAAGGGCCATACAGAGTCAAGAGTGTTCAAGGTAGAGGAACCTACAAGCTAGAGACTATGGATGGTTTTGAAGTCCCGAGAACTTGGCATGCACAAAACCTGAAGGTTTACTATGTGTAGGGCAGCCGGATATGATTCTCACTCGTCAGGATGGCGAGTAGGTTGAAAAGCACCTTGAAGCTTTGCTTGCTTAGGATTTATATGTTTTAGTTTCATTACGAAGTTTATTATTACTTGTGTAAGGGACGAATCCCAGACAATTTTACAAAATTCATGAGTTCTTCAAAGTATGTTTGTGGCCTAATAAATAAAAATCAAATGCATGGATGCAAGCATAGAAGGTGATAAATGAAATAAATCTGATAGATATTACAAAAGTTCGATAAATAAAGTCTCGAAAATAGGATAAAAAAAAACAACAAGCCACGCAGGGCTGAAAAAGCTCTAAGGAGCTGAAGTACCCTCGGCATCCATATCATCGTCCTCTCCGCTCTCGCTGGATGTCTATGTCGTCTCGGAGGAGGAGGAAGAGCTGTCGTCATCAGCAGGTCTGGAAGAAGACTCGGGAGGAGGAAGGAGTGGATCCTGAGGAACATGACCCGAGACAACTACTCGGGTACGAAACCTCTGCAGCAATGCCTCGTCATCAGGGAAGACATAGTCCGCCGGGTTAATATCAGGACAAGCCTCATTCACGGTCCCAAGGGCCGTGTCCCAACCAGTCCTAAAAAACCCGGGAAAGACTGAATCATCCCTAATCCTCATGGATTGGGCAAATTCCTCCGAGTCCAGATAGTTGTCTATAGCTTTATCCTTCTCCGCCCGAAGTACCACCAGCTCGGCGTTAGACTCTCCGAGTTCTTCCTCCTTGCGCTTGAGCTTCTTCTCCAGGGTAGCATACTTCTTCTGTTGCCTCCTGAGGGCATTATCGGCCTTATCAGAAGCCCGCTTCCATGACTCGGCTTGCCTCACAGCGCCTTGAAAGTAGGCGTTAGACTGAAACAAAACAATTAACAAAGTATAAGGCAAGAAAATGCTACAAGAACGAAAGATAAGTTCAAAAAAGAGAAGGCATACCGAAGCCAGAGACTGAGCTACCATGAGCTTAATCCTCTCAAGATCAGGGGTGGCCACCACATCAGTAAAGTCCTTGGGAGTCACGCTATGGTAGGACCAATCCCATGCATGCTTCGTGGATCCAACCACGGTGTCCCCTCGATGAAATCCCCAGAGAGGCTGGAAGGCGCTGTAGTAACAGCAGCAGTAGGGGCAGCAGTAGTGATAGGAGCACTATGGCCCCCAACTCCTTCAGTTGAAGCCTCCCCTATAGGCTCTTTGTGCTTTTTCAAAAAGCTAGGCTCCGTGGCCTTTCCCCAGGTGTCTAGGCCTGCGAGCCGAGCTTTCTTCATCCTAGCTGTCTCCTCAACCAGAGGAACATTGTCCTCGTTAATCTCCTTAGCAGCTGAAACAAAGCAAGAGACAAAATAAGTGATGTTAATAATGCATGAAATGAAATAAAGTTGAGAAGGGAAGAAAAATACCCTGTTGAGAAACAGAGGATAGTCCCACATGAATCAGGGAAAACTCCTCTAAGAGAGTCCAGCTGGTGGTAGTGCCATCATCCTGAGTAAGCCCATTATAAATAATAGTTTCTTCAGGAGTTAAGTGAATGGATTTGAGGCTACCATCACTGACCTTCCCGAAGGAAGATCGAAAAAGTGTGCCCCAGTCACCATTCTCCCAACGTAACCCAACGAAACTATTCCTCCAATTTTGATTATTATCAGGAATAGAGGCGCTGTTAAAGATATGTTTGCTTTTGGGCCTTTGCTTGACATAGACCCAGCCACAGATACTGGAAGAACTATTATAACACTGAAAGACCTTCCTAAAAACAGCTACAGAAAGAGGAAAGCCCTCCCTAAGACAGCAGACCATAAAACATAGAATGTTCCTCCAGGCGTTTGCAGGAAGCTGACACGGGTTGATTTGTAAATCAGCCAAAAGATGAGGAATAAAAGGATGGAAAGGAAACCTAAGCCCAGCATTAAGGGCATCTGTGTAAATGAAGAGAGTGTCGGGTCTCCAGTGGCAAGTACGGTCACCACCAGAGACTGGAACTAATCTAAGAGGAGGAAGGACGTTATAACGAGGATTTAGTTTATTGAAATCTATGTTGTGCCAAGTATTACAATGATTAAAAGAGTCGAGATGTGCAGTGGAGGGATATTCATCCCCCCTAGTGTTAATCATATCAATTAAAGACATGTACGAAGACCAGATCTCGATATCCTTACCTCGTTTTGAAGCCGAGGCTATCTTGGCCGCCCTCTCCGAACTCTTTTCAGCCATTTAGTAAAGCTGGAAAAGGCTTGGAGAGCTAAAGGAGGGGATTTGAGAGAGGAGAAGGTTAGAAGGTTTGAGATGAAAGGAAGAGTGAAAAGTGAAGAGTATGAAGTGAATGCACACTCCCCCCACCTATATATAGGCACCTGAAAGCTAAATTGGGCCTCAAAAAGCCCATTTGGGCCCAAAAATGGAAGAATCTGGAATGTTCCAGATTATTTCAGAAAAATCTTAGAAAATTATGGAAAAATCTGGAATGATATAAGAAATTCCAGAATGTTCTGGAAGTCAGGCTTAAGAGTCCAAGCCCAACCCAAGTTTGAATGGGCTTTGGATATTAAAGCATGATAAAAAATATATAGAGAAGGCCCAGTCCAAGAAAGCCCAGAAAGAGGGCCCAATTAGTTGACAAACAAAGCCCAGATTTAAGAAATGGGCCCTGGATGAAGACCCATTAAGAGGGTGGCCCAAGAAATCCAGGCCCAAATCAAGGACCCAAAAGAGTCCAGCCCAGACGCATGGCCCAACTTTAAGGTAAAAAGATATAAAAATAATTGTTCCTGACCCATTCGACCAGAAAACGTGAGGAAATCTTGGTCGAATAACTTGAGGTCAAAACCCTGTCGATCAAGGCTGAAAACTAAGCATAAATTGACCAGAATTTAAACTCATTCGACTAGAAATCAAATGAAAATCCTAGCCGAAACAATCCTGCTCGAAATTGCTTCGACCAAGGCAAGAAAGATGGCTAATTCGGTCAAAAAATATGAAATCCTGGCCGAAATAAAATCCTGGTTGAAAAATTCTGCTCGAAATCTGTATAAGAAAAAAAAACAAAAAGAGGGAAAAATCCTGGCCGAAATTCGACCAGGATTCCTGATCGAAACCATCCTACTCGAAATCCTGTCGACCAGGGCAATATGAAGGTGTTATGGATAAAAAGCTAAGGTTATTATTTGCTGTATTTATTACTAAGATTCGGGAGCTCAAGGCCTTTAATGGCTGCTCTCGAATATCGTAGCTTAATTCTGCCTTTACGAGATGCCTACGTATCTCTGTGAATTAGAGAATCAAGCCAAAAAACGTAGTTCTGATTTGTGGGGTGAGGCCCCTTATATAGATGTGGGAGTCCTTGAATTGGACTTGGTATAGGAGACTTGGTGGACAAGCCTCTGAATTAGGATAGACTTAGGAGTCCTAGGAAGTAGGAAACTGATTCCTTATCCTTTTAGGTCCCCTTGAGGCTAATCTATAAGGATTTATATCCTTATCGAGACTCTTCTCAATAGCTGATTTTTCCCTTATTAATTAATTATGAAATTAATTAATAATCAGGGCTTTTGGGCCTTTTTTATTCCACCAAGCCTGATCTGGTCCATCAGGCTTAACCTTTTTGGTCTGAATATCACACATCTTCTTATTGGGCCTAGCAGCCCATTAATTATAAAATCAGGACTTATTTATCCCTATCATTTGCCCCCCAACTTTTGGAAAACATTGATCAGGTTTCGTAGAAGTTAAATCTATTCGTTCCCTTACAGGGTTTCGTTTTTGCGTAAAGTGTGGAGCGACCTACATATTTACAATGAATCTTCCTTTTATTCAGAAATTATCTTAATTTCCAGGAATTTTTCCCTAATTTTCTGGGATTTTTCCCTAATTTTCTAGGATTTTCCCTAATTTTCTGGGATTTTTCCCTAATTTTCTGGGATTTATCTTTAATTTCTGGATTTTTCCCTAATTTTCTGGGATTTATCCTTATTTTCTGGATTTTTCCCTTAATTTCTGGGATTTATCCTTATTTTCCTGGATTTATTCCTTATTCCTGAAAATATTAGTATTTTTCAGAAATTATTTAAGGAATTTCCTTATTTTTCTGGATTTATTCCTTATTCCTGAAAATATTAGTATTTTTCAGAAATTATTTAAGGAATTTCCTTATTTTTCTGGATTTATTCCTTATTCCTGAAAATATTAGTATTTTTCAGAAATTATTTAAGGAATTTCCTTATTTTTCTGGATTTATTCCTTATTCCTGAAAATATTAGTATTTTTCAGAAATTATTTAAGGAATTTCCTTATTTTTCTGTAATTTTCCAGAATTTTTCCTTCCCTTTTTCTTACTCTTTTTTTTAATACAAATTTCGGCCAAGAATCCTGTTCGACCAGGATCCTGGTCGAATTATCCATCACTTTACCCTAGTCGACATCCTTTCGAGCAGGAGCATTTCGAGCAGAAGTCCTGGTCGAATTTCGGCCAGGATTTCTCCTACTTTTTTTTTTTGAGCAGGGAATTTTCGGTCAGGATTTTGGGTCAGAATTCCTTGTTTTGACCGAATTAGCCACCTTTTGTTGCCCAGGTCGACGTAAGTTCGGGCAGGATCCATTCGACCAGGATCTTGCCTTGCTTTTTGGTCGACAATTTTTCTGGTTTATTCATTCTCGATCAGAATTCTGACCATTTCGGCCAGGAACTAATATTTTGACCGATTTAAGTATCATTTTGTGCCTTGATCGAAGCAATTTCGACCTCCAGTATTTCGATCAGGATTTCCTCATGATTCCTGGTCGAATTGGGTCATATTCCTGAGCTTTTTCTCCACTTTTCCCTGTGCTTTATTTTTGGGCCACCTTCACTTAGCTGGGCCTTTATTCTTTTGGCCCATTATGACTGGATTTTGGGTTATGGGCTATTAACCTTAAATATCTGGGGCCTTTTCTGGGCTTTTGTTTTTATTGGGCCCATATTTATTCAACTGGGCTTTTATTTTAAGCCCAAGCTCCAAATCTTTCTGGATTTTTCTGGATTCTTCCAGATTCTTCAAAAAACTCAAGTTTTCTTCTGATTTTTGCGAGAATTCTCTTGAATTTTCCAGGAATTTCCTGGATAATTCCAGAACCTTCCAACTTTTGGGCCCAAATGGGCTTTTTAAGGCCCATTACCCACTTTCTCTTCCTATATATAGGTGGGGGGAGTGTGCATTCACTTCACACTCTTCACTCTTCACCTTAAACTTTCTAAACTTCTCCTCTCTCAAATCCCCTCCTTTAGTTTTCCAGGTCTTTTCCATTCTTTACTAAATGGCTGACAAGAGTTCCGAGAGGGCGGCCAAGATAGCCTCGGCTTCAAAACGAGGTAAGGATATCGAGATCCGCTCTTCGTATATGTCTTTAATTGATATGTTTAACACTAGGGGGGATGAATATCCCTCCACTGCACATCTCGACCCTTTTAATCATTGTAATACTTGGCACAACATAGATTTTAATAAACTAAATGCTCGCTATAACGTCCTTCCTCCTCTTAGATTAGTTCCAGTCTCTGGTGGTGACCGTACTTGCCACTGGAGACCCAACACTCTCTTCATTTACACAGATGCCCTTAATGCTGGGCTTAGGTTTCCTTTTCACCCTTTTATTCCTCATCTTTTGGCTGATTTACAAATCAACCCATGTCAGCTTCCTCCAAACGCCTGGAGGAACATTCTATGTTTTATGGTCTGCTGTCTTAGGCAGGGCTTTCCTCTTTTTGTAGCTGTTTTTAGGAAGGTCTTTCAGTGTTATAATAGTTCTTCCAGTATTTGTGGCTGGGTCTATGTCAAGCAAAGGCCCAAAAGCAAACATATCTTTAACAGCGCCTCTATTCCTGATAATAATCAAAATTGGAGGAATAGTTTCGTTGGGTTACGTTGGGAGAATGGTGACTGGGGCACACTTTTTCGATCTTCCTTCGGGAAGGTCAGTGATGGTAGCCTCAAATCCATTCACCTAACTCCTGAAGAAACTATTATCTATAATGGGCTTACTCAGGATGATGGCACTACCACCAGCTGGACTCTCTTAGAGGAGTTTTCCCTGATTCATGTGGGACTATCCTCTGTTTCTCAACAGGGTATTTTTCTTCCCTTCTCAACTTTATTTCATTTCATGCATTATTAACATCACTCATTTTGTCTTTTGCTTTGTTTCGCAGCTGCCAAGGAGATTAACGAGGACAATGTTCCTCTGGTTGAAGAGACTGCTAGGATGAAGAAAGCTCGGCTCGCAGGCCTTGACACCCGGGGAAAGGCGACAGAGCCTATCTTCTTGAGAAAGCAAAAAGAGCCTATGGGGGAGGCTTCAACTGAAGGAGTTGGGGGCCATAGTGCTCCTATCACTGCTGCTGCCCCTACTGCTACTGCCACAGGCGCCTTCCAGCCTCTCTGGGGATTCCGCCGAGGGGACACCGTGGTTGTTTCCACGAAACATGCTTGGGATTGGTCCTACCATAGCGTGACTCCAAAGGACTTTACTGATGTGGTGGCCACCCCTGACCTTGAGAGGATTAAGCTCATGGGAGCCCAATCTCTGGCTTCGGTATGCCTTCTCTCTTTTGAACTTATCTTTTATTCTTGTAGCATTTTCTTGCCTTATACTTCGTTGATTGCTTTATTTCAGTCTAACGCCTATTTTCAAGGCGCTGTGAGGCAAGCCGAGTCATGGAAGCGGGCTTCTGATAAGGCCGATAATGCCCTCAGGAGGCAACAGAAGAAGTATGCTACCCTGGAGAAGAAGCTCAAGCGCAAGGAAGAAGAACTCGGAGAGTCCAACGCCGAGCTGGTGGTACTTCGGGCGGAGAAGGATAAAGCCATAGACAACTATCTGGACTCGAAGGAGTTTGCCCAATCCATGAGGATTAGGGATGATTCAGTCTTTCCCGGATTTTTTAGGACAGGTTGGGACACGGCCCTTGGGACCGTGAACGAGGCTTGTCCTGATATTAACCCGACGGACTATGTCTGCCCTAATGACGAGGCTTTGCTACAGAGGTTTCGTACTCGAGTAGTTGTCTCGGATCATGTTTCTCAGGATCCACTCCTTCCTCCTCCCGAGTCTTCTCCCAGACCAGCTGAGGACGATAGCTCTTCCTCCTCCTCCGAGATGACAGAGACATCCAGCGAGAGCGGAGAGGACGATGATATGGATGCCGAGGGCACCTCAGCTCCTTAGAGCTTTTTCAGCCCTGCGTGGCTTCTCTTATTTCTGAGACTTTATTTATTGAACTTCTTGTAATATTTATTAGATCTATTTTATTTATCACCCTTCTTGCATCCATGCATTTGGTTTGTTAGGCCATAAACATTCATTGAAGAACTAATGAATTTTATAAAATTGTCTGGGATTCGTCCCTCACACAAGTCTTAATAAACTTCGTAATAAAACTAAAACATATAAATCCTAAGCAAGCGAAGCTTCAAGGTGCTTTCCAACCTACTCGCCATCTTGACGAGTGAGAATCGTATCCAGCTGCCCTACACATAATAAACCTTCAGGTTTTGTGCATGCCAAGTTCTCGGGACTTCAAAACCATCCATCGTCTCTAGCTTGTAAGTTCCTCTACCTTGAACACTCTTGACTCTGTACGGCCCTTCCCAATTTGGGGCAAGCTTCCCTTTTTGTCCTACACCAGATGCTTCTATCTTCCTCAAGACCAGATCGCCTTGTTTAAAAAACCTTTCTTTAACCCTTAGGTTGTAGTAGAATGAAGCCTTTTTCTGATATTCTACTATCTTTGCATGTGTCGTATCTCGCACTTCATCGATCAGATCCAGGGCTAACCTCTGCCCTTCCTCATTTTCTTCTGCATTGAAAGCCTGAATCCTTGGAGAGGAATGTGATATCTCTACTGGAACTACTACTTCTGCCCCATATGCCAACATGAAGGGAGTTGCTCCTATCGTAACTCTACAGGTAGTCCTATAGGCCCATAATATGGGAAGTATCTCATCCACCCAATTTTTTCTTGACTTCTCGATCCTTTTCTTTAATCCATCCAGGATTATTCGATTTGCTACTTTTGCTTGCCCATTAGCTTGTGGGTGAGCCACAGAGGTGAACCGTAACTCAATTTTATTTTCTTCACAATACTTCTTGAATTCCTCGTTGTTGAATTGTGTTCCATTGTCAGTGACGAGGATACGGGGAATTCCATATCGGCACATAATGTTTTCCCACAGGAACTGTGCAACCTGCTTAGTTGTGATTTTGGCCAAGGGTTTGGCTTCAATCCACTTGGTGAAATAATCAATGGCTACAATCAGAAACTTCCTTTATACCGTGGCCATAGGAAAAGGCCCTAGAATATCCATCCCCCACATAGCAAAGGGAATAGGCAAGTTGATAGAGGTCAGCATCTCGGGGGGTTGTCTAACAACTGGTGCATGCTTCTGACAGCGATCACACTTCTTTACATATTGTTTGGCATCAGCCATCATTTCTGGCCAATAAAAGCCTAAACGGATTATCTTATGAGCAAAGGCCCTGCCCCCCAAGTGTTGTCCACAAATACCTTCATGCACTTCCTCAAGAGCCAAGCGTGCCTCATCGGGCCTGAGACACCTCAAGTAAGGAACCACGAAAGATCTTTTATACAGAATCCCATCTATCAAAGAGTACCTTAGTGCTCGAACAGTTAACTTTCGTGCTTCAGTTGCATCGCTTGGCAACCATCCAGTTTGAATGTGAGCCTTAATGGGATCGATCCATGACGCCCCCAGGCCTACGGGAGCCACAAGCTTAACATCTATGCTTCGTATCTTCAAAACACGGAAGTACACACTTTCTGAACTTTCTTCAATCTCAGATGAAGCAAACTTTGATAGCGCATCTACTTTAGCATTTTCTTCCCTTGGAATGTGTTCAACATGACATTCATTAAATTGGGTCATCACAGCCCTTACTAGGCGAACATATTTAGCCATCGTATCATCCCTTGCCTCAAATTCTCCCTTTACCTGGGATATGATCAGCTTCGAGTCTCCACGGACCTTTAAGTTTTTGACTCTAAGTGTTCCAGCTAGACCAAGGCCAGCAATCAGGGCTTCATACTCTGCCTCATTGTTTGTGGTTGGGAAGTCTAGCTTCATAGCATACTCAATTAAGAATCCATCAGGGCTTTGCAAAACTAATCCTGCTCCATTGGATTTTGTTTTTGATGCCCCATCAAAATAGAGAACCCAATATTCTTTATCATCCTTCTCTTTGTCCCCATTGTCGACTCCCTTGTCTTGAGGTACGGTATCTTCCTGCCCCCCGACTTCTTGGTTGGGTATGGTACATTCCACCATGAAGTTAGCTAGTGCCTGGGCTTTTATAGCCGTGCGCGGCTTATACTTGAGATCGAACTCTCCCAACTCTATTGCCCACTTAATCAGTCTCCCACTTGCCTTGGGACTGTGAATGATGTTTCTCAGTGGCTGATTTGTTAGCACTTCAATCTGGTGATCTTGAAAATAAGGACGCAGCTTTCTTGAAGCCATTACCAAGGCTAAAGCGAATTTTTCAATAGTTGAATAATTCAACTCAGCACCATGCAAGATTTTGCTGACATAGTATACGGGTTTCTGGACTTTCAGTTCCTCCTTAACCAACACCGCGCTCAAGGCGCTCTCTGAAACAGCCAAGTTCAAGAATAAAACTTCACTCAGAACTAGCTTGGCCAACAACGGGGCCTGGCCCATATATTTCTTTAATTCTTCAAATGCCTTCTGATTTTCCTCACTCCATACAAAGTCTTTAATGTTCTTTAGTGACTTGAAGAATGACAAGCACTTGTCTCCTGACTTGGAGATGAATCGTCCTAGCGCAGCAACCCTTCCTGTGAGCTTCTGAACATCCTTGATAGTTTTTGGTGGTTCCATGTCCAGGATCGCCTTTATTTTATCGGGGTTAGCATGAATTCCTCTTTTTGAGACCATCAATCCCAAGAATTTTCCAGATCCTACTCCGAAAGCACACTTCGTAGGATTTAACATCATCTTGTGGTACCTCAGGACCTCAAAAGCTTCCCTTAAATGGGCTATATGATCAGTCTTTACTAGACTCTTGACTAACATGTCATCAACATAAACTTCCATAGTCTTACCAATAAGATCCTTAAAAATTCTATTCACCAACCTTTGATAGGTGGCTCCTGCATTCTTGAGACCAAACGCCATAACAAGATAACAATAAACACCAAAGTCAGTGATAAATTATACCTTTGGAATGTCATCCTTATGTATTTTGATCTGGTTGTATCCGCTAAATCCATCCATGAAACTCAGCATCTCATGTCCAGCAGTGGCATCAATCAAAGTATCAATTCTAGGCAGCGGAAAACAGTCTTTGGGGCATGCATCATTCAGAAGTGAAGTCTATACACATCCTCCACTTTCCATTAGCCTTCTTCACCATTACAGGGTTTGCTAACCACTCCGGAAATTGAATCTCCTCAATGAAACCAGCCTCTAAGAGCTTTTCTACTTCCTGTTTTATAGCCTCTTGTCTTTCCAGGGCAAAATTTGTTTTCTTTTGTTTTACTGTCTTCCGGCTTGGATCCACGTTTAGCTTGTGAGTAATTAACTCCGGGTCTATGCCTGGCATATCAGCTGCTAACCATGCAAATACATCACTATTTTCTTGCAAAAATTTCACTAACTTCCCTCTAAGGGGCTCCTCTAATGTGGCTCCAATTAAAGTCATCCTCTCAGGATTCTTGGGGTCTAAAGGAACCGAAGCCAATTCTTCTGCTGGCCTTCCTCTATTCTCATCATTTTCTCGAACATCCATATCTTCAATAGGAAGAACCTGCCCCCCGACTCCATCTGCCCTCAAAGAGGCCACATAACAGCTTCTAGCCATTTTTTGATATCCTCTCTCTTCTCCAATCCCGTTTCGGGTGGGAAACATCATGACTGAATGGTAGGAAGAGGGGACTGCCTTGAAGGCATGTATCCCTGTTCTCCCCATGATAGCATTATAAGTTGAACTAGCCTTTACCACCACGAAATCCAGCATCTGCGTTGCTTGCCTTGGCTCCGTACCTATGGTGGTTGGCAATTTGATTATCCCTTCCAGAGGACATTCTACTCCAGCAAATCCATATATCGGCATGTCGGTTGGTGTCAACTGGGAGTCGTTATACCCCATCCTTAGAAAGGTGTCGTGGAGCAAGATATCCACAGAAGCACCATTATCCACAAGGACCCTCTTAACCGGGCTATTTCCTATTATCGGTGTTATGACGAGCGGGTCGTCATGGGGAAACTTCACGCCCTCTAGGTCGGAATCATCGAAAGCCAATGTTACTTCTGTCCTGGCCCTCTTCGAGGCTTCGCCAACAATATGCATAACCTCCCTGGTGTAAGCCTTTCTGGAATTTTTGGACAATCCAGCAGCAGTTGGACCTCCAAAGATCGTGTTTATCACAGGTCCTCGAGGGCGTCGTGGTCCTCCAAAAATTGCATTTATAACCGGCCCTCTAGGTTGGGGATTCCGCCCCTGATCATCTTGGTCCCTCCTACGATCTTCAAAGTTCTTCTTTCCATTATTGTTTATGTCCCCTCCATCTCCAGTATACTTGTTCAACCTTCCTTTTCGAATCAAAAACTCAATTTCATCTTTCAATTGCCTACACTCATCGGTGTCATGGCCAACATCCTTGTGAAACCTGCAATACTTGCTCTTATCTAGCTTGGCGGGATCAGCCTTCAAGGGCTTAGGCCAGCGAATATCTCTATCTTTCTCAATCTCCATCAAAATCTGACTTCTAGGAGCACTCAGCTTAGCGTATTCAGTGAACTTTTGCCCAGGTCCTCCCTTCTTAGGGGTTGAATCAGAGTTTTGTTCGGTTCTAGGATATTTGTCCTTAGCGATATACTCCAAATTAGTTTTTCATTTCTTGCCTCCAGTGGGCTCATTACTTACTACGGTCTTCCTCATGCTTTCTTCAACCTTGATATACTTCCCTGCCCTCTCTTGGAGTTGCAACATGTTTTCAGGGGGACGTTTGGCCAAGGACATATTGAAAAACTCATCCCTAGTTCCTTGTTGCAGTGCTATCATGGCTACCTTATCATCAAGGTCTGGGACTTTTAAAGCCTCCTTTGTAAAACGATTCAGGTAATCCCTCAAGGATTCCTTAGCTCCCTGCACAAGACTCATATGAGATGCTGAACTTTTCTCATGGACTCTTCCACTGATGAATTGCTTAATAAAATCCTGACTTAATTCTCTGAACGATCCAATAGAATTTGGGGGTAGGCGACTGTACCATCTTTGAGCCATACCCGACAGGGTTTGAGGGAAGGCCCGACACTTTATAGCATCATTCATGGGTTGCAGCAGCAGTGCATTAGAGAATGTCCTAACATGATTAGCGGGGTCTCCCGTGCCATCATAGGCTTTGATAGTGGGCATCTTGAATTTCCTTGAGATATGGGCATTCATTATCTCTTCTGTGAAGGGTGGAGTTGGATCATCAGGATCTCCAAGGGGAAGGAGATTGCTTGGATCAGTTCTTGGGACAGCAGCCCTTCTTCTTACCGGACCATCCAGGTCTATGATAGGAGGAGGATTTCTCCCCTAGGAGGTATGTGGGGTCTGGTGGCCTGGTGAGCCTCCAAATCACGCCTCAGCCTTTGGATTTCAGCCTCATGAGCCCTGATCCTTTCCTGCACTTCTTGGGGATTCGCCCCTTGGGTGCTTTGGGGGCGTTGCCTTCCATCGGCCATTGGCTCTTTTCCAGGACGCCTCCTTCTCGGGGCCACTTCATCATCCGAAGATTCGGAGTCTCTCTCAGTGTATGGACCAGAAAATTCCCGATCCTCAGGGATAGGACCCAAACCTCGTATATAGGGGGGTGACCGCCCTCGTACTTCGCTTCGCCCAGCATATCCGCTTCCTCCAACCTCAGGGTGAAGGGGCATCCCATAAGGGGGGTTAGTAGTAATAATAGTTGAATATTCATACCCGACGGGTCGAGAATTCACAGGTATATGTATTTGTTGAACTTGAGGATTCGTACCTTGAATCGGGGGAGTTGTCCCTTGTAGCTGGGGTTGAGTTGCCCCTGTCTGGGCTTCCTCATGAGTAGATGCATAAGTTGAATGGGGAGGAACCTCCACGGTTGATGAAATCACCTGGGTTGTCTCTGATGGTATTCCTTCCTCTAGAGCTCCAATTGTTCTCCGTGTTCTCGCCATGGTTGTTGTTGTGGTCCCCACAGTCGGCGCCAAATTTTATGGATAAAAAGCTAAGGTTATTATTTGCTGTATTTATTACTAAGATTCGGGAGCTCAAGGCCTTTAATGGCTGCTCTCGAATATCGTAGCTTAATTCTGCCTTTACGAGATGCCTACGTATCTCTGTGAATTAGAGAATCAAGCCAAAAAACGTAGTTTGGATTTGTGGGGTGAGGCCCCTTATATAGATGTGGGAGTCCTTGAATTGGACTTGGTATAGGAGACTTGGTGGACAAGCTTCTGAATTAGGATAGACTTAGGAGTCCTAGGAAGTAGGAAACTGATTCCTTATCCTTTTAGGTCCCTTGAGGCTAATCTATAAGGATTTATATCCTTATCGGGACTCTTCTCAATAGCTGATTTTTCCCTTATTAATTAATTACAAAATTAATTAATAATCAGGGCTTTTGGGCCTTTTTTATTCCATCAAGCCTGATCTGGTCCATCAGGCTTAACCTTTCTGGTCTGAATATCATACATCTTCTTATTGGGCCTAGCAGCCCATTAATTATAAAATCAGGACTTATTTATCCCTATCAGAAGGTTAATTCGACCAGGATCCTGGTCGAATGGATTCCTGGTCGAAATCTGTATAAAAAAAAAAGAGAAAAGGAAGAAAAAAAAAGAAAAAGGGAGGGAAAAATTCCTGGAAAATTACAGAAAAATAGGGAAATTCCTTAAATAATTTCTGAAAAATACTAATATTTTCAGGAATAAGGAATAAATCCAGAAAATAAAGGATAAATCCCAGAAAATTAGGGAAAAATCCAAAAATTAAGGATAAATCCCAGAAAATTAGGGAAAAATCCAGAAATTAAGGATAAATCCCAGAAAATTAGGGAAAAATCCAGAAATTAAGGATAAATCCCAGGAAATTAGGGAAAAATCCAAAAATTAAGGATAAATCCCAGGAAATTAGGGAAAAATCCAGAAATTAAGGATAAATCCCATAAAATTAGGGAAAAATCCAGAAATTAAGGATAAATCCCAGAAAATTAGGGAAAAATCCAGAAAATTAGGGAAAAATCCAGAAAATTAGGGGAAAATCCAGAAAATTAGGGAAAAATCCAGAAAATTAGGGAAAATCCCAGAAAATTAGGGAAAAATTCCTGGAAATTAAGATAATTCCTGAATAAAAGGAAAATTCATTGTAAATGTGTAGGTCGCTCCACACTTTACGCAAAAATGAAACCCTGTAAGGGAACGAATAGATTTAACTTCTGCGAAACCTAATCAATGTTTCCCAAAAGTTGGGGGGCAAATGATAGGGATAAATAAATTATGATAGTATAATTAAATACTGCAAGGTATGGGCTGCTAGGCCCAATAAAAAGATATATGATACTCAGACCGGAAAGGTTAAGCCCGATGGACCAGATCAGGCATGATGGAATAAAGAAGGCCCAAAAGCCCTGATTATTAATTAATTTCGTAATTAATTAATAAGGGAAAAATCAGCTATAGAGAAGAGTCCCGATAAGGATATAAATCCTTATAGATTAGCCTCAAGGGGACCTAAAAGGATAAGGAATCAGTTTCCTACTATCTAGGACTCCAAAGTCCATTCTAATTATGAGACTTGCCCATCAAGTCTCCTACACTAAGTCCAATTCAAGGACTCCTAATATCTATATAAGGGGTCTCACCTCACAGATCAGAACTACATTTTTTGACTTGATCCTTGGCAATCAGCAAGGTACGTAGGCATCTTGTTAAGGCAGATTGAGTCACGAAATACAAGAACAGTCAAATCAAGCCTTGAAGCTCACGCTCCTTGGTACTAAATACAGCAATTATATACACTAGTTTTAATCCATAACACTCCGGGTATTTTTCATAATTTTTCCTAATATTTTAGGAATTTTTCTCTACCTCCGGGTGTTATGGATAAAAAATTAAGGTTATTATTTGCTGTATTTATTGCTAAGGTTCGGGAGCTCAAGGCCTTTAATGGCTGCTCTCGTGTTTCGTAGCTTAACTCTGCCTTTACGAGATGCCTACGTATCTCTGAGAATTAGAGAATCAAGCCAAAAATGTAGTTCTGATTTGTGGGGTGAGGTCCCTTATATAAATGTTGGAAGTCCTTGAATTGGACTTGGTATAGGAGTCTTGATGGTCAAGTCTCTGAATTAGAATGGACTTGGGAGTCCTAGGAAGTAGGAAGCTGATTCCTTATCCTATGAGGTTCGTTGGAGGCCAATCTACAAGGATTTATATCCCCACTAGGACTTATCTTAATAGCTGTTTTTCTCCCTTATTAATTAATTACAAAATTAATTAATAATCAGGGTTTTTGGGCCTTCTTTGTTTCATCAGGCCTGATCTTTGTGTTAACCTTTTGGTCTGAATATCATACATCTTCTTATTGGGCCTAGCAGCCCACATCTTGTATAATTAATACAACATTTAATTACACAATCAGGATTTATTTATCCTTATCATTTGCCCCCCAATTTTTGGGAAACAGAGACTGGGTTTCGCAGAAGTTAAGTTCATATGTTCCCTTACAGGGTATCGTTTTTGAGTAAAGTATGGAGCGACCTACACATTTACAACGATTTACTTTCGTCCCTTTTTTATTTAGAAATTATCCTAATTTCCAGGAATTTTTCCTTACTTCTGGGATTTTTCCTTAATTTTTTTGGAATTTTTCCCTTTATTCTGGGATTTTTCCTTAATTTTCTGGAATTTTTCCCTTTACTCTGGGATTTTTCCTTAATTTTCTGGAATTTTTCCCTTTATTCCGGGATTTTTCCTTAATTTTCTGGCTTAAAATCGATCAGGATTTATACCAAATCGATCAGAATTCATACCAAATCGATCAGGGATCCTGGTCGAAATCGATCAGGAGCCTGACCGATCTTACTGTGATATTTCCATTCTGGTCGACTAAAACTTCGATCGGAATTCCTGATCGACTTCGATCAGGATCCTGATCGAACTAACTCAGAAAGTAACGCTCTGGTAAATGGAATCTTTATCCAGGATTTATGCAAAATCGATCAGGATTCCTGATCGATTTCGATCAGGATTCTGGTCGAACTAGCTATCAAAGTAACACTCAGGGTTTATGCAAAATCGATCAGGATTCCTGACCGATTTCGATCAGGATTCTGACCAAACTATTTCACAATACACCATTCCAATCGATGGTATCTTCGATCAGAATTCTTCTTTTTATCGATCAGGACTCTGATCGAACTAAACGAATTTCTACCCTTTTGATCGAATGAAATATCGATTAGGATTCTGCTTTTGTCGATTAGGACTCTGATCGAACTAAGTGGATTTCTACCTTTTTGATCGAATGAAATATTGATCAGGATTCTGCTTTTTGTCGATCAAGACTCTGATCGAACTAAGCAAATTTCTACCCTTTTGATCGAATGAAATATCGATCAGGATTCCTTACTCTATCGATCAGGACTCTGATCGAACTAAGCGGCTTTTTACCCTTTTAATCGAGTGAAATATCGATCAGGATTCCTGCCTTTTATCGATCAGGACTCTGATCGTACTTATTCTTTAAAATTCTGGTCGATTTTTGACCCTTCTGTTTTCATCGGTGCTTCTAGATTATTCCTGACACTTCTTGATAGTGGGCTTTTTAAGTTGGACCTGGCTATATGGGCCTAAAAATGCCTCGTATTCCGAGCTTTTCGCTTATATAAGGGAAATGAGAAGTGAGAATCCTCACTTCACTCCTCATTTCTCAAACTTTCCTTTCAAAATTCTCTTTAGATTTCTCTCTTAAGAAGGCGATTTCCGGCGACTTCAGCCACCGCAGCTCCACCTTTCTCAAGTTTTTTCTGGGTTTCAAGCATTCATCTGAAGCATATCAATGGCGGATCGTGACTTGGCTCGTTTGGGGAAGAAGAATATTTCTAAGAGAGGTACAAACATTCAAATTCAATCTCCGTATACTTCCTTAATTGATATGATAAACTCTAGAGGTGATGAATATTCCTCTCTATCTGAGTTAGATTCGTATAACCATGGTAACACCTTTCATGAATTAGAGGATAGAATTGAGTCCCTGAATACTCTGTATAAACTTCCACCTTATCTTAGGATTACCCCAGCTGCCCCCGGGGATAGGACATGTAGCTGGGAGGGGGATACCTTGTTTATTTATCGAGGAGCCCTGAACGCGGGTCTTAGGTTTCCATTTCACGAATTTATTCCTCGTCTGCTTGCAGATGTAAAAATTAACCCTTGTCAACTTCCCCCTAATGCATGGAGGAATATTCTCTATTTTATGGTTCTTTGTCTTGGAAACAATTTTCCTCTTTCTGTAGTTGTCTTTAGGAAAGTTTTTCAGTTTTATAATAGTTCCATGAGTCAACCGGGCTGGGTTTTAATTCGTCAACGGCCCAAAATTCCCCATATTTTCGATAGCAACTCCATAGTAGAGAACAACCCTAAATGGAGGGATGAGTTTGTTAGGCTAACCTGGGTCGGGGGTGATTGGGCCACACTCTTCCGTAGGCCCTTTTACAAAGTGTCAGATGGTAGTCCTGGTAGCATCAGGTTAACTGATGAGGAGGAGGTGGCCTATCAAGCCGTAATTTCAGATGATGGGAAAACAAACACCTGGACCCTTTTAGAGGAGTTTTCCTTGAAGAAAGTTGGTCTCTCTCAGGCCAGTGATAAGGGTAAATTTATACATGCGTAGCTATTTTTCCTTCCCTTTAATTGCAATTTTATTATCTTCTGAAATTTAATATTCCTTCTACTTTTTCTTTCAGCTTGTGAGGCTATTAATAACGTCAACAGGCCCAAGGAGGGGGAATCTGGCCGCCAGAAGAGGGCCAAGCTAAATAAGGACCCCAGGGGCAAGCCTGATGCTCCTGCTTTCCTTAAGCCCCACGTCCCTGTTGTGGAGCTGGGGGATGACGTGGATCCTCCACTTAAGGCACACTCCTTCAGGCCTAACTGGGGCTTTAGGAGAAGTGACACGGTGGTTGGATCCACCAAACATGCTAAGGATTGGTCGTACCATTCCATCACTCCCCATGACTTCACTGACATCGTTACAGGGAGTGACATCGAGACTATTGAGCTTCTGGGTTCTCAGGCCCAAGCTGCTGTAACTTTCTACTCTTTCTTTCTTTTTTAAATTCCAGCTTTCTCGTATTTCAATGAACTTGTGTTAACTCATATTTCTTTACAGAGTAACACCTATTTCCAGGTGGCCCTCCATCAGGCTAGGTCCTGGAAGGGTAACTCTGATGAGTTTGAGAAGGAGATGAAGAAATGGTAGGAGAGAGCTAAAGTCCTGGAGAAGGAGGAGCTGGCTAAGGCTCATTCCGAGCTGGTGAAACTTAGGAGCGATAAGGAAAAACTCATCGATGACTACATGGATTTTGACAAGTTTAAGAATCTCATGGAGATTCATGATGAGGGTCTTTACTCCCTTCAGTTTACTCAGGGATGGGATGCAGTCGTAAAGGCGGTTTCTGAGAGGCATCCAGGCTTAGTCAATCCTAAGGACTTTATAAGTCCTGAGCAGGCTAAGACGGAGGACAGCATAAATGCCCTCTTCAACTCCCCTCAGCCAGATGATCGCATCTTGGATCCTAACACTGCTTCTCCTCCCGCTTCTCCTGCGAAGGATGCTGAAGGTGCTGATAAGGAGCAAGGGAATGAAGGCTCCCGCATGGAGGAGTAGTTTTTCTATTTTGTAATTTTATCCTTAACTTATGTCTGAACTTTGTTTGTATCAAAACTTATTACCCTTCGGGGTTATTTCATATGCTGCTTTCCTTATTCGCATCTTTCTCCTTTATCTTTCCAATACTTAATATGCATTTAAACTTGAACTAATTGACCCTTTGAGTTGTGCAACATGCACTCTTATAAAAGAATCCTTGAAGTCTTCTTCTTTCAATGATCAAAGCATGATGTTTTGTTAAAACCACACAAGGTATTATCACAACTTAAACATCCATAGGTCGAAATAATTTCAAACTTATTAATATGAAGTATAGTTTTCCAAAACCTTACATAGTATGGGTTCGACCCTTAACAATAATGACTCGATAATGTAAATTCTACTGGAATATAAAATCCTACGCAAGCAAAGCTTCAAGGTGCTTTTCAACCTATTTGTCATCTTGACAAGTGAGAATTGTACTCAGTTGCCCTACACATAGTAAACCTTCAGGTTTTGTGCATGCCAGGTTCTCGGGACTTCAAAACCATCCATAGTCTCTAGCTTGTAGGTTCCTCTACCTTGAACACTCTTGACTTTGTATGGCCCTTCCCAATTCGGGGCAAGCTTCCATTTCTGTCCTACACCAGAAGCTTCTATCTTCCTCAAGACTAGGTCACCTTTTTTGAAAAAATCTTTCTTTAACTCTCAGGTTGTAGTAGAATGAAGCCTTTTTATGATATTCTACTATTTTTGCATGTGCCTTATCTCGCACTTCATCAATTAAGTCTAGGGCTAACCTTTGTCCTTCCTCATTCTCCTCAGCATTGAAAGCTTGAATCCTGGGAGAGGAATGTGATATCTCCACGGGAACAACTGCTTCCGCCCCATATGCTAACATGAAGTGAGTTGCTCCAATTGTGACTCTACAGGTAGTCCTATAGGCCCACAATATTGGAAGTATCTCATCCACCCAATTATTCCTCGATTTCTCGATCCTCTTCTTTAGTCCATCCAGGATTATTCGATTTGCTACCTCCGCTTGCCCATTGGCTTGCGGGTGAGCCACAGAGGTGAACCGTAACTCAATTTTATTTTCTTCACAGTACTTCTTGAATTCCTCGTTGTTGAATTGTGTTCCGTTGTCAGTGACTAGGATACGGGGAATTCCATACTGGCACATAATATTTTCCCACAGGAATTGTACAACCTGCTTAGTTGTGATTTTGGCCAAGGGTGTGGCTTCAATCCACTTAGTGAAGTAATCAATGGCTAGAATTAGGAACTTTCTTTGTACCGTGGCCATGGGGAAAGGCCCAAGTATATCCATTCCCCACATAGCAAAGGGGATGGGTAAGTTGATGGAGGTCAGCATCTCAGGGGGTTGTCTAATAATAGGTGCATGCTTCTGACAACGGTCACACTTCTTCACATATTCTTTGGCATCAGCCATCATTTCTGGCCAATAAAAGCCTAAACGGGTTATCTTATGAGCTAATGCTCTGCCCCCCAAGTGTTGTCCACATATACCTTCATGTACTTCTTCAAGAGCCAAACATGCCTCATCAGGCCTGAGACACCTTAAGTAAGGAACTACAAAAGATCTTTTATACAAAATCCCATCTATTAAAGAGTATCTTAGTGCTCAAACAACCAATTTTTGTGCTTCAGTAGCATCGTTTGGTAACCATTCGGTTTAAATGTGAGCCTTAATGGGATCAATCCATGATGTCCCCAGGCCTATAGGAGCCACAAGCTTAACATCAATGCTCCGTGTTTTCAAAACGCGATAATATACACTTCCAGAAATTTCTTCTATCTCAGATGAAGAAAACTTTGACAACGCATCTGCCTTAGCATTTTCCTCCCTCGGAATGTGCTCAACATGGCATTCATCAAATTGGGTCATCACGACCCTTACTAGGCATACATACTTAGCCATCGTCTCATCCCTTGCCTGAAATTCTCCCTTTACCTGGGATATGACCAACTTCGAGTCTGCACAGACTTTTAAGTTCTTGACTCTAAGTGTCCCTGCTAAGCCAAGACCAACTATCAGAGCTTCATATTCTGCCTCATTGTTTGTGGTTGGGAAGTCTAGCTTCATGGCATACTCAATTAAGAACCCATCAGGGCTTTGTAAAACCAAACCTGCTCCACTTGAATTCGTTTTTGATGCTCCATCAAAATAGAGAACCCAGTATTCTTTTTCCTTATTAACCTTCTCTTTATCCCCCTTATCAACTTCCTTGCCTTGAGGTATGTTATCTTCCTGCCCCCCGACTTTTTGGTTGGGTATGGTACATTCCACCACGAAGTCAGCTAGTGCCTGGGCTTTTATTGCCATTCATGGCTTATACTTGAGGTCGAACTCTCCCAGCTCTATTGCCCACTTGATCAATCTCCCACTAGCCTTGGGACTGTGAATGATATTTCTCAGGGGCTAATTTATTAGCACCTCAATCTGATGAGCCTGAAAGTAAGGTTGTAACTTTCTCGAAGCCATTACCAAGGCTAGAGCAAATTTCTCAATAGTCGAATAATTCAACTCAGCACCATGCAGAATTTTGCTGACATAGTATACGGGTTTCTGGACTTTCAGTTCCTCCTTAACCAATACAGCGCTCACGAAACTCTCTGAAACAGCTAAGTACAAGAATAAAACTTCATTCAAAACTGGCTTGGCCAACAACGGGGCCTGGGCCATATATTTCTTTAACTCCTCGAAGGCCTTCTGGTTTTCCTCACTCCATACAAAGTCCTTAATGTTTTTTAGTGACTTGAAGAACGATAAGCACTTGTCTCCTGACTTTGAGATGAATCGTCCCAGCGCAGCAACCCTTCCTGTGAGCTTCTGAACATCCTTGACAGTTTTTGGTGGTTCCATGTCCAGGATTGCCTTTATTTTATCGGGGTTGGCTTCGATCCCTCTCTTGGAGACCATCAATCCCAGAAATTTCCCAGATCCTACTCCGAATGCATACTTTTAAGGATTTAACATCATTTTGTGGTACCTCGGGACCTCAAAAGCTTCCCTTAAATGGGTTATATGATCAACCTTTACTAGACTCTTGACTAACATGTCATCAACATAGACTTCCATAGTCTTGCCAATAAGATCTTTAAAAATTTTATTTACCAACCTTTGATAGGTGGCTCCTGCATTCTTGAGACCAAACGCCATAACAAGATAACAATAAACACCAAAGTCAGTGATAAATGATACCTTTGGAATGTCGTCCTTGTGCATCTTGATCTGATTGTATCCACTAAATCCATCCATGAAGCTCAGCATTTCATGCCCAGCAGTGGCATCTATCAAAGTATCGATCCTTGGTAACGGAAAACAGTCCTTAGGACAGGCATCATTTAGATCAGTGGAGTCCACACACATCCTCTATTTTCCATTAGCCTTCTTCACCATTACAGGGTTTGCTAACCACTCTCGAAATTGAATCTCCTCAATGAAACCAGCCTCCAAGAGCTTCTCCACTTCCTGTTTTATAGCTTCTTGCCTTTCTGGAGCAAAACTTCTTTTCTTTTGTTTCATCGTCTTCCGATTTGGGTCCACATTCAGCTTGTGAGTAATCATTTCCGGGTCTATGCCTAGCATATCAGCTGCTGAACATACAAAAACATCACTATTTTCTTGCAAAAATTTCACCAACTTTCCTCTAAGGGGCTCCTCGAGCGTTGCTCCAATAAAAGTCACCTTCCCAGGATCTTCGAGGGCCAACGGAATTGAAACCAAGTCTTCTGCTGGCTTTCCTCTTTTCTCATCATTCTCTCGGATATCCAGATCTTTAATAGGAAGAACCTGCCCCCCAACTCCATCTGCCCTCAAAGAGGCCACATAACAGCTTCTAGCCATTTTTTGATCTCCTCTTTCTTCTCCAATCCCATCTCGAGTCGGAAACTTCATAACTGAATGATAAGAAGAAGGGACTGCCTTGAAGGTGTTTATCCTTGTTCTTCCCATGATAGCATTGTCGATCGAACTAGCCTTCACCACCACAAAGTCCAACATCTGAGTTGCTTGCCTTGGTTCCAGGCCTATGGTTATTGGCAACTTGATTATTCCTTCTATGGGGCATTCTACTCCTGCGAATGCATATATCGGCATGTCGGTTGGGGTCAATTGGGAGTCATTATATCCCATCCGTAAAAAGGTGTCATGGAGCAAAATATTCACTGAAGCACCATTATCTACAAGGACTCTTCTTACCGGGCTGTTCCCTATAATCGGGGTTATGACCAACGGGTCATCATGGGGAAATTTCACACCTTCCAGATCAGTATCATCAAAAGACATTGTTACTCCCGTCCTGGCCCTCTTCGGAGCTTCCCCAACAATATGCATAACTTCTCGAGCATATGCTTTCCTGCAGTTCTTGGATAACCTAGCAGTAGTTGGTCCTCCAAAAATTGTGTTGATCACAGGTCCTCGGGGGCGAGGTCCTCTGAAGATTGTATTTATAACCGGTCCTCTAGGCTGGGGATTTTGCCCCTGATCTTCTTAATCTCTCATTCGGTCATCAAAGTTTCTTCTCGCGTTATTGCTTCTATCCCCTCCTTCTCCAGTGTATTTGTTCAATCTTCCTTTTCGAATGAGGAACTCAATTTCATCTTTCAGCTGTCTACACTCATCATTGTCATGACCAACATCTTTATGAAATTTGCAATACTTGATCTTATCTAGCTTGGCAGGATCAGCCTTCAAGGGCTTAGGCCAACGAATATCTCGATCTTTTTCGATTTCCATCAGGATCTGGCTTCTATGAGCATTCAGCTTAGCGTATTTGGTAAACTTTTGCTCAGGTCCTCCCTTCTTGGGGTTTGAATCAGGGTTTTGCTCAGTTCTAGGATACTTTTCCTTGGCGATATACTCCAGATCAGTTTTCCGCTTCTTTCCTCCAGTAGGCTCATTACTTACTACTGTCTTCCTCATGCTTTCTTCAACTTTGATATACTTCCCTGCCCTATCCTGGAGCTGCAATATGCTTTCAGGGGGACGTTTGGCCAATGACATCTTAAAAAACTCATCCCTAGTTCCTTGTTGAAGCGCTATCATGGCTACCTTATCATCAAGGTCTGGGACTTTTAAAGCCTCATTTGTGAAACGATTCAGGTAATCTCTCAAGGATTCCTTTGTTCCCTGCACAATGCTCATAAGAGATGCTGAACTTTTCTCATGAACTCTCCCACTGATAAATTGCTTAATAAAAGCCTGACTTAATTCTCTGAACGACCCAATAGAGTTTGGGGGCAAACGACTATACCACCTTTGAGCCATACCCGACAAGGTTTGAGGAAAGGCCCGACACTTAATGGCATCATTCACGGGCTGCAACAGCAGTGCATTAGAGAATGTTCTAACATGATTAGCGGGATCTCCCATGCCATCATAAGCTTTGATAGTTGGCATCTTGAACTTCCTTGAGATACGGGCATTCATTATTTCTTCAGTGAAGGGCGGAGTAGGATCATCAGGATCTCCAAGGGGAAGAAGATTGCTTGGATCAGCCCTTGGGACAACATCCCTTCTCCGTACTGGACCATCCAGGTCTATGATAGGAGGAGGATTTCTCCCCCTAGGAGGTACTGGGGGTTTGGAGGTCTGGTGCGCCTCCAAGTCGCGCCTCAGCCTTTGAATCTCAGCCTCATGAGCCCCGATCCTTTCCTGCACTTCTTGGGGATTCGTTCCTTGGGTGCTTTGAGGACGTTGGATTCCATCAGCCATTGGTTCTTTGCCAGCACGTCTCCTTCTTGGGGCTACTTCATCATCCGAAGATTCAGAGTCTCTCTCAGTGTAAGGACCAGAAAATTCTTGATCTTCAGGGATAAGAGCCAAACCTCGTATGTAGAGGGCGATCGCCCTCGTGCTTCACTCCGTCCAGCATGTCCACTTCCTCCAACCTCAGGGTGAAGGGGCATCCCATAAGGGGGATTAGTGGTGATAAAAGTAGAATACTCGTACCCAATGGGTCGAGAATTCACAGGTGCATGTAATTGTCGAACTTGGGGATTCGTACCTTGAATAGCCGGGGGAATCGTCCCTTGTGGCTGAGGTTGAGTTGCCCTTATCTGGGCTTCCCCTTGGGTAGGTGCATAAGTTGAATGAGGAGGTATCTCCATGGTGGATGAAATCACCTGGGTTGTCCCTGATGGTGTTCCTTCCTTCATACCTCTAATTCTTCTCCGTGTTCTCGCCATGGTTGTTGTCATGCTTCCCATAGACGGCGCCAAATGTTATGGATAAAAAACTAAGGTTATTATTTGTTGTATTTATTGCTAAGGTTCGGGAGCTCAAGGCCTTTAATGGATGCTCTCGTGTTTCGTAGCTTAACTCTGCCTTTACGAGATGCCTACGGATCTCTGAGAATTAGAGAATCAAGCCAAAAACGTAGTTCTGATTTGTGAGGTGAGGCACCTTATATAGATGTTGGATGTCCTTGAATTGGACTTGGTATAGGAGACTTGGTGGTCAAGTCTCTGAATTAGAATGGACTTGGGAGTCCTAGGAAGTAGGAAGCTGATTCCTTATCTTATGAGGTTCCTTGGAGGCCAATCTACAAGGATTTATATCCCCACTAGGACTTATCTTAATAGCTATTTTTCTCCCTTATTAATTAATTACAAAATTAATTAATAATCAGGGTTTTTGGGCCTTCTTTGTTTCATCAGGCCTGATCTATGTGTTAACCTTTTGGTCTGAATATCATACATCTTCTTATTGGGCCTAGCAGCCCACATCTTGTATAATTAATACAACATTTAATTACACAATCATGATTTATTTATCCTTATCACCGGGTTTTTTTAATAATTTTTCATAATATTTTAGGAATTTTTTTGTACCTCCGGGTATTTTTCATAATTTTTTCTAATATTTTAGGAATTTTTCTATATCTCTGGGTATTTTTCATAATTTTTCCTAATATTTTATGATTTTTTCTATGCCTCCGGGTATTTTTCATATTTTTTCCTAATATTTTAGGAATTTTTCTATACCTTCGGATATTTTTCATAATTTTTCCTAATATTTTAGAAATTTTCTAAACCTTCGGGTATTTTTCATAATTAAATGTGTAAAGTTTTAAACTTTAAGAACCATCGTGCAAAGTCCGCAAAACTAGGGGTACTAAGTGGCAATTTACCACCTTTCCCCCCACTCGACCACACCTCTGGTCGAACTCCAGAGGTTTTGTCCCTTCTGTTCGAATTTATGATACCATTTTTCTGTTTATTACAAACTTGGAATTCGACCAAGGTATATGTATTTTTATTTTCTTTTTTCTTTTTTCTCTTTTTTCTTTTTTTTTCTTTTCTCTCTCTTTTTTCTTTTTATTTCTTTTTTATTCTTTTTCTTTTTCTCTCTCTTTTTTTTCTTTTTTCTTCTTTTTCTTTCTCTCTCTCTCTCTCTTTTAAAAATATTATTAATAAATAATAATATTTAATTATTCAAAAAAATTTGAATAATATTGGCCCCAAAATTAGGGGTGTCCAACCCGGATAAAATTTCACACGGATAAATTTTGATCCGAATTTAAATATTATTATTTCTAATAATATTTTTCTTCATTATATTTATTATTTAAATAATAAATATATTTTTTGTGGGGGGTCTTATGCATCATGATTGAGGGATTCTAATCATTGTAGACCAGAAATTTGCACCTTTCAGATCATGAATTCGTTCCCTTTTGATGTGAATTCTTGGTAGAATTTCGACCAGGATGCATCCTGGTCGAATTCGACCAGGATTCTCTTCGGATTATGGGTGATTTTGTCGCTCTGGTCGGATTGATTTTTGACCAGGATGCGACGCCTATCCAATAAGGACTCTCGTCGAATTACTGGTGATTTAAACACTCTGATCGAACTGATTTTTGACCAGGAATCCTGACCTCGTATACCAGGAATCCTAGTCTTTTAGACCAGGAACCCTGAATTACGGGTTACCAGCCTTTTAATGGCCATAACTTTTCGCTCGTTGCTCTAATTTGAGCATATAATATACCTAAAGGAAGCTTATTATGAGCACTAACTCATGATGGCATCTTCATATTTTTTCTTGCGTTCCTCGATCCTAAAATTTTGACGGAAAGTGGCCTATATGTGCTTTCAATTAACGTGATCTCTATGAGCCTTATTTCTACTTAGTCCAAACAGGTGAGTTGTCCTACTGATATTCCCAACCATATTAAACCTTGAGGTTTAAGGTATGTCAAGTTTGAGTACCTTATTTTTTCAAACTGTTTCCAAGTTTGTGGGATCCTTGTCCCAAATATGTTCATGTTTAAGATGATTCTTCGAAAATAGGTATTGCCTTTCCTTTATGCCCAACTCGGGATGCCTTGATTTTTTCGAGGACTAAGTCTCTCTATCGATGAAATCTTTCTTTTATTCTTACAGTATAGTCATCGAAACTTGTTTCAGATGCTCAACAATCCCGGTGTTGGTTTTATCAAATCTAAAGTATGTGTCATGTCTTCCTCGTTCTCCCCGAGCTCAAAGACTTCAACCTTTGGAGTTGTTTGAGTAATTCATAATGGCATCACAACCTCAGCTTTATCAGCCAATAAGAATGGAATAACTCCTATCATTTCTTTGCAAGTGGCATGTATGCATAGTCATTTCTAGAGTATTCTTCCCTCTTTCAGTCCATCAAGGATTACTCGACTTCCTACCTCGGCTTGCCCTTTCGTTTAGGGGTGAGAAATAGTTATGGAGCAGGATTTATTATCACTCTTCTCACATCATTGATGTTGTACCGTCTTTTATCACCCGTCACTAGGATTCATGGGAGTTCATACCTTTATATCGCACTATTCTTCGGGAATTGTGTCACTTGAATGCTGGTTATACAACCAAGGGTTTTAGCCTCAATCCTCTTTGTGTCAGGATATACCTCCGGGAACTGGCTATGGGAATGTATCAAGAGTATCAATCTTATACGTTGTAAATGAGACATGGGAATTGGTTAAAACTAATATCTTATAAGATTTCCTAAAAATATGTGTGTGCTTCCAACATCAAGTATACTTTCTTATCGTAATATTTGGCATCAACCATCATCTTTAGCCAATAGAATTCCAACAAGTAAGTTTTGAGTGTCCGCCCCGTACCCCAGACGTAACCCACGTTTCTTCTCATGTATTCCTTTAAGACCAACTCCATTTTTTGGGTTCTCAGGCATTTTAGGCAAGGAGTCACGAACTACTTCTTGTATAAAGTCCTTGCAATCGGATTAAGCTTCAAAGCTTTTTCCAGCATTTTACATGCTTCCATGGCATCGTCGGGTCATCGACTAGTTTGAGTCGAGACTTCTAGGCAATGAGTCCCTGCACATATCAGTGCTATCAGCTTTGTATTAGTTTTTGGGTCTTTGAGGCTTAGAAGTAAAAACTTCCCGTATAATTTTGTATCTCTTGAGTCATGGCCCTCATGCCTTCCTTCCTCAGGATGTAGAATTCATCAAATTCAGTCATGACTTCACAAGTCTCTCATATCATGTTGGCGAATCTATTGATTCTAAAACTCCAGCCTTCTGGTCGACTTATCTTTAATTTAGACAGCTTGGTTGAACCGTATTTCGGTCAGGATTCAGTCTCCTTTCGAGCTGAATTCTGCTCGACTACTTTTTTTTTTGGTGTCAGCCCTGCCCCCTAGGTGCTGCTCATGGATGAACTTATTTCGAGGTTAGTTCCGCTTCTTAGGGTCTTATGTAACACCTCTCAACCAGAGCGTACCTAGGCGCTTTTCCAATGGCTTTCATGCCTCATATGCATTGGGCAACCACTAGTTTCTAGGTAAACCTTCATAAAATTAACCAACAATTTTCCACACCTACTGGTGGTATCAACTTGGAATCCATGCTTCGGGTTCCGAAATTTATAAATCTCTATCGTTGAATATGCAAACTCAAATAGGACATTATCCTTCATGATTTCCTCCGCTATGATGTAACTTTACGTAACATCCATTGAATTTATTCACGGCTTCGCATGCCTTTCTCATACTTTGTTTCGAATTCCCCATTTACTTGAGAAATCACCAACATCGAATCTCCATAGACTTTGAGGTTTTCAACCCTCAAGGTTCGAGCTAAACCAAGTGTGGCCATCGAGGCCTTATTTTCAACTTCATCATTCATTATTGAGAAATCCGATGTCGAGGTTAACTATATCATTAATCTGTCATGAATTTGCAACACTCACTTTTGTTTTGAATGTTCCATCAAAATAGAATACCAAATATTACTTCAGTATGATATCTTTATCTTATCCTACATATTTCCTTGCCCTCATAGGGTATCTCATCCTGCCCCCGACTTTTTGGTTGTCAATAGGACATCGAACCATGAAGTCGGCCAAATCTTGAACCTTAAATAATCTATATATTTATACTAAATTCTTCAGGCGCTGTTGTCCATTTAAAACACCTTTTACCAGCCTCAGGGTTGTGCATTATGCCCCGGGGCTAGTTTTGCACATTTGGAAATACAATTTAACTTCCTCATATTGTGGTCATGACTAATATGAACTTCTCAATACTATAGTTATTCACATAATTTTTCACCGTCCCGACATGTAGGTTGCTGAACCTCCATGTCTTTTTTTCAAAGGGGCAAGTCTCAATTACACAATTGAGTTTTCCATGTATAAATTTAGTACTTCTTCTGGTGTTCCAGTTTTCTGCTTCTTTAATTTCTCAAAGATTACATGGCTTTCATCAATCCATAAAGGGTCCTTTACTTTCTTCATTACCGTGAAGAAGGGAAAACACTTATCACTGGGTTCAGAGAGGAACCTCTCCTAAATCGCACTATTTAGTTTCTCTATGTTCTTAATGAAAGATGAGGGTTCCATAACCAGGAATCTTATCAACATGGCCTTGATTCCCCACTCAGAGATGTGGCCAAAAAATTTACAGATCATACCTCGAAGGCACACCTTGTAGGATTTAACAGCATCTTGTGGTGCATCAACACTACCTCTCAAAGGTGTTTCATGTATTCTGGCTTGTCTAGGCTCTTAATTTTATTATATCATAGACTCTCATGGTCTTTCAAGAGAGAGGCTCACAAATTTTTACTTTCTAACCTTTGGTATGTGGCATCTGGTTTCTCAAAATAAAAGCAGCAAAAAGATACATAATATTACAAAGTTAGTGAGGAGTGGTACCTTAGAAATGTCGTCCTTATAATTAGCTTACTGTTTTGTGGTTTCTCGCCTGCCAAGGGCAAGAATTT
The DNA here is from genome assembly GCF_009905375.1 of Apium graveolens. NCBI lineage: Eukaryota > Viridiplantae > Streptophyta > Magnoliopsida > Apiales > Apiaceae > Apium > Apium graveolens. The sequence continues at coordinate 231,775,835 of NC_133654.1, read as the reverse complement.
CTCTTCGTTTTTCTCACTGTACTCAGGTTACAAGTGGATAAGAATCATATCTGTTATTGAATTTCCTCATTGATCGTCGAACTTTCGGAATTACACGTCTTCTTTTGGGAGGACCTGCCCCCGACTCAATCGGGCCTTTAATCATGGCAACATATCATAAAAGGCAAGTTGAAAATTAGCGAGTCCCATTTTCCAAGAATCTTACAGATTTTTATATTATAGTGTGATGATCATCGGGTGTTCATGGAGGAATTTTATTCCTTCTGAATCAGAATCATCAAAGTTAGTGGCCATTTCCACTATCACTCCTTACGGTGTACTATATTTCAGGCACAATCTTTCATTGAGCTTCTTGAAGTCCCATCAGTCGTTAGCCTTCTAAAGATCATTTTGATAACTGGCACTCAAGGATGCGTATTTCTCTAGAGTATCTTGTTCTCCCCTCTATTATTTATAATCTTTCACTCTATTGCTTCCTTCACTACCTTGGTGAACCTGTTCGGTATTCCTCTCTGGACTAGGAACTCAATTTTATTCCTTAGCTAACGGCAATCGTCGATGTCCTCTTCGTGGAATCTTGGATATAAATTCTTGTTCCTCTCTTTAGGGTTGACGTCAGTGGCTTTAGCCATCGACCATTTTATCTTTTCATGTTTATCAAGATTCGGCTTCTTGGAGCATTAAAACGTGCATACTTGATGAACTTTGGTTCTCTGTTGTTCTTTCTCGGGGGAGAGTCTCCATCATGGATACTTATTATTAGCATCACACTTTTGATCCTTCTTCTGCTTCTAGTTGTTATCTTCATCGCCTCCTATCAGGGGCCAAATTCTTCTTCATGCTATTTATTTTATCTTTCCTACTGTTGTAAATTGTGTATGCTTCATATTGGTTTTGGCCAATGACAACTTAAAGTTAACATCTCACGCTCTTTGTTGGACTATCATTGACATCCTATTATTCAAGTATATGGTGATCAGGGATTTTCTTTGAATCGGTCTAGGTGATACAAGGATTCTTCTTAACCTTGTTTCATGTTTATGGGGGATGCAAAATAGCTTATGCACTCTTGGACCATTGTCGAGTCATGCCCCCGGGGTTTAAGAAAATGCCATGCACTTTATAAAATCGTGCATCGGCTGTTGTTGTAGAGAGTTTGAAAACTTTCCTACATGGTTATCCGGATTACTGAATCCATCATACGCCCAGATTGGGGTACCTTTAGCTTCTTTGAAATATAGGTATTTGTAGTTTCTTTCGTAAAGAGATACCTTGGATCATTCAGGCCTTCAAGGGGCATTAAATATTTGGGATCAATCCTTGGAACTTCCCTCTTCTCTGTTCATGGAAGGTCGTTCGAACCAACTATATCGGGTAATCGACCCTCGGGGTCCAGGCTTTCCAAATTTTTCAAGTAGTCGAGTTTATTGTTCCCTTTTCAGGTTTCTTTTCCTCCATTAAATCACGAGTTTGATTAGACAAAAATCTGATCTTCATCATCCTAAGATTTCAGTCCTTGAGTGTAACACCCCCAGATCCGAGGTCAGGGATCCGGGCCGTCGCGGTCTTTCTTTCCACAATACCACTTCACTTAATTAATAAAAATTAACCTTATGCTGTGACCCCACACTAACACACACCACAACTCGTTATAGTCTCAGAGATGAAATTGAAATAAGTACAAGTCTTTGAATCCACAGTTTAAAAGTTATTACAACCCAAAATGATTACTTGATAAATTTACAGTTAATTGCCATTATCTGCCATAAGTTATAATTATACAATATTTGGTTCCCAACAGTAGAATGTCTGATCTACAGGTAGATCTACCTCTGCAGCTATGGCAGCTACGATCTCAACGGGAAGGCGCGGGGCGCTTCCCACGCTCTTGCGCTGGGTCTGCTTGAGCCTGGCCATCTTTCCTAACTGTTATTGTGTGAAGAAGAAATGAAGCAAGAGTGAGCATTACAGCTCGCAAGATAATATATATTATTAACAATAATACAAGTATCTGAATGGATACTTACTAGAATCCTTTATCATGTGTAAGTTAATTACTTACTGGATATAAGTTTAAAAGAAGATGAAGTTACCAATTACTTCACTATACTTATACCATTTTTAGAAATCTACTTGAACTACTACTGTTTAAAGTACAATAAGATTCAAGAGGTCATCCCATAGATGAGACCATAAATTAAAACTTGAATATATTAAATCTTTGAAATATTTTTAAAAGAAATGAAGTTACGAGATACTTCATTCAATGGAAACACCAATAAAACTGTTTGACCCTGTCAATGCTTCGGCAACCACCCATTCGTAGCCTTTCGATCGAAATGCTACGGGTAATGTTGCAGAATTATCCAACTGGATGATGAACTCATTACGGGAGTTTTTCGTGCCAGGAAGACCACTTACGATGATCAGTCGCAGTAGTACAACCCCACCATTTTCTACATGTAGAGGAGAACCTGTCGGATTTACTTGTCAACCGAACACTGGACTCCTAAGGAATGGACCGTCTTAGTGGAACTTCCAGGCCATTTTGGGCCAATATAATAAGGCTGGGCCGGCGCCACTCGACCACGTATGCCACTCCTAGTTCAGATGAAATCCATGACTCTGAAACGTAAAGCTCGTCCCCCCTTTCCCCAAGTAGAAACTTGTTGATACGGCTCCACCAAGAAGTCATATCTAGTTGGAAAGGAAAACTCACCGATATTTCCCAGGCGATGCCTGTTAATGGATTAACTTTTTCCAAGAATTTTACTTCCCGAGTGTTGGGTAAGTAATCAAAATTCTTTTATCAAGACAATAACCTTGTTGCGAATATAAAACACACCACAGAGCCGGATCCCTCAGGTTTTGAGCGAGTATTTAAATCCCCTTCGAAAGGAGGATCTTAAATATAAAAATGAGTTTTGGGATCCGCTCTAACTTTTAAAAATCATTTTAAAGACTCGAAAACACTTTAAAGAGTGTTTGGAGTAATGCTGATTTAATAAAGTAAATCAGTCCCAATATATTAGAAAATATCTGAATATTATTATTTAAATAATATTCCCATAAAGAATAATCTTTATAAAAATAATTGAAGTAGATGTTGTAAAACTTATACTTGAAATGACTATTAAATAACCAAAGATATACTTATACGAAAGTAATATCTTTATTTGAATAATCAAAAGTAAGTTTGATTACCGACACATTATTCTTTAATAAAATAAAGAATATTAATTAGTAAATAAATCGGAGTTATAAGCCCTCGAATGAATATTCAAAATAATATTCATTAATAAAATAAACAGAGTCATAAGCCCTCGAATGAATATTCAAAAAAATATTCAATAAATAAAATAAGCGGAGTCATATGTCCTCGAATGAATATTCAAAATAATATTCATTAATAAAATAAAGTTATCGAATAAACCTTATTTGATTCATAGTTTTAAAAACTATTCATATATATATATATATAAATATATATAAATATATATATATATATATATATACTCGGGAGCATCGACTCCCGGTTTTAGAAAAAAATTCACCTTTGGGTCCCCTATACTAAGGGTATATGCAAATTACTGCTTATCTCTAGCATAGGTATTATCAACTGAATCAACATATATATGTATCAAGAATACGAAACAGGCATGCATATATACCATATCACATGCTACAATATATCGCAAGAATTTGCTAATAACAAATATGCATTTATCGCAAGATCATGCATAAATACATATACATCACAACAACAGTATAACGGGTAGAAAACTTGCCTGAGCGACTGAGGGTGATTAATGGCTTGGGACGAGTCTGGTAACCTATAAAAAACATGTGAGTTGGAATTAAACCAAAGTCACTTGTAAATCTATACTTTAACCAAATTAGACTCTAACGCTCGCTTGTCGCTTACTGATTCTCTTAAGTCACTCGAGTACCCTCGGCTCCACCATTTTTAATAATTTAACCATTACGAGTTTTAAGGCGATTCTTTCGCGAGTGTCTTACTAACTGCCTAACACACTTAACATAATTGATTCATACACTAATTAACCTTTTTTAGGTTTTTAACCTATGTTTCAAAGTAAGGCGAGGGGTAATGTTTCGTTCGCGAAACGTCATTACTTAAAACGGCCTTTTCTCCTAAACCGTACATCGGAATCAAACAAACCACATATAAAAACGAAGCTCGTAACATGAACTATATAAACATGGCAATGGTCAAAACCTAGCAGGGAGTTCTCGGGTCCTAATGTTATGAACAAAAGCAGTCTAAAGTAAATCGGACATTACGACGGCTATGTTTACGCGTTTTCCAAATTTTATACCATTCCAATTCAATCACCAAACAACCCCAATCCATTCATACAATCAAATTCCATCCATATCACACTACAACAGCCCCAAGCAACTCAATATTAACAATTATACTTATACTTGAACTTGAATTTAAACTATACTTAAATCCTTTAACCAAACCATAAGATTTCAATATTCAATTCACCACCACTCCAACCCAAACTCTAAACAAACAAGCTTCAAGCTACTCTTTACCATAACTATCAAAATCATCCTAATATACAAAGTAAAGCTAGGGTTTGGAGATGATATACCTTCCTTGAAGTGATGTGAGTAGCTAGGAAGCCTTAAGAAGCCTTGAGATGTCTTAGAGATGCTTGGATCTTAAAGGAAAAACAAGAAAAATCAAGTTAAAAACCTTGAAATCACTATTTATTGTCTTCTGCATTGATTTCTTGGAGAAGATTAAGAATGAATTGGAGGCTTAAACTCATAAGATAGCCATAAATATGCATAAGGAGTACTAGAGAATTATCTTACCAATTTAGGAAGCTTGGAACTTGGATTTTGAAAAATCTTCTCTTTGAAAATGGAAAAAGCCGAGAGCAAATGTTCTTGATGAAGAGAAATACAATTTTTGTTTTGATGAAAATGATTTGTTTTGGCTTGGTGGATGTAGTTTTGTTTTTTGTTTTGGTTAATTACCTTATTAACCTTGTCTTTGTGTGGTTATAAACCAACCACATCTCCTCCCTCCCTATGTCATGCTTACATCACCTTATTGTGTCATCATCTCTTACTTGTCCTCTCCTTATTGGTTGGATGACCTCATCATCCCTAACCTCCTTGATTAACTTCCTAATTGTTTGCCTAATGACCGCTGATCTGTTATACGGTTCACTTAACTTTCGTTTTCGTTTATCGTTTGAGGGATCATACCCGAGATCTTATTACTTAGGTTCCCTTAACCTTCCTCAATATATTATATTCCTTTTATGATCCTCTCTTATAATCCTTTAATTTAAATCATTTTTATCTTGTTACCTTATACTCAATTCTTTCCGTATCTAGTGGATTTCCGGGAAAAATCAAAGTGTTCGGAATTGGATTCTGACGATCTTTACATACACTTATATACCCTATAGAGTACCAATAAAATCTCAGAATATCCATAACAGAACCCCTACATAGTGTGGCATGAACAGTTTTCTTATTCAGCAATATCAGCAAAAACACTATTCATAAGGGTTACAAAGAGTTCAAAATTTTGGGGTTATTACAGTCTCCCCTCCTTAAAAGGATTCCGTCCCGGAATCAAATAGAAAACAATTGGGGGTACTTTTCTAGCATTGCGCTCTCTAGTTCCCAAGTTGATTCTTCCACATTATGATTCTGCCATAGCACTCTGACTAGCTTGATCACTTTGTTCCGAAGCACCTGCTCCTTCTTATCCATAATCTTTACTGGTTTCTCCACGTAAGTCAGATCTGGTTGCATATCCACATGCTCGTACTCCACTATGTGTCTGGCATCCCGATGATACTTCCTTAGCATTGACACATGGAACACATTATGAACTTGTTGTAGGTTCGGGGGTAAGGCTAGCTCGTAAACCAACTTCCTAATCCGTCTTAGTATCTCAAAAGGTCCAATGTATCTTGGGCTTAGTTTTCCTTTCTTTCCGAATCTCATTAACCCCTTCCAAGGGGATACTTTTAGTAGTACTAAGTCCCCTACTTCATACTCCTTGTCCTTTCGGGCTAGGTATGCATATTTCTTCTGTCTGTCTTGGGCTGCTACAAGCCGCCCTCTGATAAGATCCACTATGTCTTTGGTCCTTTGGACCACTTCGGGTCTGAGCATCTTCCACTCCCCTACTTCATCCCAGTATAAGCGAGATCGACACCTTCTTCCGTACAGGGCCTCATAAGGCGGCATTCCGATGCTAGCATGAAAGCTATTGTTATAAGAAAACTCGATCAACGGCAAGTGATCATCCCAACTTCCTTTAAAGTCTATTGCACAGACTCTCAACATATCCTCTAGTGTCTGGATGGTCCTTTCACTCTGCCCATCCGTCTGGGGATGGTACGCGGTACTCATATTTAACTTGGTCCCCACACATTCTTGAAAGCTCCTCCAAAATCTGGAGTTGAATCTGGGGTCTCGGTCTGAGACAATGGATGCTGGGACTCCATGTCACGTCACTATTTCCTTAAGGTAAATGTCCACCAGTCTATCGACTGTGTATCTCTCATTGATAGGAATGAAATGAGCTGACTTTGTCAGTCGGTCTATAATTACCCATATGGCGTCATGATTGGCTTTCGTCCTTGGCAAGCCTACAACAAAATCCATCGCTATCTGTTACCATTTCCATTCGGGAATCTCCAGGGGTCGTAAAAGTCCACTGGGTCTTTGGTGCTCTGCCTTTACTCTTTGGCAAGTCAAACATTTGCTCGCCTATTCTGCTACATCCCTCTTCATGTTGGGCCACCAGTAATACTCCTTCAAATCCATATACATCTTGGTGCTTCCCGGGTGAATGGAATACCTTGAACTATGGCTTTCATCCAAAATCTCATCTTTAAGCTCTTGAACGTTCGGAACCCAAATTCGGTAGGAGTACCTCATTATCTCTTTATCATCTTTCTCAGTATGGATCTCCTGTCCAGTCATTGACTCTCTGCCTTCATTCATTATTTTCTCTTGGCACAATCTGATCTTTTCCAATAACTCTGGCTGCATTGAGATCTCAAAAAGCTTTTCAGTTCCGGTTCCGGTTACCTTTACTTTTATTTCCATTCTCTCAAAATCCCTTATCAATTCTTCCGAAGTCGTTATCATTCTGAGTCTTTCCTTTCTACTAAGGGCATCAGCCACCACATTGGCTTTCCCCGGATGATAGAAAATCTCACAATCATAGTCCTTGATTAGCTCTAACCATCTCCTCTGGCGCATGTTGAGCTCTTTCTGCGTAAATATGTACTTGAGGCTCTTATGGTCTGTGAAAATCTCGCACTTCTCTCCATACAAGTAGTGCCTCCAAATTTTTAAGGCAAAAACTATTGCCGCTAGCTCAAGATCATGGGTAGGATATCTAATCTCGTATTCCTTCAGTTGTCTCGATGCATACGCAATCACTTTACCGTGCTGCATAAGCACACGCCCTAATCCTTTGTGCGACGCGTCACTATATATCACAAAATCTCCTCTTCCGTCTGGCAATGCCAACACCGGGGCCGTTACCAACCTTTTCTTTAATTCCTGAAAACTGTTCTCGCATTTCTCCGTCCATTCAAACTTCTCTGTCTTATGAGTAAGTCGTGTCAAAGGGGCTGCGATCTTCACAAAGTCCTGTACAAATCTACGATACTAGCCGACCAATCCTATGAAACTCCTTACCTCTGTGGGTGTGGTTGGCCTTTCCCAATTCGAGACCGCCTCTATCTTGGAGGGGTCGACCAATACTCCTTCTTTATTGATCACATGTCCTAAAAACTGTACTTCATTCCGCCAGAATTCACACTTCGAGAATTTGGCATATAACTGTTCCTCTCTGAGTATTCCTAGAGCTATCCTCAAATGCTCTGCATGTTCTGCCTCAGTCCTTGAGTAGATGAAGATATCATCGATAAAAACTATCACACACTTGTCCAAGTACTTCTTAAATACTCTATTCATTAAATCCATGAAAGCCGCTGGGGCGTTGGTTAATCCAAAGGACATTACCAAGAACTCATAATGCCCATACCTGGTACGGAACGCTGTCTTAGGGATATCTTCGGGTTTAATCTTTAGTTGGTGATATCCAGTTCTCAGGTCAATCTTGGAAAAATAAACAGCATCCTTTAGCTGGTCGAACCTATCATCTATTCTAGGTAACGGGTACCTGTTCTTTATGGTTAGCTTGTTCAACTCTCGATAGTCGATGCACAGCCTCATGCTCCCATCTTTCTTCTTAACAAATAAAACTGGTGCTCCCCATGGAGACACACTGGGTCTTATCATACCCTTATCCAAAAGTTCCTACAATTGGATAGCTGATTCCTTCATTTCTAACGGGGCTAACCGGTAAGGTGCTTTTGAAACTGGCGCCGTCCTTGGGGCCAACTCAATCGTAAATTCAATCACTCTATCAGGTGGTAATCCCGGAAGGTCTTGTGGAAATACATCTTCAAATTCGTTGACTACTGGAATATCTTGTAAGTTGGGCACCTCCTTTTGCGTGTCTACCACATAGGCTAGGTAAGCCTCGTTTCCTTTTCGTAGCATCCTTCTGGCCTGGGCCATGGTCAAAAATTTATGTGTCTGCCTCTTTCCCCTAAATATGACTTCTTTCTTTCCTGGAATATTCAACTTAACTTTCTTCCCCTTACAGTCTATCTGAGCATCATTGCTAGATAGCCAGTCCTTTCCCAAAATTATATCAAATTCCCCTAACTTAAAAGGAATCAGATCAACACTGAAAGATTGTCCCCTATGCCTAACTCACAGGCGGGGTGAATCAGATTAACAAGAATAACTTCATGGTTGGCTATTTCTACTTGTAAGGGCTCTATCAAGGGTTCAGCTTTAAGTCTTAATTTACGCGCAAAGTCCCTTGATATAAAAGATTTAGTTGCTCCTGAATCAAATAAAACGTTTGCACTGACTGAATTTAGAGAAAGGGTACCTGCTATCACATCTGAATCTTTCATAGCATCCTGGACTGTCATGTTGAAAGTCCTCGCAGTAGGTGGCTTATTGGAGGCAGCCCTGCTGGCTCCTGAAGCTGCTGGTTTGTTCATTGGGCATTCCCTCTTCCAATGACCTGGGCGTCCACACTGATGACAAGTGGTGGTTGGAATGACGGCAGGGGCTGACGAAGGGCATTTGTGAGAATAGTGGCCCACTTGCCCACACTTAAAGCAGGTTACTGGCTTTCCCTTACATTCCCCAGAATGCATTCTTCCACAAGTGTTACAGGCTGGGAATGGGGGTCGAGACTGGTTGGAATAGGACATTATTGATTTCTGGCTGCTCTGGCTCACATTCACGCTCATTGGCCGCTTAAACCCAGTGTTCTTTCCCGGTAGGGACACTGCTCCTCGATTAAATCTAGTTGGGAAGCTCCTTCCTGCTAAACCCCCACCCATGCTCATACTTTTCCTCTTTATTCCCTTCTTTTCTCTTTCCTTCTACATCTGTTCACTTCTGGCTTCTACAATTGTTGCCTTTTACACCAGAGTGGCATAATCCGTAAGCTCAAGGATTGCCACCCTATTCTGAATCCACGGTTTCAGTCCCTGCTGAAACCTCCTAGCTTTCTTTTCCTCGGTGCTCACAAACTCCGGCACAAACCTTGATAACTCAGTAAATTTCGCTTCGTACTCTGCTACAGATAAGTTATTCTGCTTTAGCTCCAAGAACTTGAGCTCCATCTGGTTTTCCATAAACCTCGGGAAATACTTCCCCAGAAACAACTGATTGAACCTCTCCCAGGTTATGATAGCATCTGTCTCCATGTTTTTCTTGGCCTCCCACCAGTAGTTGGCCTCTCCTTTCAGAAGGTAGGTAGCAAATATAGTCTTCTGTGCCTCATCGGTACTCAAAATCTCAAAGGATTTCTCCATTTCCTTAAAACCATGCCCTTGCCTCAATTGGGTCGGCTGATCCGTGGAACTCAGGGGGCTTAAGGGACTTAAAAGCCCTGAAAGAGTTTACCACAACATTGTTGTTTCCTTGAAGGGGTGGGTTGGGTTGACGTTCCAAGTTCTGCCTTAGTAGTTGCATGAACTGGCCCAGGGGATCCATGCCTGGGTTTGGTACTGGTTGCTCAACCTCAGTTTCTCCTTCTCCAGCCTCTATCTCAAATCCCTCAACATCATATGTTTCCTCTTCCTCTTCATACAGGGAGTCATCCTGTTCCACATAATCCTCGTCTTCCTCTTCACTGTGTTCCTGGTTCCTATCATCCTGGTTATGGCTTCCCTAGTCCTCAGATCCAGGGTTTGCCCTAGTCCCAATCTTTCTTGGCGGCATGATACTGATAAAAAAAAATTATTATTGGGAAATTCAACGTTAGGTCACAATCATACACAACATTGTGCCTTGCACAATTCTATAATGGGGAGAATGTATCTCGCAATTTTATTATTTTATGACAGTTCTAATAAGAAGTGCAGTAATAATAATGATAAAAACAGTGATCTCGTCACTAAGGAACTGAACTAAAAGGAAACAAATATATACATGATACAAGAAATACATAGTTTGATCTGGTCAAAAGTACAACAGTGCTACAGCCATCTGTCCTAAAAGTGATACACAAGAGTCTATCTGTCTAGTCAGAAAAAGGGATGCTATATACAAGTCAACTATCCCAGAAAATTGGCTCTTACTAAGGCCTCGGCTAACTAGACAACTAGACTATCCCATCGTCAGTCCTGAATCACACACCGGAGCGGGTCAGCTCCCATACCCTTTCCATTGCACGACGGAAGATATAGTCGGCCTGCCGCCTGGAGATCCTACCATGCCTGTCCCCCTGGAGTGATCTGAGTCTCGCTCGGGACGTGAGCTCTATCCCCGTCAGCTCCCTCCTCAAGGATCGGGGTATAGCAGCCCTAGTCTCATAAGCTCGGGTATGCCTACCCGCCCTCTCCGCATGCAACTCCCTCCTGACCTCATCCAGTCGGGCCTCAGCAACGGCCACTCGGGTCCTCAGTACATCCTGAACATAGCCGTGGGCTAACAAAGACTGCCTATGGGCAGGGTCGAGAGGTGGTGAATCCGGAGCCGCTGGGGTTGCCTCCTCGGTCTACCTAGGCTCGGGAATATGGGTCTCTGAGCTGTCATCATAAGTGCTCCAGGATGGTAGTGGAGGGGTAGGAGCTCTGACCACTGGGAGTGTGGGTAAAGGGGTACTAGTGTACACTACCATAGGTCCGACACGCTCCTCAGCTACTGGGACCTCATCCGGGTCCTCCTCATCTGAAATAGTAATGACCTCTGTCTCTAACTCCTCTGAGGGGTCCTCCTCATCCTCCTTCATATCAGGCTCCTCCTGATCCTCGACATCTAGCAGTGCCTAATCATGCTCACGCTCGAACATCTCAGGGTCCTCTATCTCATGCGCCTACACATTAAACGAGCTAAGTTACTATCATGATACTTATAAGGGTTCCCGTAAGGGTTTTAACTGTTAGCGCTACTTTAAGTAGTCTGACCATGAACTTGGCAAGAGTTCTTATTATCTTTGTGAGTTTGTTATTATATCGTCGCATCATCTCTGAGGTTTATAACGCTTGGCTCTGATACCATTTCTGTAACACCCCCAGATCCGAGGTCAGGGATCCGGGCTGTCACGGTCTTTCTTTCCACAATACCACTTCACTAAATTAATAATAATTAACCTTATGCTGTGACCCCACACTAACACACACCACAACTCGTTATAGTCTCAGAGATGAAATTGAAATAAGTACAAGTCTTTGAATCCACAGTTTAGAAGTTATTACAACCCAAAATGATTACTTGATAAATTTACAGTTAATTGCCATTATCTGCCACAAGTTATAATTATACAATATTTGGTTCCCAAAAGTAGAATGTCTGATCTACAGGTAGATCTACCTCTGCAGCTATGGCAGCTACGATCTCAACGGGAAGGCGCGAGGCACTTCCCACGCTCTTGCGCTGGGTCTGCTTGAGCCTGGCCATCTTTCCTAACTGTTGTTGTATGAAGAAGAAATGAAGCAAGAGTGAGCATTACAGCTCGCAAGATAATATATAGTGTTAACAATAATACAAGTATCTGAATAGATACTTACTAGAATCCTTTATCATGTGTAAGGTAATTACTTACCGGATATAAGTTTAAAAGAAGATGAAGTTACCAATTACTTCACTATACTTATACCATTTTTAGAAATCTACTTGAACTACTACTGTTCAAAGTATAATAAGATTCAAGAGGTCTTCCCATTGATGAGACCATAAATTAAAACTTGAATATATTCAATCTTTGAAATATTTTTAAAAGAAATGAAGTTACGAGATACTTCATTCAATGGAAACACCAATAAAACTGTTTGACCCTGTCAATGCTTCGGCAACCACCCATTCGTAGCCTTTCGATTGAAATGCTATGGGTAGTGTTGCAGAATTATCCAACTGGATGATGAACTCATTACGGGAGTTTGTCGCGCCAGGAAGACCACTTACGATGATCAGTCGCAGTAGTACAACCCCACCATTTTCTACATGTAGAGGAGAACCTGTCGGATTTACTTGTCAACCGAACACTGGACTCCTAAGGAATGGACCGTCTTAGCGGAACTTCCAGGCCATTTTGGGCCAATATAATAAGGCTGGGCCGGCGCCACTCGACCACTTACGCCACTCCTAGTTCAGATGAAATCCATGACTCTGAAACGTAAAGCTCGTCCCCCTTTCCCCAAGTAGAAACTTGTTGATACGGCTCCACCAAGAAGTCGTATCTAGTTGGAAAGGAAAACTCACCGATATTTCCCAGGCGATGCCTGTTAATGGATTAACTTGTTCCAAGAATTTTACTTCCCGAGTGTTGGGTAAGTAATCAAAATTCTTTTATCAAGACAACAACCTTGTTGCGAATATAAAACACACCACAGAGCCGGATCCCTCAGGTTTTGAGCGAGTATTTAAATCCCCTTCGAAAGGAGGATCTTAAATATAAAAATGAGTTTTGGGATCCGCTCTAACTTTTAAAAATCATTTTAAAGACTCGAAAACACTTTAAAGAGTGTTTGGAGTAATGTTGATTTAATAAAGTAAATCAGTCCCAATATATTAGAAAATATCTGAATATTATTATTTAAATAATATTCCCATAAAGAATAATCTTTATAAAAATAATTGAAGTAGATGTTGTAAAACTTATGCTTGAAATGACTATTAAATAACCAAAGATATACTTATACGAAAGTAATATCTTTATTTGAATAATCAAAAGTAAGTTTGATTACCGACACATTATTCTTTAATAAAATAAAGAATATTAATTAGTAAATAAATCGGAGTCATAAGCCCTCGAATGAGTATTCAAAATAATATTCATTAATAAAATAAACAGAGTCATAAGCCCTCGAATGAATATTCAAAATAATATTCAATAAATAAAATAAGCGGAGTCATATGTCCTCGAATGAATATTCAAAATAATATTCATTAATAAAATAAAGTTATCGAATAAACCTTATTTGATTCATAGTTTTAAAAACTATTCATATATATATATAAATATATATATATATACTCGGGAGCATCGACTCCCGGTTTTAGAAAAAAATTCACCTTTGGGTCCCCTATACTAAGGGTATATGCAAATTACCGCTTATCTCTAGCATAGGTATTATCAACTGAATCAACAGATATATGTATCCAGAATACGAAACAGGCATGCATATATACCATATCACATGCTACAATATATCGCAAGAATTTGCTAATAACAAATATGCATTTATCGCAAGATCATGCATAAATACATATACATCACAACAACAATATAACGGGTAGAAAACTTGCCTGAGCGACTGAGGGTGATTAATGGCTTGGGAGGAGTCTGGTAACCTATAAACAACATGTGAGTTGGAATTAAACCAAAGTCACTTGTAAATCTATACTTTAACCAAATTAGACTCTGACGCTCGCTTTGCGCTTACTCATTCTCTTAAGTCACTCGAGTACCCTCGGCTCCACCATTTTTAATAATTTAACCATTACGAGTTTTAAGGCGATTCTTTCGCGAGTGTCTTACTAACTGACTAACACACTTAACATAATTGATTCATACACTAATTAACCCTTTTTAGGTCTTTAACCTATGTTTCAAAGTAAGGCGAGGGGTAATGTTTCGTTGGTGAAACGTCGTTACTTAAAACGGCCGTTTCTCCTAAACCGTACATCGGAATCAAACGAACCACATATCAAAACGAAGCTCGTAACATGAACTATCTAAACATGGCAATGGTAGAAAACTAGCAGGGAGTTCTTGGGTCCTAATGTTATGAACAAAAGCAGTCTAAAGTAAATCGGACATTACGACGACTATGTTTACGTGTTTTCCCAATTTTATACCATTCCAATTCAATCACCAAACAACCCCAATCCATTCATAAATCAAAGTCCATCCATATCACACTACAACAGCCCCAATCAACTCAATATTAACAATTATACTTATTCTTAAACTTGAATTTAAACTATACTTAAATCCTTTAACCAAACCATAAGATTTCAACATTCAATTCACCACCACTCCAACCCAAACTCTAAACAAACAAGCTTCAAGCTACCCTTTACCATAACTATCAAAATCATCCTAATATACAAAGTAAAGCTAGGGTTAGGAGATGATATACCTTCCTTGAAGTGATGTGAGTAGCTAGGAAGCCTTAAGAAGCCTTGAGATGTCTTAGAGATGCTTGGATCTTAAAGGAAAAACAAGAAAAATCAAGTTAAAAACCTTGAAATCACTATTCATTGTCTTCTTCATTGATTTCTTGGAGAAGATTAAGAATGAATTGGAGGCTTAAACTCATAAGATAGCCATAAATATGCATAAGGAGTACTAGAGAATTATCTTACCAATTTAGGAAGCTTGGAACTTGGATTTTGAAAAATCTTCTCTTTGAAAATGGAAAAAGCCGAGAGCAAATGTTCTTGGTGAAGAGAAATACAATTTTTGTTTTGATGAAAATGATTTGTTTTGGCTTGGTGGATATAGTTTTGTTTTTTGTTTTGGTTAATTACCTTATTAACCTTGTCTTTGTGTGGTTATAAACCAACCACATCTCCTCCTTCCCTATGTCATGCTTACATCACCTTATTGTGTCATCATCTCTTACTTGTCCTCTCCTTATTGGTTGGATGACCTCATCATCCCTAACCTCCTTGATTAACTTCCTAATTGTTTGCCTAATGACCGCTGATCTGTTATACGGTTCGCTTAACTTTCGTTTTCGTTTATCGTTTGAGGGATCATACCCGGGATCTTATTACTTAGGTTCCCTTAACCTTTCTCAATATATTATATTCCTTTTATGATCCTCTCTTATAATCCTTTAATTTAAATCCTTTTTATCCTGTTACCTTATACTCAATTCTTTCCGTATCTAGTGGATTTCCGGGAAAAATCAAAGTGTTCGGAATTGGATTCTGACGATCTTTACATACACTTATATACCCTATAAAGTACCAATAAAATCTCAGAATATCCATAACAGAACCCCTACATAGTGTGGCATGAACAGTTTTCTTATTCAGCAATATCAGCAAAAACACTATTCATAAGGGTTACAAAGAGTTCAAAATTTTGGGGTTATTACATTGAGGCCCTCGAGGCTTGGGAGATCTTTCTTTGGTCGGTCACTTCCTAGACGTCGCCTTCTTGGAGTGGTATCCTTCTCATTTCATATTTCATCATCCACTGTCTAGGGACTGGAATATTCACAAATTTGGTCATTAATGGGTTTAAATCCTTGAATATAAGGGGGTGTATATCCTTTACACGGTTGATGTTGAATTATGTGTTAGGTCACACACACTGTAGAAGGGGTGAATACAGTGTATAGTACACTCAAATCGAACTTTAAGAACTTAAGTAACAGAAAACAAACTTTATTGAAACAATAAACTCTGTTACAGTATGGAACTGTTACCTCTCAGTGATGAACAATATCACGAGAGCTGCTAGGGTTACAATGAATAATCTTCTCGAATATATGATAACACTTATAGTGTAAACCCTATATCTGTGTTTATATACTACACAGTTACAAGATAATCGCTAATTGATATAGAATATAATTTTGCTTCCTAAAATATATCAATCAGATATCTTTTCTTCCAAGTATTCCATTCTTCACGGAATTCCTTCTTCATGCATATCTCTTCTTATGTTTATCTTAATCTTCTTTCCTTTAATCAGCTACTGTCCTTATCTGATCGTCCTTCAGCACTTAAGTTCTGATATCTATCTTCTGATGATTATCTCCTGATAACATAAGTACTGATATCCTTAAGTCCTGACTTCCAGTATAAGTACTGATCAATAGTTAAGTACTGATTTATCCTGTTCAAGTAAGATCTGAAAGCTAAACATAAAACATATTAGCCATGACATTATCAAATATATCTAACAATCTCCCCCAACTTGTAAATTAGCATAATATACAAGTTTAACAGATATTTGATGATGTCAAAAACATTAAGTACAAATGCATGAGAATTAGACTAGATAACTACAACTTACAGTCCTTAAAGCTTTTACCAATTTTAACTTCTGATAACAACTTCAGTCTGTATAAATATCAGAATTTAAGCAGTTGTAGATCTTCGACTTGGCTTCATCATTTTATGATCTCTCTGATGTCAGGAGTTGTTCTAAGATAGTTCTTCAACAAACATTTCTCAGCATATCTGAGTTCATCAATCATTCTCCTTTTGACATCTTTAAGCTCTGCAGTATCTTCACCAGTTTGAAAGATTGCAGCTCTGAGATCATTGATCTTTGCTTTTCTCAACTCCTGATCTAGTCTTATGACATAAGCTTTGTCAGACTCCAGATTGAATTCAAGTCCCTTAATACCAAGATATGTTCTGATATGTGCAGTATTAGGCTTCATATCAACAATATCACCATTGTGATCTCTGTACTTTGGAACATATGTGCTGTCAGTCTTAACAGAATAAAGCCTTTTCAGTCTCTGAATTTGTTCTTTTAAGTAGTTTGCAGCAGTCCCTGTTATTCTGTCATCCAGTTGAAGTAAGTAAAGTACATGCTGCAATTCTTCAAAATACTTCAATGGAATGGCATTTTGTCTTATATGATAAACCCTACCATCTGTCATGAAATACAACAAGATGTATTCTTTCAAGTAGGTATGGTAAACCATCTGTACAGATTCCAGTTGATTCAATCTCTCAGGAGTTGCTGAAATACCCGGTTCACTCAAGGAAGTTGGATCATTGGTAGTGTTGTGTACTCTTCTTTCATCAGCACTTCCCAATCCAGTTTTATCTCTTGCTTCCTTTACAGTGACTACTCTTGCTTCAAAACCACTTGCAGTAGTCTTCAAAGATTGAGTCTGTTTTGCTTTAGTGAATCCTGGTAGGAGTGTCTTTGATCTATTTTCTGATATCAAGTTAACTTGAGCTATGTCAGAGGTTACTTGCTTCTTCTGAATATCAGAACTTACAATTTCTTGACTCTGAACAACTTGAGCCATGTCAGAGGTTGTTTTAAGAATTTTTCTTGAAGTCAGAGCAAGATCATCCTTTTCATCAGTAATTTCTTCATCCTCAGGAGGTACATAAACCTTGATAGGTTCACCAACCTTTTCTTTACCCTTGGATCTTGGATCTATTTGTGGTTGTGATCTAGCCAATGTTGCTTCCGTATGTGTCCTTTCTTTAATCACAATACCTTTGAATTTTGGAAGTGGCTTTTTACCAGAAGCTTCAGATTTAGATATTACTTTCTCTGATTTAAGCCTGGCTTCTTCTTCCTTTAAACTTTCCAAGTCCATTCCTGGATTTTCTTGAAGAAATAACCGTCTTGACATTTCCTCATCAAGATCTAAAAGTTCATCAGAACTTAACTTTTTACCAGCAGCAGAACTTATTCTTTTCCCAGTATCAGAACTTGTCCTGTGACTAGCTTGTCGTGATGTAAACCTTCTACCTTGACTATGACCGCTACCCATTCCAGAGTATCCTTGGTCATCATTTCCATCATCCTTTCCTTGCAGTGTCTTGTTAGTTTTGCATTTGGACTTAATTACCTTCTCCCCCTTTTTGGCATCAGCAGGTAGTAAAAGAGAGATAAGTAATTCCACTGAGGATTGGATTTCAGTAAGTTGCGATTGCTGCGAAGCTTGATTTGTCAGAATTTCATCAATCTGAGCTTGTTGTTTCTCTTGAGTTTTCTCAATATAAGCAATCCTGTCAATGGTAGGTTGGAAGAACTTTTTCTTATCAATTTTCCAAACTTGTTCTTGTTTGATAAAGTTCTCCTGAATCTTGTGTAGCTCTGCATGAGTAGTTGAATGAAGACCTTGTAGATGTTTAGTACTCAATGCAGTGACTCTAAGCTGGGTTTTAAAATCATCAGAATTTAACATTTCATTAGCTTTAGTCAAGTGCTCAGCAAGATGCTTTTCAGTTGGAACACATGAAACTGAGTTCCATTCCTTAGTCCACTCCTGGCCTGCAGGAGTTTCACTCCAAGGTACTGGTGCTTCCCCAGTAATAAACTGCTTAACCAATTCAGACTTAGGAAGAGTCTGTTGAGGAGTATGTCCAGAAGGACCTGCTGCATCTGTATCTATAACATGAGCAGTTGGAGCAGCATCACCAGTATCTCCAGCATGTGCAGGATCAGAACTTACAGAATCAGTATCCTCTGATAAAACAACAGTGTGAGTAGCAATGGAGGCTTCAACATCCTCCAATTGCTGATCTTGTTCTAAGTTCTGATCAACAGCCATATCCTGATGCTCACCTAAAGTCTAATCATCAGTATCTAGATGCTGAGAAGGTGTCTTAGATAATTCTGGAGTTTGAACAGCATCAGTAACAGGTGTTGGTGAAGGATTTGGTGCTGTTGGAGCTTCTAAGAGAAATACTTCAGACACAACCAAGTGTTGAACATCAATATCAGCACTTGTGCCTGGATCAACAAGAGACACAGATGGTGAGTTAGCCTTGTCAGATACAGCTTCCTGAGATGGAGTTGATGGAGAAGAAGTGACTGGAGCAAATTCCTTGTCTTATGAGATCAGAGATTCCTGATCCCCTTCCTTAGCTGCTTCCTCTTCATCGTCTGAAACTGGCCTTTGTGCCCTCTGTTTCTTGTACTTCTTTGTTGATTTGGATTCCTTGGGAGTTGCAGGAACTGTCATTCGTCTAAGCCTCTTGAGAAGCCTAGAACCCCCAATTTTAGAATCCTTCTGAGAACTCTCTTTCTCAGCTTCAGTTACAACAGGTTCTCTAGAAGGAACCGGTTCCTCAGAATCAGATTCATCTCTCAATGCAATCCTCCTTCTCTTTTGAGGTGTTTGAGGAATAGTTTTTGTTCTCTTTGGCTTAGAGGATGAGGGTTGAACAGTCTGTGAAGTAGAGAGATAGGATTTGAGATAAGTCCTGAGGGTAGGTTGAGTAGTATGAGTGGTAGTTGCTGAGGATGATGGTTTTTGGGTGTTTGTGGTTGGTTGGACATAAGAGTAAACAGATCTATAAGTATCAGGATCAGCATTTACTAGGATTTGTTTGACAGACGGAGGAATCTGTAATGGTCTAACCACTTTTTTCTTAGTATCAGCATTTACCAGATCATTAAAATATCATTTTACAACTCTAAAAGGTGGGGTTGAGGAACTGACTAATGGAGGTTCATCAGTATAAAAAGTATATATGAGTTGACAGAATCTAGCAAAATAAACAATATTTCTATCCTCTGTCATCCTATCCCCAATAAAACCAATTAAAACAGTTGCAAAATCAAAATGAGTTTGATTGATAATTGCATACCCGATGTGCTGACTCATAATTGGGATAGCATCAAAATTCGAACATTTGTTTTCAAAAGCTTTGGTGATGCAATCAAAGAAGAAACTCCATTCTCTTCTGATATTAGCCCGTTTCAACTGTCCAAGTTTCGTCAGACTCTTTTCATATCCCAATTCAGCCATTAACTCCCAAAGGGCTGATTCCTCTGGAATTGAGAAAGTACAATCTTCTGGAAGATGTAAAGCCCTGTGTACTGTACCAGGAGTGACTACAAAGGATGAATCACCCACTTGGAAGATAATACTGGGAGTTCCACATTTACCACCATCATCAAAAAGTCCAGTTCTCCAAAACCTCAGAACTGGTTGGCTTGAAAAGAATTCAGGCTGTGTTAATGCATACCCAACCTCACTCTATGCAAGAAGATCTTGCACAAAGTGCAATTCAGATGGAGCTTCAGTGTGATCAAGAACTGCAGCATAGTTGTTAGGGACAAACTTAGCTCCATCAATGATTAAATCCTTTGGTGCCATGTGAAAAAATTGAGATTCAAGTATGCCTGTTAGGTGTTTGATATAATGTCTGTATGAAAAACCAACGTGAGAAATAAAGAGAAAGAGAGTAAAAGTAAGGAGAGAGATAAAATATGAAAAAAAAAAGATTAAAGAAATCTTCTCTCTGTTGTACTTATACTTCAAAAAAAATGTTACCGTTGGACACCTGTCAGACATGCAGTAATAACGGATAGTTACTGGGCTCGATAAAACAGGAATCATTACTTACCCATTTGCCTAGTTTCAAGGAAAAACCATTCCATTTATCAAGAGAAACAGTTTTAATTCAAAATTTAAACCGTTATCACTGATTGAATTATTTTTCACTGCATCATTAATATTCTGAAAATAAATCACATGAAAATGACCAAGATAAATTAGATAAGTGCTGAAAACGAATCAGAACTTAATATAAAACAAAATTTATATGGTCATCAGAATATCAATCAGGATTTATCAACACAAGATAAAATAACTCAGAGACAAAATCTTGAAGTAAAAACAACTTTCATTAATATATCAAGACAATACATTCATGAAATGGAAATTACATCAATACTTATACAAGATTTTCCCTAAGCTTCTAAACCTAACATCAACAGCCTTAGTCCTAGCTAAGAAGCCGGAAAAAGCTGATGATGAAGAAAAACAGGAAGAAGACAAGATTAAATCATTTCTTCTTCTTCCTACTCTCGATAAACAGAATGGCGAGTCTGATGATTCGCTCTTGCTGGAGGAGAGCTGCCAGTCTTTCCTCCTCCATTCGCTCCAGATGGCGATGGTAATCCATATAGAAGAACAGGAGGTTTGTCAGTACCTCCTGTGGGACAGAGTCCCATATCTCCTCAGGAATGGCTGTGACATGCCATTCCTGCTGCCAGTCGGCACAGCTTAGCTCCATATTGAAGTTTTGGTAGTTCAAAAACATGTTGTATCTGACCATTGTGTTTTTGAAAGAAAAAGTATGAAGATAAGTGTGTGAGAAGAATTTGATGGAAAGGCTGATGTGAAGTGGCTGCTTATAAAGGCAAGAGAATGCCAGGAGACGTAAAAGTATTTAATGCTGACAGGTAGAATTAACTCTACCTCGTCTCCCTAGACTTTGAAAAAGAATAACATTCATTGGAAAGAGGAAACATGGTTTAAAGCGCACAAGTAACAAGTAACATTGGACTGTTCAGGTACAAATACCATTAACCCTAACCATAGTGACTATTAATCTTCCACTTCAACATATTCAATTATTAACCGAGACTGTTATCAAATTTTATTCACAGATAAGTCAAGTAAAACATTAGACTGTAATATCAGAACTTAGACTTATATCATAACTTAACAGTCATCAGAACATAATTTTTGAACTCGAAAAAGGAATGTCTATCTTAGTAAGTCCTCATACAAGTTCTGAGTTATACTCTTCAGAACTTAATCATCAGAATATGAAACCAGAGCTTGTCCTCAGAATTTATGCAAAGTGACACAATGATTGTTTATCTAGAATAACAGAGACCTCCACAGTAATTTTCATCATTCAGATGGAGTGATTAGTGTGTGCATTAAGCTAAATAACAGACAAAGAGTAAAGTCTGATTCACTTCAGTACATCTTAGAAATAAGGCATAACTAAAATTTTGCTAAAGAGTTGTCATTGTCCTGAAACCTACTGATGAATGAGTTCATGCTTGAGTCCACCTCAACTGTTTTGTGCTAATTTTATGCATCTTTTGAAATTCTATTTTACAGTGGCTTCTCAATGTAAGTGAGTCACGACTTCTTATCAGAATTTATGCTATTATCAGAGTATTTCTCCAGTAATCATAGAGTGTGAAAAGTCACCAAGAAAATATTTTGCTTTTCTAATGCATATTTACTTAATACCAGCAATGCACTTGGGTCGTCCCTTCCACATTTTTACTCTAGATCTCAAAGGAGTACCTGATTTTATTCTTTGATCTTTTTGCTTTTTCTTTTGATAAGTGAGGTTTATCAACACTTATTACATTCAGCAGTTTTACTAGTATCAGAACTTAACAGATGAGTAGCATTATTCTAATTTGTGACTTAGTAATAAGATATACAAAGTAAACTTAACTAAGCTTAATTATCAGAATTTGCTAGTGTCATAAGATTTCCACTGAAATAATTACTTCTTACATGGAATCATTTGTTTATTGAAGACTACTAGGTCAGTATCTAGCACAGTTATCCTTATAAGATTGAATAGTTACTTGAACAGACATATCACTTATCAGAGTTTAGAAACATATATCAGACAACAATCAGTACTTAAACGTGTATTTCAATTAAGCACAGAATAAACAAAGAGATTACATTCTGTAAATACTGATCATAAAGTCTGATGCATCAGAACAAAACTAGACAGATTTAGAAAAAGAACTTGAGACCATTCCAAGTTCATTTACCAATCTTGTAAAAGTGGCTTCACATAGTGGTTTTGTGAAGATATCTGCTAGTTGTTGATCTGTTGGAACAAAGTGCAATTCCACTGTACCTTCATCCACATGTTCCCTTATGAAGTGGTACCTGATGCTGATGTGCTTTGTCATAGAGTGTTGAACTGGATTACCTGTTATAGCAATAACACTTTGATTATCACAGTAAATAGGGATTTTGAAATATGTTAACCCATAATCCAGTAACTGATTCTTCATCCAAAGAATCTGTGCACAACAGCTTCCTACAGCAATATACTCTGTTTCTGCAGTTGATGTGGAAATTGACTTTTGTTTCTTGTTGTACCAAGAAACCAATCTGCCTCCAAGAAATTGGCAGCTTTCACTTGTGCTTTTCCTGTCAATTTTGCAACCTGCAAAATCTGCATCTGAGTAACCTATTAGTTTAAAATCTGATTCTCTAGGATACCATAATCCCAGAGCAGCTGTTCCTTTAAGATACTTAAAGATTCTTTTCACAGCTGTTAAGTGAGGTTCTCTTGGATCTGCTTGAAATCTTGCACAAAGACAGGTAGCATACATGATATCAGGTCTACTAGCAGTTAGATAGAGTAGAGAGCCAATCATACCTCTGTAGTCAGTAATATCTACTGATTTACCGGTATCCTTATCCAGTTTTGTTGCAGTGGCCATATGAGTGGATGCAATTGAACAATCTTGCATTCCAAATTTCTTCAGCAAGTTTCTGGTGTACTTAGTTTGACAAATAAAAGTGCCTTCTTCATTCTGCTTGACTTGAAGGCCCAAAAAATAGCTAAGTTCCCCCATCATACTCATCTGATATCTTGACTGCATTAGTTTGGCAAACTTCTTGCAAAGTTTGTCATTCATAGATCCAAAAATGATATCATCAACATAAATCTGGACCAGAAGTAAGTCCTTTCCATGGTTGAGGTAGAACAGTGTTTTGTCTATTGTTCCTCTATTGAATCTACTTTCCAGAAGAAACTGAGCTAAAGTCTCATACCATGCTCTAGGAGCTTGCTTAAGTCCATAAAGTGCTTTATCAAGCCTGTAGACATAATCTGGATGTTTGGTATCTACAAAGCCTGGAGGTTGTTCAACATATACCTCCTCCTCCAATTCTCCATTGAGAAAAGCACTTTTCACATCCATTTGAAAGACAGTAAACTTTTTGTGAGCAGCATAAGCCAAAAATATCCTTATGGCTTCTAACCTAGCAACTGGTGCAAATGTTTCATCATAATCAATTCCCTCCTGTTGAGAATATCCTTTTGCAACCAGCCTTGCCTTATTCCTTTTAATTATGCCATCACTGTCAGTTTTGTTTCTGAATACCCACTTTGTACCAACAACAGATCTATTCTTTGGTCTTGGCACTAGGGTCCAGACTTTGTTTCTTTCAAATTCATTTAACTCTTCCTGCATTGCTTGCACCCAATCAGCATCTTGAAGAGCTTCTTCAACTTTCTTTGGCTCAGTCTGAGAGAGAAAAGAATTATAGAGACATTCATTTGAAGTACCTGTTCTAGTTCTGACACCTGCATCAGGATTTCCAATTATCAAATCAGGTGTATGTGATTTTGTCCACTTCCTTGCAGATGGAAGGTTTTCTCTAGAACTGGATGCTCCCCCATGATCCATGCTATCTTCATTTTCATTTTCCGATGCTCCCCCTGAAACTATGCTCTCTAAGTTGGAGTCTTCAGTATTTAGATTTTCAGCACTATCAGAACTTGGCTTATCAGAACTTGACGAATCAGAACTTGAAGAGCCAGATGTATGTTCTGATGTTTCTTGAGCTGTGGTAGGATCTTGAGTATGCTCCCCCTGCATCGGTGCATCTTCCCTTGGCATAGCCACCACAGTTTCAATAACATCAGAGTTTATTCCATCGGAGTTTATTCCATCAGAGTTTACAGTATCAGGACTTAGACTGTCAGGATTTTCAGTATCAGAATTTGAGTCTTCATTTTCAAATCTCAGCTGATCATGGTCAATGAAATCTTCAAGACCAGTAATCTTCTTGTCATCAAAAGAGACATTGATAGATTCCATGACTACTTTTGTTCTCAAATTATAGACTCTGAAGGCTTTTGTGGAAAGTGGATATCCAACAAAGATTCCTTCATCAGCTTTTAGATCAAACTTTGATAGCTGTTCAGGATGAGTCTTGAGAACAAAACACTTGCATCCAAATACATGAAAGTATTTCAGATTTGGCTTCTTTTTCTTTACCATCTCATATGGTGTTTTTCCATGCTTGTTAATGAGTGTTGCATTTTGAGTAAAACAAGCAGTCTGCACAGCTTCAGCCCAGAAATAGGTTGGAAGCTTTGCTTCTTCAAGCATTGTACGTGCAGCTTCAACTCCATTTTGCTGTGGAGTTCCAGGAGCAGAAAATTCCTGCTTTATTCCATGGCTTTTGCAGAACTCTTCCATTATCAAATTCTTGAACTCAGTGCCATTATCACTCCTTAAAATTTTTACAGAATCTTTGACCATTTTATCCAGTTGTTTGACATGATCAATCAAGATAGATGCAGTTTCACTTTTTGTGTGCAAGAAATACACCCATGTGTATCTGGTGAACTCATCCACTATGACCAACACATACTTCTTCTTTGCAATAGACATGACATTTACTGGACCAAATAGATCAACATGTAGTAGATGATAAGGCTCAAGAATTGATGATTCAGTCTTGCTCTTGAATAAAGATTTTCTTTGTTTGGCTTTCTGACAGGAATCACAAAGACCATCAGGAGCAAATACTGACTTTGGCAGTCCTCTCACAAGATTTTTCTTGACCAGTTCATTTATATTGTTGAAATTTAAATGAGAGAGTTTCTTATGCCAATTCCAGCTTTCTTCAATTGATGCTCTACTCATCAGACAGATTGCAGAACCATCAGTACTTGTTGAAAGCTTAGCTTCATAAATGTTACCACGCCTGTATCCTTTCAGAACAACTTTGCCTTTAGATTTACTCACAATTTCACAGTGTTCTTCAAAGAAATCAACATGATAACCTCTGTCACAGATTTGACTCATACTCAGCAGATTGTGTTTAAGTCCTGAGACCAGAGCTACTTGTTTAATTATGACATTTCCAAGATTGATATTGCCATATCCCAATGTTTTTCCAATGTTGCCATCTCCATAAGAAACACTTGGGCCAGCTTTCTCCACAAAGTCTGATAGCAGGGCCTTATTTCCAGTCATATGTCCTGAACATCCACTGTCCAGAACTAGAATATTTTTCCTGTTGCCCTACAATCACAAAGACCACTAATTATTAGTTTTAAGGACCCAGACTTGCTTGGATCCTTTGGCCTTATTAAGTTTGTTAACATTTACAGAGGATTTAGCATCAGAGTTTATGTTAACATTTTTCTTATCAGAACTTACACTATCAGACTTTGAATCAGAATTTACACTAGAAGGAACAATGGAAACTTTCTTCAAAGAAGGTTTTATTTGATAATAATCATAGTACAAGCTATGATATTCCTTACAAGTATAAATGGAATGCCATAAACTACCACAATGAAAACAAGGATTTTGTGGTTTGTATCTAACAGACTGACTCTTAACTCCTGACTTTGAAGGTAAGGAGTTAATATTCTTATTCTTCCTGCAAAAAGAAGCCAGATGGTTAGAACTTCCACAGTTATGACATAGTTTCCTAGAAGCATCAGGAACAGGTTTATAATTATTGCTTTTATTCACACCTTCCTTTCCATTCCTATTTTTCCTAGGTGATTTTACCTTGTTTGCATTCTTAACATCTTTCAGCTTATGCTTAAGCTGCTTCTTTGTTATTAAGCCTATGTTCACTTCAGCTGTCTTTTCCTGTTTTAGTTTGTCAGAAGTTAATTTCTTTATAACTTCTAATTTCTCATTTTCAGACTTTACAGTTACAAACTTAACAGGTTTTAACTTTGGCTTTTGCTTATCAACAGGCTTAATTTCTTCAGTTCCTTTATCATTCTTATCTTCTCCATAACCTAAGCCCTCTTTCCAGTTTCCACTACTTAGCAAATTTTGAGTTGTTTTGCCAGAGTTAGTCCAAGTCCTAATAATCTCTCTTTCCTTTTCTAACTCAGTTTTTAGAGATTCATTCATTTTTAGCACTTCATCCCTAACATAAAAAGCATCATCTCTATCCTTCTGAGTTTGATGGAACATGACTAACTCTTTTTCTAAGAAATCATTTCTTTTCTTAAATGCAAGATTTTCAGAAGTTAATCTTTCACATGTTAAAGTTTGATCTCTATAACTAACAAACATGGTTTTAAGATATCTTCTCAACTCATTAATATCATCAGTATGAAAAGCATAAGTAGTTTGAGGTACCTTTGTTTCAGCAGCTTCAGAACTGCTCTCAGCACTTTCTTTATCAGCATTTGCCATCAATGCATAGTTTTCCTCACTTTCAGAGTCTGAGGTGTCTGTCCAACTTTTTTGCTTTGTGACAAGAGCCTTGCCTTTGTCACCCTTTACCTTCTTGCAATCAGGAGATATGTGGCCTTTCTCACCACAGTTATAGCATTTAACATTGGTGTAGTCTCCTCTGTCAGACTTTCCTCCTCTGCCTTCAGATCTTCTGAAATTCTTCTTATCAGAACTTATGCCTTTCCTGGAAAACTTCTTTCCCTTCCTGAACTTCCTGTATGCAATCTTTGTGATTCCTTTCACCATAAGAGCACACAGCTTCATCATCTCCTCATCAGCATCAGTCTCAGGCAAGCTTTCAGAATCTGAGTCATCATCACTTTCAGAACTTGATGACTCAGTTTCAGACTTTATGACAAGAGCTTTACCCTTGTCTTTCCTTGAGGAAGCTGCTTTGGGGAATTCTTCTTCAGCCTTAAGAGCAACTGTCTTTGACTTTCCTCCTTTCCTCTTGCTTCTTTGTTCCATCTCCAGCTCATGAGTCTTGAGCATTCCATAGATTTCGTCAAGAGTTGTTTCATCAAGATTGTAGTTGTCTCTTATTGTCATTGCCTTCAAATCCCAGCATTCAGGAAGAGCTAACAGGAACTTAAGGTTTGAATCTTCAAGATCATACTCTTTATCAACCAATGACAAATCATGCAAAAGTTTGAAAAATCTATCATATAAATCATTCAATGACTCATTAGTCTTTGAGTCAAAGTGTTCATACTCTTGAGTGAGTATTGTCTTCCTGTTCTTCTTAATTGTGTCAGTTCCCTGACACCTTATTTCCAGAGCATCCCATATTTCCTTAGCAGTCTTGCAGTTGATTACCCTGTTTGACATTACATTATCAATGACACTATGCAGTAAATGTCGTACCTTAGCATCCTTAGCAATTGATGCTATATCTTCAGCAGTATAATCACTCTTCTCCTTTGGTACGGTCTTTGCTGCTTCACCTGCAACTGCAACAGCGAGCTTGGTTGGTTTGTGAGGGCCTTCCTTGATTCTATCAAGGTATTCTGGATCTGTTGCTTCCACGAACATGGTCATCCTTAACTTCCATATGGGATATTCAGATGGTCTCAGTATGGGAACTCTGATGGTCTCATACCGACTCTAAATTTTTGTCTTTGGTGGTTCCTCAGTTTTGGTAGGCTTAGTTGGAGTTTCTGTGTCCGACATGATTGTGTTTGGATCTTTAACTGTATGTGTGTTAACAGATAAGCTCTGATACCACTTGTTAGGTCACACACACACTGTAGAGGGGGTGAATACAGTGTATAGTACACTCAGATCGAACTTTAAGAACTTAAGTAACAGAAAACAAACTTTATTGAAACAATAAACTCTGTTACAGTATGGAACTGTTACCTCTCAGTGATGAACAATATCACGAGAGTTGCTAGGGTTACAATGAATAATCTTCTCGAATATATGATAACACTTATAGTGTAAACCCTATGTCTGTGTTTATATACTACACAGTTATAAGATAATCGCTAATTGATATGGAATATAATTCTGCTTCCTAAAATATATCAATCAGATATCTTTTCTTCCAAGTATTCCATTCTTAACGGAATTCCTTCTTCATGCATATCTCTTCTCATGTTTATCTTAATCTTCTTTCCTTTAATCAGCTACTGTCCTTATCTGATCGTCCTTCAGCACTTAAGTGCTGATATCTATCTTCTGATGATTATCTTCTGATAACATAAGTACTGATATCCTTAAGTCCTGACTTCCAGTATAAGTACTGATCAACAGTTAAGTACTGATTTATCCTGTTCAATTAAGATCTGAAAGCTAAACATAAAACATATTAGCCATGACATTATTAAATTTATCTAACATTATGCTTCCTTGGTTATAACCTTTGAATTCATATCCCGGATCTTCCATGGTTCGGGAAAGGAGAATATTGGTAGAGTTAAGGTCTCAATTACCATCTAAAATTGGGGATTCGACCCTTAAACTTGAGGATCCCCTCTTTCGAATTTGGGAATCTTAAATCGTCCCTTCAGATTAAGATCATGTTTTTACCTAACGCATCTCCCAACTTGTTAAATCTTGTTGATGTGCTCCTCATGAGCTCGGATTTTTTTCATAATGGTTTGAGGAATCATCCCTTCGTGCCCTCGAGACTGAGAAAGTATTCTGACAACGGGCTATTTGTTTGGTTGTCTCCTTCTTGGCTCGGTTTCCTTACCAGATGGATGATTACTGTCCTAGAGAAATCTCAGACTCCTTTACGAATGGGGCTAAGCCCTTGTAAATACTGGAATTCATACTCCTAATACAAATGACACTGAAGTTTACTCTAATCAGGTGAGTTAGAGGTCCTCATAGACGTAAACATAATTATTAACATCTAAAATTTGATTGGGGATTTATCCCTCAGTTTTCCACTTCTTGAGATTGGGTACCGATCCCTTGAATCGAAGTTTGGGTCACAAGGAATCCCATAATTACGGGTCCGACTTCTTCACTGTGTGATTGAAAGTTATGGTAAGGTGGAAGCGACAACTTGAGTTCTGGTTGGTAGATCGTGATTTCCCTATGATTCCAGATCTTTTGGGGTTCCCGAATGTGTGTTTCATGAACACCGATCCTCCTCTTTATGACTTGGGGATTCATCCTTTCATGTCTTCGGGGCTAAAACCGCCATTTGATAATAGGTTCCTTAATCAACAACAACCTTCTTGGGGCGATCTCTACTTCACATGAACAATCATTATCCTCGATATAGGGATCACATAAATCATAAATTCTCCTTTCAATAAGGTTTAACCCTTGCAAATAGTGAGGTTCGTACTCCTCATGTACTCAATGTTGCGCTCCTCCTCAAAATTTTACATCCCATGATGTTGGTGATCATTCAACCTTGAGGGAAGCTCAATAATTAACATCTAAAATTTGGGTGTTCATTAATGAGAGCACCATCTATAGTTTAGGGTCTTCCCTTAATAATGCATATTTTAGGGTTGGAGACCGTTCTTTGAATCAACAGTCGGCTAACGGGGATCCCCGTACCTAAGAGATTAGCCCCCTAAGCATTAAGGTTTGACTGTGGTAGTATCCCAACGGTGGATGTGATGTTGCGCATCGCAACAGGTGGTTTCTCGGTGCTTCTTCATGCTTTCATGGTTGCCGTCTTCTTCCCACAGACGGCACCAAATGTTATGGATAGACAACATGTATTTCTTTAATGCGGGTATTTAATGTCAAGGTTTGATAAGCTTCGAGCTTTAATGGCTGCGCTTGTGTTTCGTGGCTTAAATCCGCCCTCATAAGATGCCTACATACCGTGACGTATGCCAAGGATCAAGCCAAAATGTAGTTCTTGGTGATGCATGCCCTCGGGGCTATGGTAGCAAGAGCTCACCAAGGACGTAGTAACTTTCATGTCCTTCGAGGGCTGAGTCTAAAACGTCGCTCCAGGTAATGGCCTCGTGACTTGTAGGATGTCTTCTCGGCTTTGTGATGTGTGGAGCTCTTGTCCAAAATGTTCTGCTGAAGTTGAAGGGGTAAGACCCTTTATATAGACGTTGAGAGTCTGAGAATTAAGGTAGAATTGGGAGACTTGTTGGGAAAGTCTCCACCTCATATTGGACTTTGGAGTCCTAAAAAACAGGAATTAGTTTTCTTCTGAATTTGGGTTGCTTGGAGGCTACTTTTTGTAGAAGTAGTTACTTATTTGAACACATTTATTGGGCTGTTTAATTAACCCATTTATTAGTTACGAATTTAATAAATAGTTAGGGTTTTGGGCCTCATTAATTGAGCATTCCCCTTTGACCAAATCAGGTCTAATTAAAGCGACATTAACTCCGCAATTAGGGTTATTTTTATTCCCTATCAAAAATAATTATGACAAATAGAATAATACATTTAGAAACTATGCGTATGAAGTATAGTTATACATCGAACTACAAATTCTATAACTAAAATTGAAAAGATTTCTTTGAATTTAGTAATACAGCAAGAATTATCATATGTATTATACCATCTTTGACTAATGAAATTGCTATTTACTTGACTTGAATTGAATAGAAGAAGCAGTGTTTACTCTTTATGGCCGAAAATAGATCAGTCCAGCCCAAACCGTAAGCCCATAGGCTTCGCAGGGTATCATTATCCAAAGTTGTCTTGTCGTCAGCAAATGTTTTAAAAGACGAAATCGCCTATAGTTGGCAGTGATACCTTTACGTGATCATTGATAATGTATTTTTATTAAGTAAACTAGGGACTTTTTTCCTGCGCTACTCGCGCTCCTAATTTTTTTAATTTTAAATTTTTTTCTCGAAGTTTATAATTTTTATAACATAAATGGTTATCTTCTAGTTTTATTTAATTTATTTATTACAGTTATTTAGGTTCCGTTTATTTTGAAATATAAAATTGATATTATAGTTTAACGTTAAATCTCAATATTTTATTTTAGTTTTCTTTCTCTCACATTTTAACCAATTAAAAGTCTCTTAACTCATATTTTAACATTTCTCTTTTACGTTTTTAGTAGTCAATATTTTAATAATTTGTACAACAAAACTGAGTAAATTTTTTTTTAATTAAATACTTTTTAAAAAAATCCAATAAATATTTTTTTTGTCCGCAAACATAATAATTCGTCCACAACTCATTTAATTTTAACTATATTATAAAAAATGCCAAAGTCTTACTTAAAAAAATGCTAAAGTCGTAACTTTTAAAGTTATAAAAAATTACGTATTATATTCAAAAATGATGTAATATATTATAATTATAAAATTAGTAATCACTATTTGTTTCTCTACTAACACAACATTTTGTCCACAACTCATATAACTTAAAATTTATTCTAAGAATTATGGAAAATTCAAATATTTCCAACATATCTCATTTGATTTATTATGTAATTAAATTAAATTAGTTTTAATTTATTTAGTGATACAATAAAAAAAATTATTGATTCATAGAAAGGTTTTTTTTCCCCCGCAAACACTTAAATTCGTCCACAGCTCATATAATATTCATTGTATTCTAAAAAATATCAGGTCTTACTTATAAAAATTGCCAAAGGCTTATTTTTTTAAATTTTCTTAAGTTATGTAATATATTTTTATTACAAAATTGTTAATCAATATTTTTTTCTCCGCTAACACAACATTATGTTCACAACTCATATAATTTTAAATTTATTCTAATAATTATGTAAAATTCAAATATTTTCAACATATCTCATTTGATTTATTACGTAATTAAATTAAATTATTTTTAAAATGTTTAGTGATACAATAAAAATTTATTTATTGGTTCATAAAAAGGATATAGGTCAAAAGTAGTTGAATTTATTACTTCTTTTTAGTGTACAAAAGGGGTTACATGCAGATATAGTACCAGCCGTTTCTCTCGATTCCTACTCAAATCCCCGGCATAGAAGGTCCATCAATCCTCACACCAAGCTCAATCCTCAGATAATCTACACTACGGTACTAATTCCTCAATCCCCTGTTACTGTTTCTTTAATTTGAAGTTCGGTTGTATGCTTCAATTTGTCCCAATCGGTTGTTATCGTAGTTTATCTAACTTATCTGGTCTGATCTGTATGATCATTGAGAATGTAATTCAAGTGTATTGATCTTAATTGATGCATGTAAAGACTTAATCTGATCGGGTTATGAATAATAGTATCCGCATAATTTGAGAAGTAGAGTAAATTGATGTTTTATTTTATGAGTAGTAAATATGTAGGTATGTTCTATTTGATATATGCATTCACAATTGTAGTTTTTTCTTTTGTTTAAATTCATGGTAAGGAATTTGATATGGGATACTCTTCCTCAATTGTACATTATCTGTTATACTCGGTGCCCAATTTATCATTTTTTTAGTAGTCTCCGCACAATGTGAGAAGCAGAAAAAATTGTTGTTTAATTTTAGCAGTAGTAAACATCGAGATATGTAGAATTCGATATATGAATTCACAATTGTAGTTTTTTTATTTTGTTTAAAGTCATGACCAAGTCATTTGATATGCAATACTCTGCTGTAATTGTACAGTACTTGTTGTTATACTCGGTATAGAATTTCAATAATTTAGTAATGGTGAATACAGTGGCCTTTAGTAATACTGAATACTTGTTGTTCTATTCTGTTTTTTCAGTCGTGATACCGTAGACGGATTTCCAAAGTTTAGTTTGTTGCAATGGGTATAATGATTCCAATGTGTTCCTCGTTCTTGCTACTTAATTGACAGTTGATTTAGTACAATTTTTCTGGAAAGTAAACATCGGAACAATCTTGCTACTTTTTAGATGAATTAGGAGATGATAGAGTTACAGAGGCTCCGATATACAATCATTGTCATTTCATATGAGCTATACTGCCTGTTTATATTACAGATATGAGTGGAAATATTGATTTTCGTAGTGCAAACATGCAAAACCTTGAAAGATTCAAAGATGGTAAACTAAATTTCACTATCAATCCTTGTAATGTACTATAGTATATTCTTCATTTTTAACTCTACATATTATGTGTGCTCTTTATCCAACATTACATCAGCTTAGGTACTTTAGCGAGGAAAATCCATCGTTCTTTGTAACTCTCCCACGTGATGAAAGAGACCTTCGTGAAATGATATATTTTACTAATATAATGCTAATGTGCATTCTACTATCATTTAATCTTATTGCATGCTTGAAGAGTTTAATGATATTATATAATTTAAAAGTACTAATATGAAAACAAATTTGTCAATTTCCAGAAACTACCTGATAACTTTATCAATAGTCTTCGAGAATCTATTCCTAGTAAAGTAATTCTTGTACTTGCTAATGGACATGAAACCTATGTGAATTTCAAGAAGTCGGAACAGTCTCTCTGTCACATAAAAGAGTTCAACATTGATTGTCGAGGTTTGTTCGGTTCCACTTTGATTTACTCTTATATGGGCAACGGGAAATTCTTTGTGAATTGCTTGAAGGATGACCTCTGCGAGGTTACATACTTCAAAAATATGACAATTTCACGCGGCACTTTCTATGATCAAGGTACTATACACAACTTCATAAAAATCTTGTTGGACTACTATGATAAAAATAAAGTTTCTTATGAATGATATATTTTTTCAGATTTAATGACTGGTATAGGATGGAAGTTCCTGGTGTTTCTTAACAATCCTGTATTTCAAAATAGAGAAATTGTAAGAACACTTTTTTCTGTCGAAGTCAGTTATTTTATGTTTCTGATATTTAGGTAAAAAAAGTAGATTACAGTGTTATCGGCCATATCCACTTGTACAGAGCCTATAATTCTGTGCACTTTAGTAATTTATCCATTTATTAGTAAAATGTAAAAGCTGGTACATTATTAATCTTTGATCTTTGATAGCCAATTCCTGCACATTTTTGGAGAGCATTTGGGAAGCTGCTACCACCTAAAGTCCAGTTCTACATGAGAAATGGAAGTCGATATGAAGAAACGTGTTCCAAAACTGAGAGAAAGATGTATGGCCTTGAAGATCTTGTGCGAGAATATGGTTTGAGCGAGACTGATAAAGTTTTGTTTACCTACTTTGGTGAAGGAAACTTTTTTGTTATGATATTTGATAATTTAAATGTGGAAGCAATGATGCTTGACCAAGATTCTGAAAGTTCAGGTTATATCTACTATACAAAGCATGTAATTAATTTTAAACCTACATATTCGTTTTTTTTAATTTAATGTTATTTATACTACAGAGTCAGAGATGGAGATTGCTGATGAACCTGTTCAACTTCCTGTTACCCTGGAAGTTGATGTTCACGACAATGAGAACATGACTTTTACCCATGCCATGACATCATCCAATGTGGACAACACATCTCATGGAGTGGTAAGGAAATATTTTATAAAATTTTATAACACAATTGCCCTATTTTTTTTAATACTTTGACTTGTACTTATTTTTTACATCTGTATTGTAGTATATCCTGAGCTACATTGAATCACCAAATGGACAATGGATAGCTGGTGACATGGTAAATTTGAGAACTGCTGCCGGGAGTTGGTATGTCGGTATTGTCAAATCGGGGGAGATATTTAGGTTTTCAAGTGGCTGGAATCAGTTTGTTAGAGACAATGAGATCTCATTACATGAAACAGTTGTATTTCAATTGTTGGAAGAAGATCAGGCTGTAGTTTTTCTAGTGACTTTCCCATACAGGCCTTGAGATGTTTTTCCCATATGAGCAGCTTTTAAGACTATGTTTTTTCGGTTCTGTTAATGTCTCAGACTATTGCTTCTCGATCTCATCATGTTTTTCTAACATGTTACTTTACTATGGTTGTGTAACTACTTTATTAATTCGGGAACGTTTTGTTAGAATTTAATTACTGGCTTTAAGTTGTTATATTTTTGTAGAGTAGTTAGAAATTCTATTGTTTTATCGTATGCTTACAATTTCTGATTAACTACCAAAAAATATAAAGTCATAAGCTCTATGTAAAATGTAAAAATAATATCACTTGTCTATCGTATTAACCTTAAAGTATGGACATCATAGAGTTAAAGAGATATGTCATTCTCACTTTTTGTACACCAATTTTTCTATTATTGACATAGATTACCATAATACTACTATTTTACACAAACACTATATAACTATACATGTAGAAGAAACAGTAAAAGAAAGATCAATAGAGTGTGTGGATACATGACCAAACTTTTGAACTCTTACATAATAATGGTAAGATAAACTACTATTTTACATAAACACTATATAATTATATAACAGATTCTTAGCTTTTGTACACTTCTTTATTTGTGATATACGAAGTTTAGAAAAACATGACAATATTAAAAACTTCTTAATATTTATTAACTTATAGCGATTTATTTTTTAGCAAAGACAGTTGTTGCAGATTTTAATCTATTACCAAAAAATATGCAGTGTAAAATAAAGACCAAATAAATGGATTATTAAATCTTGAAATCTTAACGAAAAACTTCCATTACTCAAAGAATCCGAAACAAAATATGAAATTTTAACAATATTTAAAGGAATTAAGTTTGAGAAGCAAATCAAAGAAATCTTCTTAATGGGAAAGCAAATAGAACTTATTACGAACTAAAGATAGTTCCATCTAATTCAAACAAATTATACAATGTTGACAAATCCGACGAAGATTTCATCATCCTCTTTCACTTTTCCTGTTTACAAAAAATTGTAGCATATTTTAGAAAACTCCATTATCAACTATGAACAATAAAACATTATAAAAAACAGGCATCATACCATTTTTATTTTCTTCGAAGTGGAGTGAACAGAGCTGGGAGTTTCAGAATGATTTAATAGATCAACTATATTCTAAGTAGATGCTTGTGACAGACCATACCAGAAAAGTTTCACACCTCTTTTGGATAGTTAATACCTGTCAAAGTACAGTTGATGTTAAAGAATGGAATGATATACAATTGTCAGTACTCTTAATCCACTGGGAAGATTTCTGATCTACTGGAGCTAGTCAATGACAAAATGTTCGAGAGGAAGGATTTTATGTTTCTTACCTACAGAGGATCTGGGAAGTTTGACACTATCATTTTTGATAGTTCAAAAATTGAAAAATTACATGTCAGATGTTCATCAAGAAATGCTAATACTTTAAGTACTGCATATCATTTAATTTGTCTAGTAATTAGGATACCAAATATTAGTCATATAATATTCTTGTTAAAATGTTAAGACTTATTGAAGCAATGCACTCATTCGCTAATAATGGAGAAGCTATTTATGAAAATATTCATCTTAATATATTTTCTTAATTGTCTGCAGATGTTAATGAAGAGCTTGAAGGTGGAATTGCAGAAATAGAACAGATTGTTGACATGAATATTAAAGAAGAGGCTGATGATGCTGCAGAAATTCCTGAAGCAGGAATGCAGGAAGAAGAAGAAATCTTTGATATAGATATTGAAGGAGCAGTAGAAGATGTTGTAGAAGAGGGTGTAATTAATGAGGAAAATGATCAAGTATTGGCGATGCAGTTCATCGCAACGCTGACAACTTCAAATGTGAACAACACATGTCATGGAGTGGTATTGTTACACTAATTCTTCAATTCACCTACAATATTTTCACAAATACAATATAAAGTTCATTTATGTTGTGGCTAAATAATTCAAAAATGATATTTTTTGCAGTATATCCCAACAGCTATACAACCAAATGGTAGGAGATGGATAAATGGTGAAAATGTAACCTTGAGGAGGGGGCTTCTAACATGGAATGTTAAGGTAGTGTGTTTCACTGGATTGCCTCGATTCTTTGCTGGATGGAAACAATTTACAATAGATAATGAGCTGGAAAAAGATGATACATTGGTTTTTACTTTTCATCAAGAAGACTTAATATTCGATATAGTTATCGAATAATGTGTAATCTCTATTAAATTAGAAAGTAGATGAATGTGATCGAGTACTTTGTGTCTGAAAGATGATGTATTAATCTTATGGATTTTATTTGTTTAAATTTGGATTACGCATCTAAATTTTATTGTCTCCCGTGTCGTTCAAATTAAATTTCTATTGAGTTCATGTAGTAAATAAAATATTTATTCATAACTCTGGAGAAACTATAGCGTTAAAATGTTATCATCGAAAAGTTTGATTGAGTACTTGTGGAGTATAAATAATTGGTCAATCTTTTATATCTTAAGTTTAATAATTTGTACAACGGATAGAATTAAAGAAAACTAAAAACAGGAATCTAAGTACCGGATTACATAGATAAATATATGAAGCAATCATTAATAATGATATAAAGTATTGGAGGAAATTATTATAGAAATTCTGAAAATTGAGAGAAACTGGATCATAGTACGTACAACTTGTCCAATCTGCAAAATTCATTTGCATTAATTCTGGAAAACAAAGTTATGAAAGATAGAATATGATGATCACAACTTGATAATGGTCATTATTTAAAATAAAATTCAGAAATGCTAAACACCAATCCAATCCAGCTTTCGTACATAACATCAAGCAAAATAATTGAGTGATAAACTGTTGTATTACCTCTCCTGCAAATTTTATCAAATTAAAAATTCTTAGAATATGACCAAAACAACATAAAAAACTTATAGAATATATTTATACCAATCAATTCATATCAAATTGTAATATAACTCAGACTTCCGTCAAGAACCAAAACCAATAATTAATCCTTTAAATTTAACGTAGAAAAACAACTTATCTTACAACTTATGAGGATAATTAATGAACGGACTGTAAGTGATTTAATCCAAAAAAACAAAATACAATGCATAAATGTATCTTACCTTTTTAATTTTTTTGGTAACTGATTTTACAGAGCTTGGAGTATGATCAATGACATCAAGATCGACAGACTAACACAAAAACAATTACGCTTTATAAAGATTTGTTAGAAGACTAAAAGTTATAAAATTATAATGGTTCGAGTATTATAACATATAAAAACCAAACTTACATTAACAGAAAAGTTGATGGAGGAAGATTCTGATATATGTGCAGATTCATATGGACTTGGTAATTACCCTTGCATAATTCTGGTTGCCCCTAAAAGGTAGAACAAATTAGAGTTATATCAAAAATTTATTATGCTTTACTCTGTATTAAAGTCAACTTTCAATACTTATGACATAATTCCTTATAAATTCAGGTTTCATATCATGGTCCTTGCCGAAGATGATACATGTTCATGTAATGTTATGTTCATGGACCGAGCTGCTAGAAGAATTGTTGGCACAAGTGCAGCAAAATCGTATAATGATTTTGAGAAGGTATAAATTCATTGCAACAAAGCAGATCCAATGTAATATTTTAAATTATCAATTAAAGTGTTTAATAATTATTACATTGTCTCAGGCTCCTAAGAAGGCCTTCCTCAGGTACTTAAAGATTTGGTTGGAAAGGAAGCCACTGTCATTATTCAGTTGAACAAAGCAAATGTAACTGAGCATAGTACCATATTTGATGCAAATGACATATTTGACACGACTATGCAGAGTCCAAGTCCATCTGAATCTGCACATATATCAGAATCTTCCTCCATCAACTTTTCTGTTAATCTAAGTTTGGTTTTTATATGTTATAATACTCGAACCATTTGTTGACATTTGTTACAACTGTAAAACCACCATGCTACATCCTCATCCACCTTAACAACTGAGAACGTGGTGTATATCCTTTTCTGTTTGAAGTGAAAAAAGTTCAGATTTAAAAATAAATCATATTCAATATGGTTGTGTTGTGCAAATTTTATAAAGGTTATAAAACCTTCAAGTCATCATATGTCAGCTTTTCATTGAGATCCTTTAACTTCATTCTTTCCATAAAGGTTTGAACAAATTCAGATTTTGCCGCCTTAAGATATTTTTCTCTCTTTGACAAATATCCCTCCTCCTTCAACCTACAAAGGTAAACATTGATGTTTATTAACTCAGCCTCCTATCAACTGTTGTTAAACATGCAAATGTGCTGTAATTATGTAATTATTATAATTCTTAGTCATAGTACCTCATTCTCATATCAGTCACAGATTCATCATCTAGGTTGAGGTACAATTTTGAAGATGGCAAAGTACCAATCTGCACAGTATCTAAATCAAAGCAATATAGTTCAGGAAATTGTTGTATAATGTCAAGGTCATTTATACTAAGTAGTTAAAGAGAACTTACTCATGAAAGTTGTAACTTTTGTGCTCGTTATTATTGCAATGACTGGAGACTGCAATTCCTTGGTATAAATGTTATTGGCCAACACAGCAAGATCTCCCCAAACACTGACTTTATGCTGATTACTATATTGAAAAATGAACATATATTTCAGGATATAAAACTTCCACATTAGAGGCGGACTCAGAAAATAATTAAAATTACAGGATAAATATTAAAACATTCGACAAACCTGGAATCACAAATCCTGAATTTGACAATGTCTCGCATGCCAAATTTTGTGTCAAGTTTCGTTAGAGGTTCAAAATCCTCAATAACTCCAATTATATCTAAATTAAACAGAGCAATATATTTAATTTAGTGAAAGATAAAATGCAGTGAAATATTAAGGTACGCATTTTAAAAAACTAATAATCTGAACTAAAAGAGTATTATATTAAGGTCACCTATAGCAAATTCAGGCTGTTGTTGTGGCTGATATTTGCTGGCCTCAACAAAAATATCACCTAAATCCAGAAATTCGAATTTGTAGGCAGGAATCATGCCATCGTCTTCAACAGTGGTGACCATAGTATATTGTGAAAATCTGATGCAGATATCAGCTTGTACAGGCTTCAGATTATCGATAGCATCTTTCACAGAAAATTGGTTAAAAACATAAACGCCTACTTCAATCACCGGAGTTTTGAATCCATTCCAAATATTGGGATAAGCAAATGCATGGACGTGATTATTCTAAAACAGAAAAGGATGATACATTTGTATACAAAAGAAGGTAGGATTTTACGTAATACCATAATAAAATTTTAGAACATAAGACTTACATCATCATCAAGCAGAATGACATTATATCCTTTGACTGATCCATTCTCAGAGCTAACGCTGGTCTACATCCTAGTTACTCTAGCCTTAACCTTCCAATTGGTAGTCGATTGATCAAGGTCTTTAATAAGATTGAATACTGCAGACTCCATTGAAGCTTTTGTTCAAGTCAATTAATCTTCCAATTGGTAGTCGATGATGTTTTTAGAGAGAACAAATTGAGAGGAAACCTAAAGTTTTATTTTTAGTGTCAAAGTATGTTTGATGTTTATCTCAAGGCATGAAATTTAAATGCATTTGCAAATGATATATGCAACTTGATAGGTTATGATTACTATTCAAACTGGTAAATTGATGCTAATTGATACTCTATTTTAACTGTATGATAAAGACTGCCAACAATATGGTCCTGATTGATTCTCTAATTATTCATCAATTATCTTATTCAATCTGGTAAGTTGATGCTAATTGATACTTTTTTTTAAATATGTACGATAAAGACCGACAACAATATAATCCTGAATGATTATCTCATTAATTATCAATTATCTTCCTATCTATTCAATATAATTCTTAAATATATAAGTACAATTTAGATGTAACGGAATATTATAATTTAAATTTTGAGTTAATTAGTTAATTAAGGTTAATCAATTAAATTAATCCAATTATCACAATCAAAGTGTTATTAATTCCATTTTTTTATCAACTTGTATATTTTTGTTCATAACTTTGTCGGTTTCTCTAATTCAATAAAAAATATGCATAATATATGAAAATGATATGCATATTTATAACAAAATCTGTTTGATTCTTTCGAAATGGAATTATAACATCTTTTTCAGAACTTTAGAATATACATATTAAATTAATGTATTTATTTAAACTGTTGAGTTGAGATAATGTGATCAAAATTGTTCCAACATTTAATAAAGACAAATACTGAGAGAATTATGTTTGACACATAAATTATAAAATAATCCATAGTGTGGTAAATAAGTTTAATAAAAATAAATACGACAATGCGGTTGAATCAGGAAGTTAATCAATATTCCAACAATTGAAAAACGATATGTCTCATCAATTTAATAGAAATGCAGTAAAAATAAAATGGCTTCAAGCTTCGTTGACGTGAATGGTTCTGCAGCGTAAAATTTGGATTTGTCAAATGTCCATCAACCTATATGGCAAAGTATGTAAAAATTATAAGCGTCTAAATTGAAAAAATGATGTAAAAATAAAAATATATAATTCATAATTAGTTACCTCTGCCTCAAATAAAAGACATCATGATAATCAAGATTGACAAAAAGCTTTGTTGACGGAATATTGCTGATCTGCGCTCTTCCTGTTTTTAAGAGCGAAAAAAATATATTATTTAAGAGCTAGAAGAAATTATATAACTTATGAGAAGGCTTACAATTTTAAAGGTTTTTAATATAAAAAATAAGACATTAACCTTTGTTGTGAATATGTTGTGCACTTGATGATTACCTTAACAAAACATCTAAGTAGATTTTACTTAGTGAAATAATGTAGTACTCGACGGATAAGAATTATAGTTCCGACGGATAACTCATTTTGAGTACCGACGGATGAGTAATTTATTATCCATCGAGTGAGTAGCTTATAAAATGATAAGTTTGTAGCACAGTGTTGTATGCACCTTTGTATAGAATCTGTAGTAGCATATAAGTCATGTTGACTTTAACTAGATATGTAGAATAGGTTGATTAACTGTACATAAGCAATGTCTTGTAATTCTGTATAAGTGAAATGAAGTCAAGTGTCAAAATAGCTATCAACGGATGCTTAACAAAGCTTCGACGGATGATCAAATGACTCTCAACGGATGTTCAAAATAGCAGTCGACGGATGATCAAGTAAGTCATCGACGGATGATCTGAAAGTCGATGGATGATAATATCAAGATTCAAACATCAGTTGAACAGTGAAAGCTGACACACAGCCGTCGAGATTGGATACAAACACTGTGGAAGCCTATTAACTGGGTCATAGAGGACGAAAAGCAGCAAAGATCAAGACTGTTAGATTTTATATTTATTCAGTTCTTTTGACTTTGTAATCTTGGTAATATATATAAACCAAGAGAGTAGCAAATAGAAAACTAACTAAGAAAACTAAGTTAGCTTAGAAACAAACACAGAGAAATCTTTGTAAGCACTATCTTTAGCATTTCCTGTGTTCTTAGTTGTTCTATCTTGTTAAAGCAGCTGAGAGCATTTCTGCACACAGAGTTCTCTCGATATATTAATATATATCTCTGGTGAAATTGTTTAAATCCACCAGAAAGTTTTTAAAGACTCTTGTTTTTAATTACTCTTATTTTGATTCATTAAAGTTTATATTCCGCATTGTGCTAATCAAAACAGACATATCTATAATCGAGTTGAACATTTTTATTTCAAGAAAAAGATAAAGAATTCCATTCAACCCCCTTCTGTAATTCTTGCTATATTGTTAAGGGACTAACAATTGGTATCAGAGCAAGCTCTTAATCTACAAAGAGTTTAAAGATCAAAACAATTCAGCAAGATGAACAAGAAAGATGTTGGAATCAAGATTCCTTTTCTGGATAAAGATAATTACCATCATTGGAAGGTAAAGATGCATCTTCATATGCTTTCTCAAGATGAGGCCTATGTGGACTGCATAGAAAGAGGCCCTCATGTTCCAATGAGAGCTGCAACAGGAAATGAACCATCAATTCCAAAGCCAAGGCATGA
Organism: Apium graveolens; assembly: GCF_009905375.1. NCBI lineage: Eukaryota > Viridiplantae > Streptophyta > Magnoliopsida > Apiales > Apiaceae > Apium > Apium graveolens. Next base: position 231,732,305 of record NC_133654.1, on the reverse strand, counting down.
ATGGTCTGATCCTGATCTTGAACAAGTCAGGAAAGATAAAAAGGCCATGAACATTCTGTTCAATGGTGTTGATGCAGATATGTTTGATAACAACATCAACTGCAAGACTGCCAAGGAAGTTTGGGACACAATACAGATAATCTGTGATGGTACTGAGCAAGTAAGAGAAAATAAAATGCAGCTCCTGATTCAGCAATATGAGCATTTTCACAATGAAGAAAGTGAGTCACTCACTGACATTTTTAGTAGATTCCAAAAGCTACTAAATGCTCTTAAGTTGCATGGAAGAGTCTATCAGACTAAAGACTCCAATCTGAAATTTCTCAGATCTCTTCCAAAGGAATGGAAACCAATGACAGTCTCATTGAGAAACTCACAAGATTATAAGGAGTTTACTTTGGAGAGACTGTATGGCATTCTGAAGACCTATGAGCTTGAAATAGAGCAGGATGAAAGAATGGAGAGAGGAAAGAAGAAAGGAGGATCCATTGCACTAGTTGCTGAACTGGAAAAGGAGAAGGAAGTGAAGATGGAAGCTGTGGAATCAACTTCAAAGGCCTGTGAAAGCAAGGGTAAAGGGCTAGCTGCAGAAAGTGAAGATTCTTTGAGTCAAGATGACATGGAGGACATTGATGAGCACCTAGCATTCCTTTCAAGAAGATTTGCCAAGCTCAAGTTTAAGAAGAACTTTGGAGCTGCCAAGCCAAATAGAAACATGGTGGATAAGTCAAAATTCAAGTGTTTCAAATGTGGCTTGGCAGGGCATTTTACAAATGAGTGTAGAAAGTCAGATTCTAGTAAGAAGAGATTTGAGTCTGTGGATTATAAGCAAAAATACTTTGATCTACTCAAACAGAAGGAAAGGGCTTTTATTACACAAGAGAATGACTGGGCAGCTGATGGTTTGGATGAAGATGAGGAGATCAGCTATGTCAATCTAGCCTTTATGGCCAAGTCTGATGAAACAGAGACAAGTTCCTCAAGCAATCAGGTAATTACTACAAACCTTGCACATTTATCTAAAGCTGAGTGTAATGATACAATAAATGACATGTCTACATAATTGTATCATTTGCGTGTTACACTTAAGTCCCTCACTAAAGAAAATGCTAAAATCAAAGAAAACAACTTGTTTTTGAGTGAGAGGAATAATGTGCTTGAGTCTTAGTTTGTTGAGTTTGAGAAACTAAAAATTGAGTGTAGAATTGCTAAGGAGAAATTAACTGAGTCCTTGAAAAAGGAAGAAATTTTAAAGAAGCAGCTCGATCGTGAACAAGAGGTGATTAAAGCATGGAAAACATCCAGAGATGTTCATGCTCAAATCACCAAGGTTCAAGGAATTGAGTCCTTTTATGATGAAGCCTAAAAAAAGAATAAGGAGAAACTAGAACCTATTTTGGTAGATGGATTGCTGACAGATGTAGACTCGACGGATGATGAGGACTATCCGTCGGATAACAAAATGTGTTATCCGTCGAATGATAAAAATCCTCATCCGTCGGCTGTGAACAAACCCATTAGTAAAGCCAAATTAACCAAGCTTAATGAAAAGTATGGGTCTGTTTCCAAGAACTTTGTTTCAGGGGAGTCAAGTCAAGCCAAGAAAGGGAAGAAGGCTAATGTTGGTCACATAACTGTCAAACAGTTGAGTGACAGACTTGAGAAGATAAAGGTAAAAACAGAAACTAAAAGGAAAAATAATAGGAATGGTAAAGTAGGGATTAACAAACATAACAACTACACACTTGACAAATATGCTCCTAGAAAAATCTGTGTCAAATGTGGTAGTGTAAATCATTTATCTGTTAATTGCAAATCTGCCATGCCTACTCCCATGTCTGTTCAGCCTCAATTCTCTAACATGAATGCCATGCCTCCTATGCCTGTTAATGCTATTCCTACACAGAATATGAATGCACAGTTTGCTAATATGCCATTTGCACCTAATCCATATTATGCTGCATACAATATGCCTCAAATGCCATTTAGCATGCCTTACTGGAACAACATGTTTGCACCAAGCATGCCATTTCCTGTTAGCCATAACATGCATAATAATTCTGTAGCACCTAGTGGTTTCAAAGGCCCAACCCAAATGACTAAGGAAGAATCTGAAATTCCTAAGTCAAATGAGTCAAAACCTAAGAAACAGAAGAAGAAAGCTAACAAGGCAGGACCCAGGGAAACTTGGGTACCAAAATCAACTTGATTTGATTTTGATGTGTGCAGGGAAACAGAAGGAATCTTTGGTACTTGGATAGTGGTTGTTCAAGGTACATGACTGGTGATTCTACTCTGCTCACAGAGTTTGAAGAAAGAGCTGGCCCAAGTATCACTTTTGGAGATGACAGCAAAGGTTATACTGTGGGATATGGCTTGATTTCAAAGGACAATGGCATCATTGAAGAGGTTGCCTTAGTGGATGGTCTCAAACACAATCTGTTGAGTATCAACCAGCTTTGTGATAAAGGCAACTCAGTAACCTTCAACAAAGAAACCTGTGTTGTGATTAATAATCAAAACAACAAAGTGGTTCTCACTGGTGTGAGAAGAGGAAATGTGTATCTAGCTGACTTCAACTCAAATAAAGCAGAATCTGTAACTTGTCTTCTCAGTAAAGCAAGTCAAGATGAAAGTTGGCTATGGCACAAGAAGCTATCCCATTTGAACTTCAAGACCATGAATGAGCTGGTAAAGAAAGAGCTAGTTAGAGGCATTACTCTGGTGGAGTTTACAAAGGATGGACTGTGTGATGCCTGCCAAAAAGGGAAGCAAATTAAAGCATCATTCAGGAAGAAACTTGATTGAGCAATTGAAGAACCTCTGCAACTGCTTCACATGGATTTATTTGGACCAGTCAATGTTTTGTCAATCTCAAAGAAAAGATTTTTCCTAGTAATTGTAGATGATTTCTCAAAGTTCTCTTGGACCTATTTCCTAAAGTCCAAAGATGAAGCTAGTGAAATCATCATCAATCACATAAGGTAAGTTAACAATCATCCTGATTTCAAAGTTAGAAGAATCAGGAGTGACAATGGAACTGAGTTCAAGAACTATGTCATGAGAGCATTCTGTGAGGAAAATGGGATCCTGCATGAGTTTTCAGCAGCAAGGACTCCACAACAGAATGGAGTAGTGGAAAGGAAGAATAGATCTCTTATTGAAGCTGCAAGGACAATGCTTGAAGAATCAAAATTATCAACATATTTCTGGGCTGAAGCTGTCAACACTGCATGCTACACTCAGAACATCTCTCTGATTAATCAAGCAAAATGCAAGGCATCTTATCAATTGTTCAAGAACAAGAAGCCAACTCTGAACTTTCTTCATGTCTTTGGCTGTAAATGCTATATTCTGAGAAATCAAACTGATCAAAATGGGAAGTTTGATGCTAAAGCAGATGAAGGAATTTTTGTTGGATATGCTGTTGGTAAAGCATATAGAGTCTACAATCTAAGAACCAACATTGTTGTTGAATCTATACATGTCATTTTGATGATAAAAAGATTGAAGGACTAAAAGATGGAGATTACCATGAGAGCCTCAAATTCGACAATGTTGAGATGGTCAGTGAAGAAAGTGATGATGAAAGTGACCAAGAAACAGTGTCTAAGGATAATGCAGACAAATTTACTACAAATGAAGCACAAAACTCAACATCCGTCGAGTTACATAATGCTTCATCCATCGGGTTATCAAAAGGAGCAGGAAGTCAAGGCAGATCATCCATAGAAAGCACCCCAATTTGAAATCAAAGATCCACAAACTCAGGGGGAGTTTCTAGCAATCAAAACTCAATCACACATCAAGACAACATTGAGGTCTCTTCATCTAGGGCTAATCTACCTCAACCAAGGAAATGGACAAACGATCACCCCTTTGAACTTTTTATTGGTGATGTTTCTTCCAGAGTTCAAACTAGGAGAGCAACTCAAGAAGAATGTCTATACAGCAGCTTCCTGTCTAAGGAAGAACCAAAAAAGGTAGAAGAAGCCTTATTAGATCCTGATTGGATTTTAGCTATGCAGGAGGAGCTAAACCAATTTCAAAGGAATAAAGTATGGAAGCTGATACCCAAGCCTAAAGGAAAGAATCCAATAGACACCAAATGGGTATTCAGAAACAAGATGGATGAAAATGGCATAGTAGTAAGAAACAAAGCAAGATTGGTTGCTAAAGGCTATTGTCAACAAGAAGGGATAGATTTTGATGAAACATTTGCTCCTGTTGCAAGACTTGAAGCTATCAGAATCTTCTTAGCCTATGCAGCCCATGCCAATTTCAAGGTCTATCAAATGGATGTCAAAAGTGCCTTTCTGAATGGAGATTTGGAGGAAGAAGTGTATGTAAGTCAACCTCCTGGCTTTGAAGATCCAAATTTCCCAGAGTATGTCTACTATCTATTGAAAGCACTTTATGGACTGAAGCAAGCACCTAGAGCCTGGTATGACACTTTATCAAAGTTCCTTTTGGAAAATCACTTCACAAGAGGTATTGTAGATAAAACTTTATTTTTCAGAAATGTGAATGGCTCTAGCATACTTGTTCAAATTTATGTAGATGATATTATTTTTGGCTCTACAGATGAAAAACTTTGTAAAAAGTTTGCCAAACTGATGCAAAGCAAGTATGAAATGAGTATGATGGGAGAACTAACTTACTTTCTTGGTTTACAAGTTAAGCAAGTTAGTGATGGAATATTCATTAGTCAAACTAAATATATTTTTGATCTTTTAAAGAAGTTTGATCTGATGGATTGCACATCTGCAAAAACTCCCATGGCCACTGCAACTAAGCTTGAACTAAACACTACTGAAAAGTCTGTGGATATTTCAAGTTATAGAGGCATGGTTGGCTCACTTCTGTACTTAACAGCCAGTAGGCCAGATATAATGTTTGCTACATGTTTGTGTGCTAGATTTCAGGCTGATCCTAGAGAGTCTCATTTGATAGCTATTAAAAGAATTTTCAGATATCTCAAAGGAACACCAAACCTTGGCATTTGGTATCCTAGAGATTCTGGTTTTGATCTAACTGGTTATTCAGATGCAGATTATGCAGGTTGCAGAATTGATAGAAAAAGCACAACAGGAACCTGTCAATTTCTAGGAGACAAGCTTATGTCCTGGTTCAGTAAAAAGCAAAATTCAGTTTCTACTTCTACAGCTGAAGCTGAATATATTCCCGCTGGCAGTTGCTGTGCACAGATTTTATGGATGAAAAATCAATTGCTAGACTATGGTTTGCAAGTTGAAAGGATTCCTATTTTCTGTGACAACACAAGTGCAATTGCCATCACTGAAAATCCAGTACAACATTCAAGGACAAAGCATATAGACATCAAGTACCATTTTATAAGGGAACATGTAATGAATGGTACTGTAGAGTTACATTTTGTTCCAAGTGAGAAGCAACTTGCAGATATTTTTACCAAGCCACTGGATGAATCCACCTTTTCTAGGTTGGTAAGTGAGTTAGGTATTCTTAATTACTCTTAAATTTATCTGAATTATTCTTGCAAGTTGAAAAGAACCAGAAATTTAGTTGATTTTTAGTCTTGGATGAAATTTTGGCTAAGTCAAAATTTATCTTTCGACGGATGACCATTATCCATCGGGTTGAGTCATCCGTCGATATACAAATTGTAAATAAAGATCAATTACTTTTCTGGAATATTTTAAAGCTCGACGGATAACATTTTATCCTCATCCGTCGAAGTGTCTAAATCTTAACCGTTAATTCCCTGAACATTATCCATCGAGTATACTTACAGTTTATAAGCACTACACGACGGATAATGGGTGGAATTTTTATAGTTTATTTTAAAACGGTAATTTTAGGCAGTTTCTATTGGGTAATTTATTTCTCTTTATTATTTTTATCCGTTGAGTTTGAGCAAAGTATAAAAGCCTATTTCATTCTAATCATTTTCTTTTATCATTCTCAAATTCAACTGTCTTAATTCATTCTCTCTCAAGCAAAAATCCTCTTTCTCCTCAAGCTTTTCTTCCCTAACAATGGCACCCGTAGTAAAGATCATGTCACATACTGGGTTCATCTATGAGAAGAACAACTTCACTGCCTTGGTCAATAAGGGGATTCAGCAATATGAAGACTATCATAAGATGATGGACTTCGTGAAGAACTGCAAGTTAAGTTTTGCTATGCTGGAATCACCCACAATTTATTGTGAAGTTGTTGAGGAGATGTGGACAACAACAATCTACAACTCTACTGACAAAACCATCACTCTGACCATCAAAGGTAATGTTTTCTGTATCAATAGTGATGTCATAAAAGCATGTTTCAAGAAACCTGATGACAATGTTACTACACCACACACTGACACTGATATTGTCAATATGCTAAATTCAATTCATTATGCACTTCCTACTGCAAAACTAAGTGAAATTAGAAGACTAGGTCTTAGGAAGGAATGGAGTTACTTGTGTGATGTAGTAACTAAGGTCTTTTCTGGAAAAATCAGTAATTTTGATTCTGTAAACATTTCCATGCTTAACATGCTATACATGCTAGTTACAGACAAATATTACAACTTAAGTGATCTGGTTGTGTATGAGTTAGGTTACAAACTAGGTGACTTAGCCAAAAGAGGAAAGAATATTTACTATGCTAGATTTTTTATGCTTTTGGCTAACCATCTTTGTGAAGAGATTGTACTTGAGAACCCAACCAACAAATTAGCGTGTTGGGTTCAAGAGAGAAGAATCATTGCAGATCTGAACAGAGCCAACCATCACAAGGATGTGCCAATGTTCTATTTTCCTGTAATGATGGCACCTCAGGTAAGTGAGGTAAGTTCATCTACACTCTCAACTATTCCAATCCCTTCTATTTCTTTGACTTCAGGCATAGCTATGGCAACTGTGACAATGACCAAACAGTTGCCTACCAAAGCTGCCAAAACAACTACAATTCTTAAATCCAAATCAAATAAAACCCCCTCTGGTATCTCTCAAAAGGTACCAGTTGAAAATCCTACCAAACACAAAGAGGGGAGTGTGAAGGAGGGTAAGATAGGTGAGGGAAGGGGTGAACATCAAAGAAACCCCAAGGATAAGGTTGGAGAGATAAGTGAATCCCAGCCTAGCCACACTGCAGTTTCTCAACAAACTGCAGTGCTTAAAAAGGATAGAAGCTCATTTCTAGCTGCATCCTCCCAAAAGGATGTGGCTATTGAACAAAGCTCTCATCCAAGAGCACAGGCCAAGAGGGTTAGGGACACAAGCCTACACCAAACTTACACTAGAAAGAAGAAATCCAAAACAACTGGGGATGCACAGGACACACACTTAGTGCAAACTGGTGCTAAAGACACAGTCCCTGCACCTTCTCAAATTCAGATTGATGTGGCTCCAATAAATGTGGAGTCACAGCCAAAATCTCTCTTGATAGAAGCCACTGAAACACAATACTCACCAACCAACTCACTGGAAGTGGACATGATAAACACTTCAATTCTTGATTCCCCTTCTTTAACTCTGTTGGGGAAGCCAAAATATAGTGCAAGTGAGCATCATCTTTTAGATGATTTGTTGGCTCACTTGCCAATTCTTTCTGATTCTATTGTGACATCTGTGCCTCAAATAACTTCAATCAACACAGAGTCAACAATAGTTTCTCTTCCCACCTCATTCATTTCTACTCTCTCGATGGATATTGCTCATTCGTCAAGTAGTGATTGTATCCCGATGGATAAGCTTAACAGCAGTTATCCGTCGGATAGCTTTACCACTCACCCGACGGATATCATTTATCCGTCGAGTGTCTCTGCACAACTTCAAACTTCAATAATTTCTAGTGCAGAAGATTTGGCGGTAATACAATCACTTTTAGGACTGAGAGAGGAGAGTGTATTGAGTGAGAGGCTGGGTTGCTCCCAGGCAAAAGGAGAGGAAAAGAGTGAATCTCAGCAATCCATTCATTCAGGATTGGCAAAAGTGAGTGAGAGGAGTCCCACCTTAGTAGGTGAAGGTGAGGGTGTGAGGGTGGGGAGCCAGGGTGAGACCCTGATGCAACAAAAGAGAGAACATGAGAGAAAAGCAGGTACTGGAGCAATATGGATGGAGCCAGCCATTGCTAGTGAGTCAATGATTGTGGATGATGCTGAAAAGGAAAGACAATTTCAGCAACATTACAAAGCTGTAATTGATAACATTTCCTTGGATGCTGACACTTTTACTCACCCTGTTTCAGCCTATCAACTGTTGGCTGCTCAGGGCAATGTGGAGGCAGAGCAGACTTTAAACTTAGTGCACACCACAGAATCTCTTCAAAGAGATAAAGCTGCTGTCAACAGGATGCCTCCTCAAGCTGGAGAGCCATCTGAAGAATTTGGAGTAAATTCTGATGATGATGACTCTAGTTCTTTGAATAGAAGCATGAACTTAGGGGGAGCTGAAGGCCAAAGTTCTGCTTTAAGTTTACCTGAATGGGCATGGGCAAAGGACTTTACACCAGGACAATTTGAGGTGTCCTTGGTAAGACAAGTAACAACTATTCAGCAAGCCCTTCAGGAAGTTTCAGATGCAGGTACCAAGGCTATTCTTAAAGTTCATCTAGACTCCTTGCACTTAATGAAGATCCAACACTCCGGACAGAATATCAGTGTGGATGAATTGAAAAAGGAGATAGCTAACTTAAAGACATACAACTCTGAGAAACTGGATTCACTAATGCTATATGGTATCATGCATGATTTATTACAAAGGTTGAGAAGAGAATCAGATTCTGAAAAGAATATAGCCAAGCTGGAGACCAGAGTTCAAATTATTGAGAATTCAGTGGCCCTATTTCTTCAAAATCAACAGACCCAGACAAATCTTCTCATGCAACTGGCTAAAGCACAAGGCCTAACTCCTTCACTTGATGATAACAAAAAGGGGGAGAGAGAATCAAGTAAGGGGGAGAAAGGACCAACTAAGGGGGAGAACATTATAGTTCAAATCAGCAAAGTAATTGTACCTTCAATTACTATCTCCAAGCCACCAGTTGCAGATGGTATAGATCTTATAAATGCAGCAGCAGCAAGTTTGAAAGATGCTGATAAAGAAGAGTTGACTCTGATCAACTGGAAAAAGATTGATGAGGAAATACAGAGAAAGTTTCAATTAGTCAAGGAACCAGATCAGTCAGCAATCCATCACTCTCTTGTCAAGCCAATCAATGTGAATGAGATGAGCATGAACTATCTGGAGAAAGGACAATCTTCCTGCATCAAGACTACAAAGGCTGAGATGATTCTTAAACCAAGGGCAAACTATCCAAAGTCATCTTTGAAGAACCCTATGGATACTGTGTATGAGACACCCAAGCCTGATGAAAAGAAGCTTCTGTCAAGATCTATTCTTCTCTACAAAGATCCAGCTAATTCAGCCTCAAGAGAGAGAATTGCAAAGATATTCAGAAATGGGAAGGAAATTTGTGTGGTAGCTGGGCATCCACAATTTGCTCAAGCAAAGGAAGAAGAAAAATCCAGATTGAAGCAGGAAAAGAGGCAAGCTGCTCTAGATGCAAAGAAGTCTAAACAAAAGAAAGAACAGTTTGCTATCTTGACCAAGCTACAGGCTGTGAATTCTTCTCAACAAATTCCCTCTCAACCAACTCAAGCTACTGGATCAAAGAAGAAGACTGAAGAACAGAAGAAATCTCCAAGAAAGAAAGAATTGGCTAAAAGAACAAAAAGAAAGTTGGATATTGTTAACAAGGAATTGGAAGATCAATTTCCAATGGAATCCACTAAAGCTGAAACTCAAGCATCAAAGCCCTCTGTGGTATTTGAAGACATAAGGGTGGTGGACCCCTACAGGAACATACATGGAGAGCCTATTGTGCCAAAGGATGAGCCAATAGAGTGGGATAAATTACCAATTCCTGACTTCAACTTGCCAATTCTCACCAAGCCAAGAAGGACAAAATCAAGGGCAGTCAAGAAAGTGAAGCTGTCACCTCTCAAATCCAAGGCAGTAGTCAAAGCTCAACCCAAGATCAACAAGGGAGACTACTTGCACTTGTGTGACATCAAGGAATTTTCAGACCTAAACCTTTATCTGGAGGAGCTGGATGAGGTAAGGGCAATTGATGCATACAGAAACCTACCTGAAAGGTTGGTATTCAAGTACAAAGGAGGAAGGGAGATTCAGTGGACTCTTCACAGGATACTTCAAGAAAGCCAAGCTGTGTTGATCAAAGTCTATTCATCCTTTAAGAAAAACTTTGGGTTTAATGTAACTGCAAGAAGATTAGTATTGAAGAAGATTGAAGAGCTAAGGAGTGTTAGAGCCAAAGATGCACTACCCAAAACTCTTATCATCCCATACACAGGGAGAAGAGTGCATCTAAGGCCCTACTGGCTGATGGAATTCATGGATGATAAGGGTGTGAGAAGATTCTTCAGACTTGAAGACCAATTGAGTATCTCTAGCAATGAGACTCTTTTGGAAATGCAAGAAATGTTAGATCTCTCAGAATCTGATGAATTAGAATTCCACAGACAGCTCCAGAATCAAATTGAAGAAAACAACAGAAAGCTTGGAAGAAGATCAGGACCTTCAAGAAACTAGAAAAATCTGCTCAGGCTAGAGGAGCATCTTGAATTGACTGTGAGCCAAACCTTGTATACCTTGTTTAAATTGAAGCTCTTTCAGTTTTATCTACTTATCTTTAAAGATGTATGTTCAGGATCTTTTGTTATCATCAAGTGTCTCTTAATTTATGGCTACAATTTCAGTAGACATAAATTGGGGGAGATTGTTGTGAATATGTTGTGCACTTGATGATTACCTAAACAAAACATCTAAGTAGATTTTACTTAGTGAAATAATGTAGCACTCGACGGATAAGAATTATAGTTCCGACGGATAACTTATTTTGAGTACCGACAGATGAGTAATTTATTATCCATCGAGTGAGTAGCTTATAAAATGATAAGTTTGTAGCACAGTGTTGTATGCACCTTTGTATAGAATCTGTAGTAGCATATAAGTCATGTTGACTTTAACTAGATATGCAGAATAGGTTGATTAACTGTACATAAGCAATGTCTTGTAATTCTGTATAAGTGAAATGAAGTCAAGTACCAAAATAGCTATCAACGGATGCTTAACAAAGCTTCGACGGATGATCAAATGACTCTCAACGGATGTTCAAAATAACAGTCGACGGATGATCAAGTAAGTCATCGACGGATGATCTGAAAGTTGACGGATGATAATATCAAGATTCAAACATCAGTTGAACAGTGAAAGCTGACACACAGCTGTCGAGATTGGATACAAACACTGTGGAAGCCTATTAACTGGGTCATAGAGGACGAAAAGCAGCAAAGATCAAGACTGTTAGATTTTATATTTATTCAGTTCTTTTGACTTTGTAATCTTGGTAATATATATAAACCAAGAGAGTAGCAAATAGAAAACTAACTAAGAAAACTAAGTTAGCTTAGAAACAAACACAGAGAAATCTTTGTAAGCACTATCTTTAGCATTTCCTGTGTTCTTAGTTGTTCTATCTTGTTAAAGCAGCTGAGAGCATTTCTGCACACAGAGTTCTCTTGATATATTAATATATATCTCTGGTGGAATTGTTTGAATCCACCAGAAAGTTTTTAAAGACTTGTTTTTAATTACTCTTGTTTTGATTCATTAAAGTTTATATTCCGCATTGTGCTAATTAAAACAGACATATCTATAATCGAGTTGAACATTTTTATTTCAAGAAAAAGATAAAGAATTCCATTCAACCCCCCTTCTGTAATTCTTGCTATATTGTTAAGGGACTAACAACCTTGAAACATAAAGACTCTAATAGATGCCAGAATCACAATTTTGGGTTCAATTTCAGTAACTTGGTACAATGATTCAAAATTTGTTGGCAAAGAACCGCTAAAACACACTTGGATGGCCCTCATAAAATGAATATAATAAAACGTCAAACACTTATGGATGTTCAATAGTGTTAATACGTAAAATATGAAAATTGGAGGATGGCGTAGTATTTTTATAATTGTCAAAAATTTTATTGAAGAGTCTTACAATCCATCTGAAATTCTGAAGCGTAACACTTCCTTTTCACCAAATCTTGTCATAATAGATTGTACTGGTTGCAGAAGTTCAACAATTCCAATAACATCTACAACAATAAACTTAAAATTAAAAATAACAAATTATAAGCGATTTGTTCTAAAATTTAATACGCAATACCAGTGGAATAAATAGGAAGCTCATCGAGAGCAGAACAATGAAGAGAATTATATAGGAGTGTCACAGGAACCAAATCAAATTTATAGCGTGGTATACTCAAAATTTCCTCAGGTTCCAACACCACCACAGTGATGGGAAGAAACATGATGTAATTTGCAGAACGTACAGGCCTCAAAAACCCAGAATCTGGAAGAACCTGAACATTTCTGATACGTAACAATGTGCCACGTTTTATGATAAAGGCAAACAAATTCCAAAGAGCTGGTGGAACAATTGCAAGTATGTGATTATTCTGTAAAAAAGAAAATCTTAGGATAGAGGCTGGAAAACACAATCATAGATGTGGTATAAGTCATATAGTTATTCAGTCAGACCTCACAGTCCAATAGAATAAGATTGTGCCTGACTAAAACACCTTGTCGATTAGTTGATACCCACATTCTTGTCACACGGACCTTCAAAGTCCAAACAGTATGATTACCATCCAGATTGGATAAATGATAATGGTCCTGCATATCTGAGTATTGAAAAAGTTAATAGATGTTATCAAAAAAGGAGTATGTTAAATGTTCATATCAACAAAGAGGTAATGAATTGTAATTATACTTGGATGTTCTGCCATATGAACTCTGAAATTAGTTTGTGAGTTGGATATATAGCAAAAACAATCTGAATGTATGGAGCGTTTAAGACAATCGGTTGTATTTTTAATAAAGATATACACTATCTATATAGTTAAGGTGATAGGATGATAATTAGTCCATGAAAATCTCAATCAATAGATATCTATTAGAGTTGTATGATGATCCTTAACAGCTTACACTAATATTAGCATGGAAAAAAGATTAAGTTAAAATAGAAGATCAATTAGTAACATAAACGTGATATTAAACAAATATTTAAATATGAGTTAGTTATCTGATAGATATTGTTGTTATCCCATAATCTTCTCTGATTATCATAATGTCTCCTTATCAATATAAAAACATATCACATCTAATTATATTTAGAATTTGATATGCATAAAAAACTATTTGAGAATCTGCCTTTTACTTCGCATATGAGCATCAATAACCAATATGACCTGATGTAATTCTAATTTAATAACAAATAATTTCTCAAACTACCAATTATAATAAAATGATGAGTAACTTAGTCATGATTTTAAATGTGCAATACAAATAACTAATCTGATATATTCTCATCATTTATGCTCGGTAGGTTGTAAAATACTTCTTCATAGACTACATTTGATGTAATATTTGTGGTGGTACCATCATCACTGTTGATGAGAATGTGGAGACCTTCTGGTCTTGTAACTCTTGAGATGGCAACGTAGACATAGCCATGAGAAAACACTGCTCTGGGAAGGTATAGACCAACCGTGTCAAGTGATTGGCCCTGGCTCTTATTAATTGTCATTGCATAACAAATCTGGAGTGGGAACTGAATTCTTTTAAACTCAAAAGGCCAACTGGTATCTGTTGGAATCATCTCCATCCTCGGGATCAAATATTTTGAGCCAACATCGGATCCGCATAATATTTCACACTCAATACTATTCTTCTTACAGGATGTCACAATCATTCGCGTGCCGTTACACAATCCCATAATTTGGTTTAAATTTCTCATAAGCATGACAACGACGCCAACCTTGATGTTTAACTCGTGCTTAGGAATGCAAGGCATATTTAATGAGTTCAGGTACTCTACTGGAAATGCTGATCTGAATTCATTATCTTCATCACCAGCATCGTCAGTTCAGCTACTATTTCAGCTCTGGATGCCTTTGGAATCATGGGTAAAATCTGCCTATAATCTCCGTAAAAAACTACTGTGATACCACCAAATGGCTTCTTTGCTCTCCTTTTGTCAATAACAGACATTATATCCCTTAAAGAACGGTCAAAAGATTCAAAGGCATGACGATGTTGCGTTGGCGCTTCATCCTAAATGATCAAATCATTTTGTTGGATTAATTCTGAAATATCTGTTCCATGTCTGATTCCGGCTGTACTGTCCTGATCAAGTTTCAAAGGAATATGAAATCTTGAATGTGTAGTTCTACCACCAGGCAACAATACGGCTGCTATTCCACGTGAGGCAACAGGAAGCACAATTTTTCCTTCTGAACGAAGGTGACAACATAATGTCTTCCACATAAATGTCTTGTCGCATCCTCCACTTCCATATACAAAGAAAACACCACCTACCTTATTATAAACATTTTGTATGATAGAATCGTAAATGTTCTTCTATTCAGGGTTGAGCATTCCATGATTCTTTTCATGCAAAATTTCCAGTTCTTCTTTATCATATGAATTTTCTTCTTGGAGTAGTCCGTTAACAGCATTGCTAAAATAAACTTCACTTGGAAATGACATTGTGGTGTAGTCCTTCAAACTCTTCCCGATGTCATTAAACAATTTTTCAATTTCTGCGGGCAAAAATATATATGAAGTGTTATGTTAGTTTAAAAGTATACTACAGATAATATCTAAAGCAGAATTATGTTAATTATTCAGGTAGTATGATAATGAGATATAAACCTCTAAGTGCATAATTCTTCAAATCTTCGTCTTATAGGTATAGATGAGGATCATTAAGCATATGTCGCCTGATGATGAGAATATCGTCTGACATACATTGCCAATTAGCTTCCCAAAGTCTAAATGGATCTGAAATAGGACTATATGCCAAAATATTGACAAACATTGCACGTAACTGTGGAGGCAATGATGTATGGGAGTTCTCGGCAATTGCTTCATGCCATTGGTTATCATTTTTGTTAGATATATTTGATAATGTCATGATTAATATGATTTATGTTTAGTTTTCAGTTCTTACTTAAACTGGACAAATCAGTACTTAACTGAAATCAGCACTTATACTGAAGTCAGAACTTAAGTCATCAGTACTTAAGTTTCAGGAGATATTTATCAGAAGATAATATTAGGACTTAAAGGAAACGTTCAGATAAGGAAGGCGACTGATTGAAGAAAGAGATGATTGAGACAAACATAAGAAGAGATATGCATGAAGAAGGAATTCTTTGAAGAATGAAATACTTGGAAGAAAAGATATATGATTGATATAGTTTAGGAAGCAGAATTATATTCCATATTAATTAGCGATTATCTTGTAACTGTGTAGTATATAAACACAGATATAGGGTTTACACTATAAGTGTTATTATTATCAAGAATATTATTCTTTGTAACCCTAGCAACTCTCGTGATATTTGTTCATCACTGAGAGAGGACAGTTCCATATTGTAACAGAGTTTATTGCTTTGAATAAAGTCTGTTTTATGTTACTTGTGTTATTAGAATTTGATTTGATTGTGCTATACACTGTATTCAACCCCTTCTACAGTGTGTGTGACCTAACAAGTGGTATCAGAGCCTATCTGTTAACACACAAACAGTTTAAGATCCAAAACCAATCATGTCTGAAGAAGAAACTCCAACTAAGCCCACCAAAACTGAAGAACCTCCAAAGACACAAATCCATAGTCGATATGTAATAACCGGGAAAATTATGTGAATATTATATGTTAAATAAATATTATGTGTTTTATAAATTTAAAGTAATTATTGCCATAATATTAGATGTCATAGCTGTTATGTGTGTTTCTGTACGGGCCAGAAAATTTTTCGATTGATTAAAATGTGTTTAAACTGCAATTAAATGAATCGATATGCAATTCGAACTCGTATTTATTTGCATATTTATTAAGGTACTATTTCATTTTACGCGTGTTTCAATGCATTTTATGAGTTATCGGGATTTTCTGGTAATTTAGGGATCGTTCCTGTTTTTCAAAAAAATCAATGGACCGGGACCCCACCGGGACGACAAACCCCACAAAATCTGTGTTTTTATTTTTATAAAATTATTCGTATTTCAAAAACCCTTTATTTTTGTATTTTCGAAATATTCGCAATTTTGGGAAATTTCGACATTAATTTTGTATTTTATCATTTTTAAAATTATTCCCCGTAATTATTATTTTGGGGCCATAATTATTATAATTAGGGGATAAAAACACTCTTAATTAATTTTGGGGATATAATTTTATGTTTAATATAAATAGCTGCAGATTTATTTATTTTATTTATTTTTATTAAAAATTTCATATAATAAGAAAATCAAGAAACTTGTTCTTGGGGGTGTTCTTTAGCTAGGGGATTGAATCTCAATTTTGGAAGTGATTCCGAACTCCAAACTGTAAGTATGGGTAACCAAAACGATGGAATTTTGATTATCTACCTGTTTTAATCATCAAAAACAGTTCAAGATTCCCAAATTTGAAATTTCGTTTAAAGGGTTTTTGATCAAGAATTTGGGGGTTTGAATTCTGGGTATTGTTGAGTGTTTCTGATGATTATAATAGCTTTGCAATGATTAGAGTAATCAATTCATTTCAAAATTATACTCGTTTTATTGCTGGGATTTTCGAATCATGTTCTTGGTTTTTGGATAGTTTTATTTTTGATTTATGTATTGTTAATGTTAGTTCGATTGATTGTGGCTATATGAACTGATTCTATGAGTCCAGAGCTCTATTGTCATGAATAGATCGTTGAATTTGGTGTCCAGTTGCGTGTTCCGCGATTTTCCGGTGTTGTCGCCGGAAAATTTCTTGATTTTGACCGGTTAATGAACCCTGTTGTTCGGTTGATGATGTTGGTGTGGTTTCTGGATTTCTGGGCTCGTGTTATTGAATATTGCACTGAGAACCCGATCAAATCGGGCTGTTTTGGCCGTCACCGGAGCTTGGCCGGAAACGGTGCCGGTCACCGGTTTCTGCACTTGGTCCGGCCAGTTCTTGGCAGGACCCGACTGTCCCCTAACCCGACCCGGTTGGTTTTAATTCCAACCCGGGTTTGATCCCTGAAACCCCAACCTCCAATCCCCAATTTTGTTTCTCAGTTTTGATTTTTAAAAATATTTCAAATTTTTTTTTTCTTATTTTCAAAAATCATTTTATTTATTTCTAAAATCATTTAATTATTATTTTAAATACTAAAAAAATATTTTCTTTAATTATTTTCAAAAATACAGTTTGATTTAATTATTTATAATTCATTTTAGTTAATTATTTATGAATTTAATTAATTGATTAAAAATCAATTATCAATTAATTTTAGTTATAAATAGTTAAATAAATATAAATTATTTATAATTAATTCAAATAATCTCTAAAAATTATTTTAAGGTTTTAAAAATTATATTTTGGTATTCAGAAAAATCAATTAGTATTATTATTAATTGATTTAAATCTATTTATTTCTTATTTTATTCATAATAATTAAACCGTTCGTCTGTTTAATACGAAACGAACACGTACAGACTCAGAAAAATATTGCGCTTTCAATAAAAATACTTTTAAGCCCTAATTTCTTTTGTATTGCAATATCATTTGATTTGTGTATCAGTTTGAGTCAGTATTTGATCGATAAATGCTAATATTGACCTAATTTTCATTCTGAACGCACTGAGACGTATCTTTTAACGATCTGACTTATGTATTACATGAATTATGTGATTACGTGTTATACAAATGCCATGATTATGTGCTACGTGAAATGCATGCTATCTGTTTATAGTTTTAAAATACCATGCTAGTTATAAACGATCAGATAGATGTCAAGACGTATAGTTACGTCGATTGAGTTTGGTTCTGTCAATTAAGATAGTTCTTTTGTGTAAGAATCGAGTAGCAAGGAGTACAGTCAAGTGTTAGATGGAGATAGTAGCCATCAGTTATAAGCTGAGTTATAGTAAGAGGTTATCGAGCATACCAGGAAAGTACCCCTAACTTCACTTATTGTTCAAGTGACGTTTAGTTTGAATCATATTATGCAAATATTATATCTTCATTTATCATTCAATTGATATTGTCTCTGAATTATATTCTTTCAATTTCCAAACTATTCTAAGTTCAGAATAGTTAAACATTTTATATATTTCGCTATAAATCACTCTATACAGTGGAACATTGAATTGGGATTAGCGAATAACTAATTGTTCTGGTTTTTCGCCATCGATTGTTGAGATAACTCTGGACCATGAGAAATGGAGAGTTATATGGTTAAGGATGTCCTTTGATTCGGCTCCTTTGATCAAAATGTTTTATGGATTGGATGAATGCGTAAGTGACCGGGACGGACGGTCTAGCGGAGGGCTATTTCTATGTGTTATATGAAATATTATGACACCATTTTTGCCACAGGCAGGTATATTGCCTTTTTATTTGAGTACTCGTATTTTGGGGACATGTTTCTATGAATCATGACCTTGTGCTATCACACGGGCTGATAATGTGATAGTATGTCCGTCGGAGTTAGATTCCAATCTAAAAATTATTGTTTATTGTTGATAGCTTGTGAAGCTTTTATTATTGATCAAATATTACTGATTTTTATCCTGTTGTTCAGTTATTATCAGAATGTGGTTTATCATTTCAAGCACATTTTATATTTCTTGCTGAGCATTTCTTTCGCTCATACTTGTTTATCAATCTAATCTTTCAGCTAAGCCAGAGCAGGCTTGAGATCCAGGTTTGGTCAGAAGTCGAGTGCTTGTAAATAGTGGTGTGTATTCCAGGTAGACTGTTTTGGGACGCTTGGATAGTCTAGAGGTTTGTAATAAAATTTGAATAATCTGTAAAACTAATTAGACTTATGGTTTGTAATAACACTTTGTTTATATTAGTGCCTGTTCCATACTATAACCTGTGATCGATCCAGTGCAGGTAGAGGGGTCATATTTATTATATTATTCCGCTGTGATTATTTTATTTTGGTTTATTGGCTAGTGACCCCCAAATCTAGACCCCGGGTTTGGAGGGCGTCACACGATATGAGGCTATTAGAGTTCCCATATTGAAACCGTCTGAATATCCTATATGGAAGGTGAGGATGACTATGTTTCTGGAAGCTACAGATCCAGATAATATCTTGACAGAATCAAGGAAGGACCTCACAATCCAACAAAACTCGTTGTTGCTGTTGCAGGTGAAGCAACAAAGTCTGTACCAAAGGAGAAGAGTGATTACACTGCTGAAGATATCGCATCAATTGCTAAGGATGCTAAGGTACGACACTTACTGCATAGTGCCATTGATAATGTAATGTCAAACATGGTAATAAACTGTAAAACTGCAAAGGAGATATGGGATGCCTTGGAAACAAGATGTCAGGGAACTGATTCGATTAAGAAGAACAGGAAGACAATACTCACTCAAGAGTATGAACACTTTGACTCAAAGGCTAATGAGTCATTGACTAACTTATATGATAGATTTGTCAAACTCTTGAATGATTTGTCACTGGTTGATAAGGAGTATGATCTTGAAGATTCAAACCTTAAATTCCTGTTAGCTCTTCCTGAAAGCTGGGATTTGAAGGCAACAACTATAAGAGACAACTATAATCTTGATGAAACGACTCTTGATGAAATCTATGGGATGCTCAAGACTCATGAACTTGAGATGGAACAAAGAAGCAAGAGGAAAGGAGGAAAGTCAAGGACAGTTGCTCTTAAGGCTGAAGAAGAATCTCCCAAGGCAGTCACCTCAAGGAAAGGCAAGGGTAAAGCGCTATTCACAAAGTCTGATACTGAGTCATCAAGTTCTGATAGTGATGGTGACTCAGAAACTGAAAGCTCTCCCGAGATGGATGCTGATGAAGAGATGATGAAGCTGTGTGCTCTTATGGTGAAAGGAATCACAAAGGATTGCATACAGGAAGTTCAGGAAGGGAAAGAAGTTTTCCAGGAAAGGTGCAAGTTCTGATAAGAAGAATTTCAGAAAATCTGAAGGTAAAGGAGGGAAGTCTGACAGAGGAGATTACACAAATGTCAATTGCTACAACTGTGGTGAGAAATGCCACATATCTCCTGAGTGCAAGAAAGTGAAGAGTGACAAAGGCAAGGCTCTTGTCACAAAGAAGAAAAGCTGGACAGATACCTCAGATTTTGAAAGTAAGGAGAACTATGCCTTGATGGCAAATGCTGATATGGCAAATGTTGAAAGCAGTACTGAAGCTGCTGAGTTAAAGGTACCTCAAACTACTTATGCCTTTCATACTGATGATATTAATGAGTTGAGAAGATATCTTAAAACCATGTTCATTAGCTATAGAGATCAAACTTTAACATGTGAAAGATTAACTTCTGAAAATCTGGCTTGTAAAAAGAGGAATGATTATTTAGGAAAAGAGTTAGTCATGTTCCATCAAACTCAGAAAGATAGAGATGACGCTTTCTATGTTAGGGATGAAGTACTTAAAATGAATGAATCTCTAAAAGATGAGTTAGAAAAGGAAAGAGAGATTATCAGGACTTGGACTAACTCTAGCAGAACAACTCAAAATTTGTTAAGTAGTGAAAACTGGAAAGAGGGCTTGGGTTATGGAGATGATAAGAATGACAAAAAAACTGTAGATATTAAGCCTAAAGTTGTTAAACAAAAGCCAAAGTTAAAACCTGTTAAGTTTATAGCTGTAAAATCTGATACTGAGAAATTAGAAGTTAAAAGGGAATTAACTTCTGACAAACTAAAACAGGAAAAGACAATTGAAGTAAACGTAGGCTTAATGACTAAGAAGCAGCTTAAGCATAAGCTGAAAGATGTTAAGAATGCAAACAAGGTAAAATCACCTAGGAAAAATAGGAATGGAAAGGTAGGTGTGAACAAAAGCAATAATTATAACCCTGTTCCTGATGCTCCTAGAAAAACGTGTCATAACTGTGAAAGTTCTAACCATCTGGCTTCTTTTTGTAGGAAGAATAAGAACATAAACTCCTTACCTTCAAAGTCAGGAGTTAAGAGTCAGTATGTTAGATATAAGCCACAAAATCCTTGTTTTCATTGTGGTAGTTTATGGCATTCCATTTATACTTGTAAGGAATATCATAGTTTGTACTATGATTATTATCAAATAAAACATTCTTTAAAGAAAGTTAGCATTGTTCCTTCTAGTGTAAGTTCTGATTCAAAGTCTGATAGTGTAAATTCTGATAAGAAAAATGTTAACATAAACTCTGATGCTAAATCCGTTGCAAATGTTAACAAACTTAACAAGGCCAAAGGATCCAAGCAAGTCTGGGTCCTTAAAACTAATTATTAGTGGTCTTTGTGATTGCAGGGCAACAAGAAAAACATCCTAGTTCTGGACAGTGGATGTTCAGGACATATGACTGGAAATAAAGCCCTGCTATCAAATTTTGTGGAGAAGGTTGGCCCAAGTGTTTCTTATGGAGACAGCAACATTGAAAAAACATTGGGATATGACAATATCAATCTTGGGAATGTTATCATTAAAGAAGTAGCTCTGGTCTCAGGACTTAAACACAATCTGCTGAGTATTAGTCAAATCTGTGACAGAGGTTATCATGTGGATTTCTTTGAAGAACACTGTGAAGTTGTAAGTAAATCTACAGGTAAAGTTGTTCTGAAAGGATACAGGCATGGTAACATTTATGAAGCCAAGCTTTCAATAAGTACTGATGGTTCTGCAATATGTCTGATGAGTAGAGCATCAATTGAAGAAAGTTGGAACTGGCACAAGAAACTCTCTCACTTAAATTTCAACAATATAAATGAACTAGTCAAGAAAGATCTTGTGAGAGGACTGCCAAAGTTAGTATTTACTCCTGATGGTCTTTGTGATTCTTGTCAGAAGGCTAAACAAAGGAAATCTTCATTCAAGAGCAAGACTGAATCATCAATTCTTGAGCCTTATCACCTACTACATGTTGATCTATTTGGCCCAGTGAATGTCATGTCTATTGTAAAGAAGAAATATGTTATGGTCATAGTGGATGAGTTCACCAGATACACATGGGTGTATTTTTTGCACACAAAAAGTGAAACTGCATCTATCTTGATTGATCATGTCAAGCAACTGGATAAATTGGTTAAAGACTCTGTGAAAATAATAAAAAGTGATAATGGCACTGATGTAACACCCCCAAATCCGGGGTCGGGGATCCGGGTTGTCACGAGTTCTATTTCCCTTAATAACACCTAATTCTTAATAAACAATCATCTACTGCATACTGTGACCCCACAATATACACACACACCACAAGTTACAGTCTCAGAGATGAATACCAAAAATGACACAAGTCATTTTATTCCACAATTATAAATCATTACACCTCAAAAGGGTTTCTGAATAAATTTACATATTATGTGCCATTATTACAATTCATAAATGTACATAAGTCTGGTACAACAAAAGTTGAAAGCCTAGCCTATTGGTAGTTCCTACCTCAGCTACAACGATATCAACGCATACAGGAAACTGCGAAACGTTTCCTATCCGCTCACGAATTGGGAGCTTGGTCCTGTTCATCATGTCTATCTGTTGTTTTGTGATGAAAGAAGAAAGCAAGGGTGAGCAAAAAGCCCACCGAAATAATATGTATAATAATTAACAATATATGAGCATTTTTCATAGTACTTATGAAAGTCTTGGTCAAGAAGAAATGAACCAAGTTTGATATCTTAACTCGACGAAGTCGCAAAATATTCAGTATATATACTTATATACTTTTCAAAATCTTTGAAATCCTCTGCCATGTATAATATACACAGAGTTCCAGTTTATAATTGTATAAAAATATCGTTGCAAGGTGATCTTATATATCTAACCTTGTCTCAATGTTTTTCTGAAAATCTTTGTCATACATAAGATAATCATTAACTATATATAAGTTGAAAAGATGAAGTTACAAGATACCCCAATATACTTATATCTTTTCCAAATACTACTTGAACTACCACCGTTCAAGTTATAACCAGTTTCAAAAGTTCATCACATAGATGAGACTACAAGATAAGACTTGCATAGATTCGATCTTTGAAATATTGTTGAATGAAATGAAGTTACGAGATACTTCATTAAGTCCCGATATATATATATATATATATATCCATATATATCTCTCATACATTTCCTGAAAACCTCTGTCATGTAAAGTATGAACAGAGTTGCAATATCCAATGAATTTTGGAAAGAAAAGAATTTTGGCATAAACCTGATATCTTGCTGATCAGGCAAAGATACCAATAAGTAACATTTTCTACTAGTAGATGGATGAATCCCCCTCCGGTCATCACCCTGGCCTCATTAGGACCTTGTGCTGGACCGCCACCCGGCCTCTTACGCGTTGATGGGCTGCCACCCAGCCACTTACACTTTGATAGACCGTACCCCGGCCTGTCGCTTATGCCGACTCAATTAGATGGACTTACTTCCCGAACGTTGGGTAAGTAATCAATTCATTTATCAAAACAGCAACCTCGTGGTGAATATAAAATACACCACAGAGCCGGATCCCTCAATTTTTAAGCGAGTATTTAAATCCCCTTCGAAAGGAAGATCTTAAATTTGAAAACAAGTTTTGGGATCCGTTCTAACTTTTAAAATCATTTTGAAGACTCGAAAACATTTTTAAGTATGTTCGGAGTAATGTTGATTTAATGAAATAATCAGTCCCGATATATTAGAAAATATCTGAATATTATTTAAATAATATTCCCATAAGGATAATCCTTATAAAAATAATTGAAGTAGAAGTTTTAAAACTTATACTTGAAATGAATAATAAATAACCAAAGATATACTTATACGAAAGTACGATCTTTATTTGAATAATCGAAAATAAGTTTGATTATCGAAACATTATCCTTTAATAAAATAAAGAATATTATTTAATAAAAGAAGCGGAGTCATAAGTCCTCGAATGAATATTCAAAATAATATTCATTTAATAAAATAAGCGGAGTCATAAGTCCTCGAATGAATATTCAAAATAATATTCACTAAATAAAATAAAGTTATCGAATAAACCTTATTCGATTAATAGTTTTGAAAACTTATATCTATATATATATATAAATATATATATATATATATATATATATATATATATTATACTCGGGAATATCGACTCCCGGTTTAGAAAATGTTCACCTTTGGGTCCCCTATACTAAGGGTATACGCAACTACTGCTTATCTCTAGCATAGGTATTATACAACTTATAAGCATTTGAATCAACAAAGAGATATCTAGATTACGAAACAGACATGCATATATACCATATCAGCATGCTCCAATATTTCACAAGATTTGCTAATAACAATCATGCACTTATCACAAGATAATGCATATACATATATTTACATCACAACAACAGTAGAACGGGTAGAAAGCTTGCCTGAGCGACTAGGGGTGGTAAAAGTCCTGGGATGAGTCTGGTAACTATAAATAACATATAAGTTGGAATTAAACCAAAGTCGCTTAAGAATCTATACTTTAACCAATTAGACCCTAACGTTCGCTTTCGCGCTTAACGATTCACTTAAGTCGCTCGAGTACCCTCGGCTCCACCATTTTTAATAAATTAACCATTAGGAATTTTAAGGAAATTCTTTCGCGAGTACCCTACCAACTGCTTAATCCATTTTACATAATTGTTTCATATTCCAATTAGTCAATTAAGGGCCTTAACCAAGGTTTCAAAGTAAGGCGAGGGGTAATGGTTCGGTCGCGAAACGCCGATACTTAAAACGGTCGTTTCTCCTAAACCTTACATCGGATTTAAGCGAACCACATATCAAAACGAAGCTCGTAACATGAACTATCTAATCATGGAAATGGTCAAAACCTAACAGTGAGTTCACGGGTCCTGATGTTAAGAACAAAAGCAGTCTAAGGTAAATCGGGCATTACGACGGCTATGTTTACGCGATTACCAAATTTGTACAACTCCAAATCAATCCACAATCAATCCCACAATCATTACTACAACCAAACTCTATCCATACTCTACTACAACAGCCCCAACATCTCAAGATTTCAAATTTATATTACTCTCAATCATGAACTAAAAGCTTATACTTAAGTTTCATTAACTATAAACAAGATTCAATCATCCAAATTGCTACAAACCCAACCAAACTTTAAACAAACAAGCATCATGCTTCTCATGAACTATATTAATCAAAACCACTCCTAAATATTCAAAGTAAAACTAGGGTTCGAAGTTTTATACCTTCCTTGAAGCTTTTAATCCATGAAAGATCCTTGGAATGCCCATGGAAGCCTTTATCTATGCTTAAGCTACCTTGACCTTACAAATAAAATCAAGAATCAAAAATTTGTTCTTGAAAGTTACTATTCACCCTAAACTAAAATGATTTGTTTGAGATAGAAAACCTTTGATTCAAGCACTCAAACTACTTGCTCTTCTTAGTTATGAAATATAGGATCCAAAGAAACAAACCTCTTGAATTATGATTGAGTGGAGCTTGGGTTTGGAAAATTTTCTTCTTCTTTTTCTTCAAAAAACCGTGAGCAAGGAGATGGGGGGAAGAGAAATGAATGTGTTTTCTTGGTTGCTTTGTTTTTGTTGTTAATTAACCTTTTACCATGGTAAAATTTGTGTGGCTTATAATCAACCAACAATTCCTTCCCATTGTGTCATGCTTATGTCATCCTCTTATGTCATCTTCCCACACTTGTCTTCTTCTTTTTGGTGTGATGACATCATCAGCACTAACCTCTTTGATTAACTCCTAATTACTTGGCTAATGATCGCTGATCTGTTATACGGTTCGCTTAACTTTCGTTTTTATTTATCATTTGAGGGATCATACTCGGGATCTTATTACTTGGGTTCGCTTAACCTTTCTCAATACATTATATTCCTTTTATGATCCTCTCTTATAATCCTTGAATTTAAATCCTTTTTATCCTGTTACCTTATACTCAATTCTTTCGGTATCTGGTGGATTTTCGGGAAAAATCAAAGTGTTCGAATTTGGATTCTGACGATCTTTACATACACTTATATACCATATAGAGTACTAATAAGATCTCAGAATAACAATAAAAGAACCCCTACAAAGTGTGGTATGGAAAGTTTTCTTATTCAGCATAATCAGCAAAATCACTATTCATAAGGGTTACAAAAAGTCCAAAATTATGGGGTTATTACAGTCTCCCCTCTTCAAAAAGATTCCGTCCCGGAATCAAATAGAAAACAAATGGGGGTACTTTTCTAGCATTGCGCTCTCTAGTTCCCAAGTTGATTCTTCCACATTATGATTTTGCCATAGCACTCTGACTAGCTTGATCACATTGTTCCGAAGCACCTGCTCCTTCTTATCCATAATCTTTACTGGTTTCTCCACGTAAGTCAGATCTGGTTGCATATCCACCTGCTCGTACTCCACTATGTGTCTGGTATCCCGATGATACTTCCTTAGCATTGACACATGGAACACATTATGAACTTGTTATAGGTTCGAGGGTATGGCTAGCTCGTAAGCCAACTTCCCAATCCGTCTTAGTATCTCAAAAGGTCCAATGTATCTTGGGCTTAGTTTCCCTTTCTTTCCGAACCTCATTAATCCCTTCCAAGGGAATACCTATAACAGCACTAGGTCCCCTACTTCCTATTCTTTGTCCTTTCGTGTCAAATCAACATACTTTTTATGTCCATCTTGGGCTACTACCAGCCGTCCTCTGATTAGATCTATTATATCCTTGGTCCTTTGGACTACTGCGGGTCTGAGCATCTTGCGCTCTACAACTTCATCCTAACATAAGGGAGATCGACATTGTCTTCCCTCAAGAATCTCATTAGGCGATATCTCGATACTGACATACGATCTATTATCGTAAGAAAACTCAATCCGCGTTAAGTGATCATTCCAAATTCTTTCAAGTCTATTGCACAGACCCTCATTATAGCTTCTAGCATTATAGCTTTTGCTTCTCAATACCCACTCTTTTCCCGTTTATAATATTTTACTGGTTATACTTTTGCTCATTAGCGTTCTATAACCTTTTAATAACCACGCCAACCTTAGTATCATGAACGCGTTAGATTCGGAATACCACCGCACTAATACTACCTCCTTTTGCTGCTTCCATCTTCGAAAACTTGATCTATCATATAGAAGTAAAAGATTTTATTGAGAGATCACTATGATCATGAACACTTGTTCTATTGCATAGTTAGTAAAGAAGGTGGCCTGCCTTTAGTACTTGACAAGCAATTAAACAACATGTGGTATCCTACTAGGCTTCTATCACACAGATAGATGGTCATTCGGCAATACCTCCCCTTCTGGAAGGGTTGTTCTTCTCAGCTTATACAAAATAAAAAGGAGAGAAAAGAATGAATTGAAGAGAATTGTATATATTATAAAATATACTGCTAGAAAATATCTGGCTTGGAATCTACCTCTGAACTATAGAGGTTTGTCATAGGAGAACAAAACATGTACGTGTATATATATCAACATCAGGTATTATAGCATCGTATTTCACATGCCTAAATATTTTTTGATATTCTGTCCATCATTCTATGGACCCATGCTCTTGCTCGAGCTTATACACAATCACCTTTGAAACTCCCTCGATATCGAAAATCGAATCTGGGATCTCATTCTAGACTTCATCGTTACAAGAATTCTATGCTTGCACCGCAACCTTCCTCGTATAGTAATACGAATCTCTATTGATAAGAAGGAATAAGTATTCAATAGGTAAATAATCGACTTAATTAGTCTATTAATGATAACTTATACATCACCACAACCCGATTAGTGGTACCCAATCTCAACATCCATTACACTACAACTCTCACGGTTGTAATCGGCTCATTATTCAAAGAATCGTTGCTGCATTACTAGGGTCCACCACTGACCTACTGTCATCATTCGTTTTCCTTGGAATATTAATAGCTAATCATACGGAGTCCATACATGTCGTATCAAATTCTTCTAAGGAGTTAACATAATCACCATTCATAATTCATGAAGAACACTCCAGATCCTGACGTACTTTTATGACATGAAGCAAATAAAATTGCGGAAGAGTTTCAATAAAAGCAACGATAGCAGGTTAATACCATTCTTAATCATATGTCTTTATCAGGAGACATGAAGCTCAAAGGTTCATTTAGTCCTTTCGTAACATGGTCCTCACTTATCGCAAGATATGTCCTTATAAGATAGATAGCCCGCTCACGGTGATTACATAAATTAAATCTTTACCAAACTACTATCACGATTGAGTATTACACAGTCATCAGAAGGAATGTCAATCTTCCAAACCATAATACAACCTTCACGGCTTCAACCATCATCACTGTATTCCTCTGGCACGAGCGCCTATAATTATCCTCTTACATTTAAAGTGTCGGCCACCTCTTTGGCCTTTCCTGATAGTAAAATTTCCTTACAATCAATGTCATTTTAACCACCTCCAACTAAATTTTCTACCTCATTTCAATCACTGCTTATGTGAAAATGCTTTTCTTAAATCCTGGTGAGAGAAAAAAAAATCACCATTTTTCCATAAGTCATTGCCTTAGTCTTTAGATGTGAACATTGTCACGACTGACTCTCGATCATACTTATGACGTCTCTTATCTTGGGTCCTTCTCATTTTCACCAATCTCGACCTTCATTGGGTCGATCTATACTTTCTTATGGTTCAACACGTGCCCACCTGGAATTATTATAATTATGTCATATTTCCTTATCAAAATTTCTATTCTTGAGAACTTTGAATATTACCTTTTTCCTTGTAAAACCTCTAAGGTTATCCTTAAATTCTTCATCCGATACTCCCTAGGTACAGGGGGTATCAAGATACCATTTACTAATACTAGAACCATTGTTTAAGTACTTCTGAAAAATTTCTCTATTGATCTTTATAGGTTGTTGTTGCCTTAGTCCTTCGTTCCATACTACCCAACTCATAATTTCCCTATTAAGGGTGAAATGCCAACCTTTATGCATTCCTCTATGGTTCATCTCAAGTTATCGAGGTTCCAACCTTAATTCCACCTTTTTTAAAAAGGTACTTGCATCCTTCCATAGATAAATCAAGTCATGTATCCATGATAAGGGTGTCTTATTCAATCATTCTCATCTCAATAGTATATGCCTAATTTCACAATAACATCTGTATTCAAAATGAGGTCAATCAATATGGCCTCCAAAAGATAACAATGGTTATCTACTTTTCTTTCCTAATTTGGTAATGATCACATGGATGTTCTGGAAGATATTGGTCGTGTTCAACGTGAACTTCTTCTTAATAAATCCTTATTTACTTTTGTTGTTTATCTCAACAGTCATGTCAATGTTGGGATATCTTTTGTACTTGGTGTCTCCCTTTTGGGTATCAAGTCACAGGTGTTACATACACTTTCCATTTTTTTGAAGGTTACTTCCTTCATCCAATTTCCTAATTTCTTACTTTCTTGTCTCTTCCGTCTATCCGAGTCTCATTATTTATCCTTCGAAAACTTTTACAATCTTATATTCATAATTTATCATACTCGTCTGCCTTTGTTTCGGCTCTAAAGCTTTTACACTATCTCCATAACCTTGGGAATTACTTTCCCGAAAACAATTGTCTAAACTTTAATCAGTTTATAATAACCTCTGGCTCCGTGCGTTTCTTGGCCTTTCACCAACGGGTGGCCTCTCTCTTAGGAAGGTAAGTGACAAAAACAGTCTTTTGCGCTTCGTCAGTCATTTAGAATCTCAAATGATTCCTATATTTCCTTTAGCCAAGCTCTTGCCTCGCCTGGGTCAACCTGTTACTTGGAACTCTGAGAGCTTAGTAACTTAAAGGTCATGAAAGGATTTCCTACCGCATTGTTTCCTTAAGGTGTTGGTTGGGAATAAGAGTATAAGTTCTGTTTAGACAGGTCCATGAATTTCTGTATAGGAGTATCGTCGTGGTTCTCCCTATCTTGCTCGACTTCTGTTTTCTCAGTATGAAATGTTTTCTCATCCTCCCCATAATCGGGGTCATCCTACATATTTTAAATCCTCATTTTCCACTTCATTATGTTATGGGTTCCTTCTATCTTGATGGCGTCCTCCCTGACTATCACATTCAGGGTTTGCCCTAAATCTTATTCCTCGAACTATGACTTTCATCTAAGATCCAGTCCTTAAGCTCTTGAACATTTGGAACCCAAATTCTGTAGGGATACCTCATTATTCCCTCATCATCTTTCTAGGTATTAATCTCTTCTCCGGTCATTGGTTCTCTGCCTCTATTCATCACTTTTTTCTTGGCACAATATGATCTTCTCCAATAATTCGGGTTGTATTGCAATCTCAAACAGCTTTTCGGTACCGGCTCTGGTTACCTTCACTTCTATTTCTATTTTCTCAAAATCTCTTGTCAACTCTCCCAAAGACATTTTCATCTTGAGTCTCTCTTTTATACTAAGGGCATTAGCCAGCATTTTGGCTTTCCCTGGATGATAAAGAATCTCATAATCGTAATCCTTGATTAGCTCTAACCACCTCCTCTGGCGCCCTCCAAACCCGGGTCAGAAGTTTGGGGTCCATACACACACTGTTTACAACCTGCTTACAACAATAATAAAGATAATAATAATAATAATAATAATAATAATAATAATATGCAGTGACCCTACTTACCAAATACCACGGATCGCAACAGGTTAAAGTATGCACACAAGCCAAACACACTAATATATTACATACCGATTAAATCCCAACCATTCAAACTTAAACTGAGTATTAAACATATTACAAACTTTTACAAATTTACATTATTCCAAAAGAAGCCTACTAGCTCAGCTTCAACAGCCTTAATTCCTAGCTCTCGCACTGGACTGGGGATCCTTGCTACCAATTGGTTCTTTTTTACTGGAAAGAGTATAAACAACATCGCACAAATGAGCTAACTAGCTCAGCAATTCACAATGACAAAACTGAGAATAATGATCATCAAAAGAATATGGTTATGATATCAAGTGAACAATGGATTATGATTTAGAATTGGATACTATATTTTTATTTTAAAACCAAGGTTAGGCTGCTGATCAGTCACGCACTAACCCCGAGTAAAGCACACAGCATTGCTCTAACTACTGGATTCAAGGCACACATTGGCCTAACTTGACCATTATATGGTCTGACCACGAATCTGGTCCACAATTTTATAAAAACAATCCAATTCTAACATAATAACAAAATTAAACAATAATAAACAATAATCAGAATCATTAACAACAGTGAATGTTTAACAATGAAAGGGTTTCAACCCTTGTGTTGATCAACAAGGTACTTTCAAGGCTTCGATGTTGGGTAATGAAAGAATTGGATAACAAAGGAATCAATGTTTCAGGGTTTCGAGAATTTGGTCTTTCAAAGCATAAGATACCATGGGTTGAGTATATAATAATTCAGTTCAGTGTTTGGTATTTACTTTGTATGAATTTGTGGAGTAGTATCGTAGATTTGTGGTTCGTGTTTGGGTATACAATAATCAATGGCTTAGAAAGAATATGGTTCATGGCTCAAGAACAATAACTGAAATCAGGGTTTAGGTTTCTATGCTTCAAAGCACTTGCACTGTCAACAAGACTATCAAGTACTACAATATCTCGAGAAAGTTCAGAACACTTGTCTGGTATTAGCTTACTATCCTGTACTCGCTTCCAATCACAATCGTTTTACTCCTCAACTACCTATTTCCCTTTCCTACATCTTGCCTCTTCTTCTCACATATTATAAGCATCTATCAATCATCAACTCATAGGATTCTATTCAACACATACTTCTATCTACCCTTCATTTTACCCAAATCCGATTAACGGATTGAAAGTTATGCAATAATCAAGTAAACACCGAATGTATAGATCGATAGTCAATCAACAAGTCACATATAACACATAATACATCACATAATCAATGACAAATCATTTATAGAGAAGTCTCGGGTTATAAATAGGCTTTCGGGTATTTAAAATGATTTTTAAAACATTTTTCGGAATTAAAACGGGTCGTTGGATCAATTTCGGGTTAATAAACAGGGTTCGGCTGGCCAATTCTAGCTCCGAAACAATTTTATAATAATTATCGAGCCTTGGAAATAATTTAGAATAATATTTTAAAGCTCGAAACTATTTTTCGGAATTTTTAAATTATTTTTAAATAATTAAATCTAATTAAATAATTAATTAAAATCAATTAATAATTAATTAAAATCAATTAATAATTAATTAAATCAATTAATCAATTAATTTTCAAATTAATTGATCAATTAATCAATTAAAAATTAACTGAAATTAATTAACTAATTAATTCAGATTTATTTTTGAATTAAAAATAATTTTCGGAATTAAAATACTAATTTTTTTAGAATTTTCAGAAATTAAAAATGAATTTTTATAATAAAAATAAATAGGAAATATGATTTTAAACATTTTATAAACAGGAAGCCTATTTTTGAAAACTTTGCAAACTACAGGGACTAAACTTCACCATCTTCAAAACTACAGGGACTAAACTGCAATTTTGCAGTTCCGGTCGCCGGAAAATCGGGGGTGGCCGGAGAAGACGATCGGTGGCCGGAGAAGACGATCCATGCGTCCTCACCCCACCAACACCTCCAGATCAACACTACACAACACCAGGAACTTGTTCAAGCAATCAAAACATTCTAATCATCCCTGTTCTGGCCGGAAATTGGCCAAGAACATCGCCGGTTTCCGGCGAACATCGTAAATCTTTAAAACACAACTCCCTTCGATTCAAGCATCCTCTGTTAACGAGCTATATATCAATCGATTACAAATTTCATAAGGAACACAACCCACTATAAATAAACAGCTAATAACCCCCAAATCAAAAACCCCTAAATTTCAATTGAAAACATTCATACGGGTTATAAACCCTAATTTTAAAATTCGAAAATCAAACTCAAATTTGAAAATGTTATTGAACTCCAAATCAGACGTATAATATACCAAAATCATCTGGAAAACAAGCTCTACAACATGCAATCATCAAATCATACAAACAATCATCCGAACAAAAATTCATATTTTTCATAAAAATAATTCGAAAATAAATAAATTTTTAGAAATTAAACCTTTGATTCTGCAGGTGTATGGATTACAGATTCTGATAGAGCTTCTAAAGACCTTCAAATCCAGTACTCGAGCTTTTCGAACAAAGATCAATAACACCTTCAAAAGTTGGTTTGATTCTTGAAACAGTTTATGAATATAGGATTTTTCTCTGTAAAATTATATATTTATCTGTCTGTAAATGATTTTGATACGATATAAAATACGATAAAAGGCTATTTATATTTACGGAAAATTAGTATCCCGTTGGATCATTCCGGATATAAAACGGTACGTTTATTTGTAAAAACTGATCCAAACGATATCGGTTTTCGGGATAATTATCCAAATCAATACAATCGGTCTTGGTCTCAGCGCCTGATTACACGTATTACGAAGTGATAATTGTGATAGTTTAATAAAAAGCTCTCGTTTATCGAAAATACGGGTTTTTATTGATTTACCGAAACGAATACTGTATCGAAAATATTACGCCGGGACCCGCGCATGACAAACCGTACGCCGGATCGAAAAAGTCGAAACATGGAAAATGCTCGGAATATTACAATTAGGTTAGGAAGGAGTTCTCGGAAGAGTTTCGGGTTCCAAAAATGTAAAAACGGTTGACGTCGGTTGGTTCCCGTTTTTATAAAATAGATTTTAAATACTCGGAAAAAGATTTTATAAATTTCATATGATTCTTATAAATTCATAAATCAACATAAAAATAGTTAGGAAGATATGACAATTATCTATATTTTATTTTGGATATATAAAAATTGAAATACTCAATTAATACTATTTTTGAATATTCAAATACAAATAACACTTATAGTTAATTCACAGAATAGATACTGAACACTCATAATAATTATTTAATTAACAAAAATAATTACACGGTATATCCCAGATATTACATCCTTCCCCCTTAAAAGGATTCTGTCCTCATAATCTCCTAAGAAAACAAATGAGGGTACTTTTCTCTCATATCACTTTCTAATTCCCAGGTTGACTCTTCAACCTTTGGGTTTCTCCATAATACCCTTACTAACTTTACCACTTTATTTCTCAATACTTTCTCTCTCTCCTCTAGAATCTCTATCGGACTCTCTACATATGACAAATCTGCCTGAAGCTCTATTGGCTCATATTCTATTACATGGCTGGAGTCTGGATTGTATTTCTTAATCATTGATACGTGAAAGACATTGTGAATGTGCTCCATGTGCGGTGGTAACGCCAACTCATAAGCTACTTTGTTAACGCGCTTTAAAATCTCAAAAGGCCTGACATATCTTGGGCTTAGCTTCCCTTTCTTCCCAAACCTCGTTAGTCCTTTCCATGGTGATACTTTCAATAATACCAAGCTCCCTTCTTTAAATTTCATGTTCTTCCTTGACTGGTCTGCATACTTCCTCTGACGATCTTGTGCGGCTATTAATCTCTTCTAGATAATTTTAACAAATTCCTTTGTCTGCTGCACCAATTCAGGTCCGAGTATTTTTTGTTCTCCTACTTCGTCCCAATATACTGGAGATCTATATTTGCGTCCATAAAGGGCTTCATAGGGTGGCATCCCAATGCTGGCGTGATAGCTGTTGTTATAAGCAAACTCTACAAGGGGTAAATGCTCGTCCCAACTTCCTTTGAAATCAATAGCACAAACACGTAACATGTCCTCGATTGTCTGGATCGTTCTTTCACTTTGGCCGTCCATCTGCGGGTGATAGGCCGTACTCATATTCAATTTTGTTCCTAAACATTCTTGAAAACTCTTCCAAAATCTTGAATTAAATCTTGGATTTCGATCAGATACAATAGACACTGAAACTCCATGATGAACTACAATTTCCTTTAGGTACATATGGACTAACTTGTCGAGCGGAAATCTTTCATTTATAGGTAGAAAATGAGCTGACTTGGTAAGTCTATCCACTATAACCCAAATGGCATCATGATTATCCCTTGTCCTTGGTAATCCAACTATAAAATCCATGGCAATGTGTTCCCACTTCCATTCTGGAATCTCCAATGGCTGTAGAAATCCGTTTGGTCTCTAATGCTCTACTTTAACCCTCTGACAGGTATAACATTTGCTAACCCATTCCGCAATTTTCCTCTTCATGTCTGGCCACCAATAATTTTTCTTTAAATCTCTATACATCTTGGTACTTCCTGGATGGATGGAATACCTTGGATTATGTGCCTCCTTAGAATTTCATTCTTTAACTTTGTCACCGGTGGAATCCAAATTCTAGATGAAAACCTCAGAATACCTTGGTCATCTTTCTGCGTGCATAACTCTTCCCCTACCAAACGATTTATATCTTGATCCATTACATGTTCCTGACATTTCTTTATTTTCTCTAATAATTCCGGTTGGAAAATCATACTGTACACTTTTACTTCCTCAGGCTTGCAAACTCTAATCTCCAATTCCAATTTCTGAAATTCCTTATATATCTCTTCAGGTACGGACAACACATTTAACCTTTCCTTCCGACTTAACGCGTCTGCTACAACATTCGCTTTACCGGGATGATAATTAATCGAGCAATCATAATCCTTGATCAACTCTAACCATCTCCTTTGCCTCATATTAAGTTCCTTCTGGGTAAATATATACTTCAAACTTTTGTGATCCGTATAAATTTCACATTTCTCTCCATACAGATAATGTCTCCAAATCTTCAAAGCAAACACTATGGCTGCTAGTTCCAAATCATGAGTAGGATACTTTTGTTCGTGTAGTTTCAATTGCCTTGACGCATACGCAATCACTTTGTCGTTCTACATAAGAACACATCCTAATCTTTTGTAAGAAGCATCACTATAAATTACGAAATTCCCTTGGTCATCTGAAAGTGACAAAACAGGTGCCGTGATTAATTGTCGCTTCAATTCCTGAAAATTTTCCTCACATTTGTCGTTCCATAAAAACTTCTCACTCTTTCGTGTAAGCTTTGTTAATGGTGTGGCAATCCTCGAGAAATTTTGAACGAATCGACGATAATATCCCGCCAATCTTAAGAAACTTCTTACCTCGGTGGGTGTTCTCGGTCTCTCCCAATTCGTAATTGCCTCGATCTCTGTCGGGTCCACTTTGATCCCTTCATTACTAACTATGTGTCCTAAGAACTGAACCTCCTGTAACTAAAACTCACACTTCGAGAATTTAGCATACAACTTCTTTTTCCTTAAAATCTCCAAAGCTGTCCTTAAATGTTCCGCATGATCCTCTTATGTCTTTGAATATATCAAAATATCGTCTATAAATACAATAATGAACTTGTCCAAGTATTCCTTGAAAATTCTGTTCATCAGGTCCATAAATGCTGCTGGGGCGTTGGTCAATCCAAAAGACATTACTAGAAATTCATAATGTCCATACCTTGTTCGAAAAGCTGTCTTTGGTATATCTTCTGGCTTGATCTTCAGTTGATGATATCCCGATCTTAAATCGATCTTGGAGAAATACTTGGCTCCCTTCAATTGGTCAAATAAATCATCAATTCTAGGTAACGGATACTTATTCTTGATTGTAAGCTTGTTGAGCTCCCTATAGTCGATACATAGTCTCATGCTTCCATCTTTCTTCTGGACAAATAATACCGGTGCACCCCACGGGGACACACTGGGTCTGATTACTCCTTTCTCTAACAGCTCTTGCAATTGCTTCGCTAATTCTTTCATTTCGACGGGCACCATTCTATACGGGGCCTTGGATACTGGTTCTGTTCCAGGTGCTAAGTCGATCGCAAATTCAATTTCTCTATCTGGAGGAAGTCCTGGCAATTCTTCGGGAAACACGTCTGGAAATTCATTTACTACTGGAATATCTTTAAGTTTTGCTGGCTCCTGACTCTTGTCAATCACGTAGGCTATAAAGTGCTTGCATCCTTGCCGTAATAACTTCTTAGCTTGAATTATTGTTAAGAACTTCTTTACTTGTTTCTAGCCCTTGAACGTTACTATCTTTTCGTCAGGTGTCTTTACCATTACCTTTTTATTTCGACAATCTATCTGGGCATCGTGCTTAGATAACCAATCCATCCCTAATATAACGTCAAATTCTCCTAACTTAAATGGTATCAAATCTACACAAAACTTAATACCAGAAATCTCAACCTCACAATTCCCACAAACTTGATTTATAGTTACACGTTCTTGGTTTGCTAATTCCACAGTCATTATTTCATTTAAATACTCTACTGGACAATTTAACTTGCTAACAAAATCTTGTGAAACAAACGATCGAGTTGCTCCCGAATCTATTAACACTTTGGCACATAAAGAATTCACATTGAGCGTACCTACCACGACATCTGTATCCTGGATAGCATCCTTCACTGACATGTCGAAAACTCTAGCCCTTGGAGTCTCATTCACTATTGGGGTAGATCTCATAATCCTCAATGCATTACTGACTGGGGCTGGTGTCTTGCAATCCCTGGCCATATGTCCTGGCTTTCCATATTTGAAGCATGTAAATCCAATGGCTGGAACCTTCACTGCTGGATTCCGGATAGGTTGATCCTTATTTGCTGGCTCTCTTACTGGATGATTTCGGCACTCCCTCGAATAGTGCCCTTTCTGATTACATTTGAAACATACCACGTTCAACTTGTTACAAACTCCCCCATGCTTCTTTCCATAAACTTGACAATCTGGAAAAGTTAACCTCAACTGATTCGGCTGATTCACATTAGCTGGACGGTTGCCCTGGCCTCCGTCTCCTGCATTTGTCTCCTGAAATTAAAATTTCTCCCTGGCTGAAACTTGCCCTTCTTAAAATTTGGAAACTTCCCTGGTTGTGACTGACCCTCACTTCCCTCAACCTTCCTTTTCTTGCTCTCTTTCTCCTTCTGTGACATCTCACTTTCTGTCTCCGCAATCATAGCCTTTTGTACAACTCCTGCATAGGTTTCCAATTCAAAGATAGCTACCTTTCCTCTGATCCATGGCTTCAAGCCTTGCTGGAATCTCTTAGCTTTCTTCCTATCAATATCAACATACGACGGCACATACCTTGACAATTCCTCAAATTTACTCTCATAATCTGACACCGACATAGTTCCTTGCTTTAACTCTAAAAATTTCAGCTCCATCTGGTCTTGAACAAACTGAGAAAAATATTTTTCTAAAAACAATTCCTTAAACCTTTCCCAAGTAATAACATCTGTACCTTCCAATGTCTTCACCATCTCCCACCAATAAGTGGCCTCATTCTTCAAATATTAACTTGCAAACTCAACCTTCTGCTCCTCTTTCACTTTTACCAAGGCAAATGCCTTCTCTATTTCCTTTAACCACATATTTGCTTCAATTGGCTCTAAGGAACCCTTGAATTCTGGTGGGTTTACTGCCTGAAAAGTTTTGAAAGTTACCTGGGAATTGGCTTGTCTTTGTTGTTGTTGTGCCAGGTGAACTGTTTGTTGGGCCAAGATTTGGAGAATCTGGGCTATTGCTGGGTCTATGGGTCCTGGGTTCACATTCGGGTTTGTCTCATCTTGGTTGTTATTGTGGTTATTGTTGGTTTCTTCATTCTGGGTGTGGGTGCGGGTATTTCTTCTGGGAGGCATTTTCTGTAAAGAATCAAACAATTTATTTAGCTTTTGAATCAAATCTTTGCATAAAGAAAAAGTTTTGTAAAACAGAAATATCTCTTTTTGAAA
This sequence comes from Apium graveolens, assembly GCF_009905375.1. Classification (NCBI taxonomy): domain Eukaryota; kingdom Viridiplantae; phylum Streptophyta; class Magnoliopsida; order Apiales; family Apiaceae; genus Apium; species Apium graveolens. The sequence goes on along the minus strand of NC_133654.1, from coordinate 231,693,468 downwards.
GCAGTTGTAACAAAGTAAATTGCATGTTTCTTTACAGAATATAAACAGTTATGGAAAACAGGGTACATGGTATCACAGGGTATAACTGGTGCAATAAATAAGGTAAAGTAAAACAAGTGTGATAAAGTAAATGACAGTGCTGGAAAAGAAAAGGTACTGATATATATAGATCAAAAGTTTTAGGTGGTACAAGCGTAAAAACGCTTCGAAAGTAAAAGCAAAAAGGATACAACAATTTACTCACTGGTCAATATCGCTAGTCTATAAATACAACTCAAAAGTCTACTGATACACACTACACGCTACTGTACATACTACATAACCATAACAACACTGCTTAGAATCTCTGACTCATGGCAAGTCTGGACCTCCAATCTCCTCAAGCTCCTCTAGAACCCACTTAGCCCACTCCACAAGGAAATCAGGGGTGATGTCCTCATGTGTAGCCTCAGCAATCCTCACAGCAGCTGCTCTACGAAATGCCTGTAGCCTCTCTCTGAGTCGCCTCTCACCACTCCCAACCTCTCTTGTACGCATGATATGTAGTAACTCCTGAATCTGACCCTGAAGGAATCGCTGCTCCATAAGGGAAGCCTCAAACTGATGATATGGGACAGGATAGGAAGAGAACTGAAAAGGTACTCCTGTAACTGAATGACTAGTAAAGCCTGAATCAACAGGTGGGGGTCCTCTAACAAGTGGCCTCATGCCTGGAGGTGGAATAGCCTGCAGTGGTACGGGCTGCAACACTGGTGGAGGTAGAATAGCCAATGTTGGTGGAATAACAGGACGGGGATCCGATGCTGGTGCTCCAACTGAAGGCTCTGAGTGATCAGCTGATACAGGAATAAAAGAGTCGGCCATCGCTGCTATCTGAAATTATATCGCAATATAAGAATCTCGAACCACGACGCAAATTATACTACTACTGGTTATACCGTAACACTCAACATCTTAACGTTCTATCATTCTATTCCTTACTTCTAATCCGAACCCTCTACCCATTCCCGTCAACCTAGGCTTGTGTCAGTGACTTATAACCTGTAGCTCTGATACCAAACCTGTGGCGCCCTCCAAACTCGGGTCAGAAGTTTGGGGTCCACACACACACTATTTACAACCTGCTTATAACAATAATAAAGATAATAATAATAATAATAATAATAATAATAATAATAATAATAATAATAATAATAATAATAATAATAATATGCAGTGACCCTACTTACCAACTACCACGGATCGCAACAGGTTAAAGTATGCACACAAGCCAAACACACTAATATATTACATACCGATTAAATCCCAACCATTCAAACTCAAACTGAGTATTAAACATATTACAAACTTTTACAAATTTACATTATTCCAAAAGAAGCCTACTAGCTCAGCTTCAACAGCCTTAATTCCTAGCTCTCGCACTGGACTGGGGATCCTTTCTACCAACTGGTTCCTTTTTAACTGGAAAGAGTATAAACAACATCGCACAAATGAGCTAACTAGCTCAGCAAGTCACAATGACAAAACTGAGAATAATGATCATCATGTGAATATGGTTATGATATCAAGTGAACAATGGATTATGATTTAGAATTGGATACTATATTTTTATTTTAAAACCAAGGTTAGGCTGCTGATCAGTCATGCACTAACCCCGAGCAAAGCACACAGCATTGCTCTAACTACTGGATCCAAGGCACACATTGGCCTAACTTGACCATTATATGGTCTGACCACGAATCTGGTCCATAATTTTATAAAAACAATCCAATTATAACATAATAACAAAATTAAACAATAATAAACAATAATCAAAATCATTAACAACAGTGAGTGTTTAACAATGAAAGGGTTTCAACCCTTGTGTGGATCAACAAGGTACTTTCAAGGCTTGGATGTTGGGTAATGAAAGAATTGGATAACAAAGGAATCAATGTTTTAGGGTTTCAAGAATTTGGTCTTTCAAAGCATAAGATACCATGGGTTGAGTATATAATAATTCAGTTCAGTGTTTGGTATTTAGTTTGTATGAATTTGTGGAGTAGTATCGTAGATTTGTGGTTCGTATTTGGGTATACAATAATCAATGGCTTAGAAAGAATATGGTTCATAGCTCAAGAACAATAACTGAAATCAGGGTTTAGGTTTCTGTGTTTCAAAGCACTTGCAATGTCAACAAGACTATCAAGTACTACAATATCTCGAGAAAGTTCAGAACACTTGCCTGGTATTAGCTTACTATCTTGTACTCGCTTCCAATCACAATCGTCTTACTCCTCAACTACCTGTTTCCCTTTCCTACGTCTTGCCTCTTCTGCTCACATATTATAAGCATCTATCAATCATCAACTCATAGGCTTTTATTCAACACATACTTCTATCTACCCTTCGTTTTACCCAAATCCGATTAACGGATTGAAAGTTATGCAATAATCAAGTAAACACCGAATGTATAGATCGATAGTCAATCAACAAGTCATATATAACACATATTACATCACATAATCAATGACAAATCATTTATAAAGAAGTCTCGGGTTATAAATAGGCTTTCGGGTATTTAAAATGATTTTTAAAACATTTTTCAGAATTAAAACGGGTCGTTGGATCAATTTTGGGTTAATAAACAGGGTTCGGCTGGCCAATTCTGGCTCCGAAACAATTTTATAATAATTATCAAACCTTGGAAATAATTTAGAATAATATTTTAAAGCTCGAAACTATTTTTCGGAATTTTTAAATCATTTTTAAATAATTAAATCTAATAAATTAATTAAAATCAATTAATAATTAATTAAATCAATTAATCAATTAATTTTCAAATTAATTGATCAATTAATCAATTAAAAATTAACTGAAATTAATTAACTAATTAATTCAGATTTATTTTTGAATTAAAACTAATTTTCGAAATTAAAATACTAATTTTTTTAGAATTTTCAGAAATTAAAAATGAATTTTTATAATAAAAATAAATAAGAAATAAGATTTTTAAACATTTTATAAACAGGAATCCTATTTTTGAAAACTTTGCAAACTACAGGGACTAAACTTCACCATCTTCAAAACTACAGGGACTAAACTGCAATTTTGCAGTTCCAGTCGCCGGAAAATCGGGGGTGGCGGGGGAAGACGATCCCGGCGTCCTCACCCCACCAACACCTCCAGATCAACACTACAAAACACCAGGAACTTGTTCAAGCAATCAAAACATTCTAATCATCCCTGTTCTAGCCGGAAATTGGCCAAGAACATCGCCGGTTTCCGGTGAACATCGTAAATCTTTAAAACACAACTCCCTTTGATTCAAGCATCCTCTGTTAACGAGCTATATATCAATCGATTGCAAATTTCATAAGGAACACAACCCACTATAAATCAACAGCTAATAACCCCTGAAAATCAAACTCAAATTTGAACATGTAATTGAAAACATTCATACGGGTTATAAACCCTAATTTTAAAATTCGAAAATCAAACTCAAATTTGAACATGTTATTGAACTCCAAATCAGACGTATAATATACCAAAATCATCAGGAAAACAAGCTCTACAACATGCAATCATCAAATCATACAAACAATCATCCGAACAAATATTCATATTTTTCATAAAAATAATTCGAAAATAAATAATTTTTTAGAAATTAAAGCTTTGATTCTGCAGGTGTATGGATTACAAATTCTGATAGAGCTTCTCAAGACCTTCAAATCCAGTACTCGAGCTTTTCAAACAAAGATCAATAACACCTTTAAAAGTTGGTTTGATTCTTGAAACAGTTTATGAATATAGGATTTTTCTCTGTAAAATTATATATTTATCTGTCTGCAAATGATTTTGATACGAAATAAAATACGGTAAAAGACTATTTATATTTATGGAAAATTAGTATCCCGTTGGATCATTCCGGATATAAAACGGTACATTTATTTGTAAAAACTGATCCAAACGGTATCGGTTTTCGGGATAATTATCCAAATCAGTACAATTTGTGATAATTGTGATAGTTTAATAAAAAGCTCTCATTTATCGAAAATACGGGTTTTTATTGATTTACCGAAACGAATGCTGTATCGAAATATTGCCCCGGGACCCGCGCAGGACAAACTGTACGCCGGATCGAAAAAGTCGAAACATGGAAAATGCTCGGAATATTACAATTAGGTTAGGAAGGAGTTCTCGGAAGAGTTTCGGGTTCCAAAAACGTAACAACGGTTGACGTCGGTTGATTCCCGTTTTTATAAAATAGATTTTAAATACTCGGAAAAAGATTTTATAAATTTGATATGATTCATATAAATTCATAAATCAACATAAAAATAGTTAAGAAGATATGACAATTATCTATATTTTATTTGGACATATAAAAATTGAAATACTCAATTAATACTATTTTTGAATATTCAAATATAAATAACACTTAACAGTTAATTCATAGAATAGATACTGAACACTCATAATAATTATTTAATTAACAAAAATAATTACACGGTATATCCCAGATATTACATATGGTTTATATAAATCTCGCACTTTTCTCCATACAAGTAGTGCCTCCAACCTTTAGGGCAAAACTATTGCCACGAGCCCAAGCTCATGGGCGGGGATATCGAATTTTATATTCCCTTAGTTGTCTTGACGCGTACGCGATTACCTTGTTGTGCTGTATAAGAAGCACCCTAATTCCTTATGTGAAGCGTCACTACAAATCAAAAAAATATCTCCTTTTCCATCCGGCAACGCCAACATAGGGGCCGTCACCAACCTTTGCTTCAGTTCTTAAGAGCTGTTCTCGCATTTCTCTGTCCATTCGAACTTCTCAGTCTTACGAGTAAGCCGCGTTAAAGGGGCTACTATCTTAACAAACATGAACGAACCTCCGGTAGTGATCGACCAATCCTACCTCTGGTAGTCGCCCTAACCATGGTCATCAATTCCTCTGTGGTCCTTTATTCATTCTTGTCAGGATCCTTCACGGGATCCTTCTCAGCAATAATCCCTTCTAGGACAACATCCTCAACCGCTACATCCTCAATATGAACATCATCCGGTCCCGTGTTAGGACGCTCTATCGGATCCACAATCTAATCTCCAATACCTAATAAAATATCATCGCGTTGTTGCTCCACAACCTCAGGGTTCGGAGTCCCGCTACCATATACGATAACGAAATACGCCTCTATCACGATATTTATAAGGGTTCCCCTAAGGATTTTAACTATCAGTACTACATTAGGTAGTCCGACTATGAACTTGGCAAGAGTTCTTATTTATCTTAGTGAACTTATTATTTTAACGTCACTTCATCTCTGAGGTTTATAACGCTTAGCTCTGATACCATTTCTGTAACACCCCCAAATCCGGGGTCGGAGATCCGGGTTGTCACGAGTTCCATTTCCCTTAGTAACACCTATTTCTTAATAAACAATCATCTACTGTGTACTGTGACCCCACAATATACACACACACCACAAGTTATAGTCTCAGAGATGAATACCAAAAAATAACACAAGCCATTTTATTCCACAATTATAAGTCATTACACCTCAAAAGGGTTTCTGAATAAATTTACATATTATTTGCCATTATTACAATTCATAAATGTACATAAGTCTGGTACAATAAAAGTTGAAAGCCTAGCCTATTGGTAGTTCCTACCTCAGCTACAACGGCATCAACGCCTACAGGAAACTGCGGAACGTTTCCTATCCGCTCACGAATTGGGAGCTTGGTCCTGTTCATCATGACTATCTGTTGTTGTGTGATGAAAGAAGAAAGCAAGGGTGAGCAACAAGCCCACCGAAATAATATGTATAATAATTAACAATATATGAGCATTCTCATAGTACTTATGAAAGTCTTGGTCAAAAAGAAATGAACCAAGTTTGATATCTTAACGCGACGAAGTTGCAAAATATTCAGTATATATACTTATATACTTTTCAAAATCTTTGAAATCCTCTGCCATGTATAATATACACAGAGTTCCAGTTTATAACTGTATAAAAATATCGTTGCAAGGTGATCTTATATATCTAACCTTGTCTCAAAGTTTTTCTGAAAATCTTTGTCACGCATAAGATAATCATTAACCAGATATAAGTTGAAAAGATGAAGTTACAAGATACCCTAATATACTTATATCTTTTCCAAATACTACTTGAACTACCACCGTTCAAGTTATAACAAGTTTCAAAAGTTCATCACATAGATGAGACTACAAGATAAGACTTGCATATATTCGATCTTTGAAATATTATTGAATGAAATGAAGTTACGAGATACTTCATTAAGTCCCGATATATATATATATCCATATATATCTCTCATACATTTCCTGAAAACCTCTGTCATGTAAAATATGAACAGAGTTGCAATATCCAATGAATTTTGGAAAGAAAAGAATTTTGGCATAAACCTGATATCTTGCTGATCAGGCAAAGATACCAATAAGTAACCTTTTCTACTAGTAGATGGATGAATCCCCCACCGGTCATCACCCTGGCCTCATTAGGACCTTGTGTTGGACCGCCACCCGGCCTCTTACGCGTTGATGGGCTGCCACCCAGCCACTTACACTTTGATAGACCGTACCCCGGCCTGTCGCTTATGCCGACTCAATTAGATGGACTTACTTCCCGAACGTTGGGTAAGTAATCAATTCATTTATCAAAACAGCAACCTCATTGCGAATATAAAATACACCACAAAGCCTGATCCCTCAATTTTTAAGCGAGTATTTAAATCCCCTTCGAAAGGAAGATCTTAAATTTGAAAACGAGTTTTGGGATCCGCTCTAACTTTTAAAATCATTTTGAAGACTCGAAAACATTTTTAAGAATATTTGGAGTAATGTTGATTTAATGAAATAAATCAGTCCCGATATATTAGAAAATATCTGAATATTATTATTTAAATAATATTCCCATAAGGATAATCCTTATAAAAATAATTGAAGTAGAAGTTTTAAAACTTATATTTGAAATGAATAATAAATAACCAAAGATATACTTATACGAAAGTACGATCTTTATTTGAATAATCGGAAATAAGTTTGATTATCGAAACATTATTCTTTAATAAAATAAAGAATATTATTTAATAAAAGAAGCGGAGTCATAAGTCCTCGAATGAATATTCAAAATAATATTCATTTAATAAAATAAGCGGAGTCATAAGTCCTCGAATGAATATTCAAAATAATATTCATTAAATAAAATAAAGTTATCGAATAAACCTTATTCGATTAATAGTTTTGAAAACTATATCTATATATATAAATATATATATATATATATATTATACTCGGGAACATCGACTCCCAGTTTAGAAAATGTTCACCTTTGGGTCCCCTATACTAAGGGTATACGCAACTACTGCTTATCTCTAGCATAGGTATTATGCAACTTATAAGCATTTGAATCAACAAAGAGATATCAAGATTATGAAACAGACATGCATATATACCATATCAGCATGCTCCAATATATCGCAAGATTTGCTAATAACAATCATGCACTTATCACAAGATAATGCATATACATATATTTACATCACAACAACAGTAGAACGGGTAGAAAGCTGGCCTGAGCGACTGGGGGTGGTAAAAGTCCTGGGATGAGTCTGGTAACCTATAAACAGCATATAAGTTGGAATTAAACCAAAGTCGCTTAAGAATCTATACTTTAACCATTTAGACCCTAATGTTCGCTTTCGCGCTTAACGATTCACTTAAGTCGCTCGAGTACCCTCGGCTCTGTTGGATTTTTAAACGCAGCGGGGCTTGGAAAAACACTTTTTACACATACAAAATTCAAATAAAAGCATATAAATAGTGAATAAAAATTCGAGGGATCGAATCTAACCTTTTAAAATAATTCGGAGACAACGATCAGAGATCCTTAGCAGTTGCTCCTCAAGTGTGAAGCACTCCACCGGTATCCACCAAGAAAATGACTTTTAGGAGGAGGAGGAGGTGGAGAGAATTTGTTTTTCTAAAACTTTTGGGTTTCTGGGGTTTGATGTGGGTTCCAATAAAATTAGGGTCTATAATAGTGTATTTATAGGCAAAATTTACAGCTGAAATTTTCCCATAAATATTATTATTATTATCCCATTTATTATTCTCATTAATAATTAAAACACTTTTTAATCATTAATCTTTTTTCTAAACACTTTAGAAATAATTCTCTCTCTTGATTTAATTTCTAAAAATTAAATCCTTAATTAATAATATTAAGAACTTTTCTTAATTAATTTATAATCAATTAAATCTCATTTAATCAATTATTAAAATGCCAAATAATTATTTATTTCACAAATAAATAATTATTAGCCATTATTAATTAATTCCTCCACCAATAAATCATTCTCTTTTTATGGTGTGACCCTGTAGGTTCAATATTAAGCCGGTAGTAGAAATAAATAATAATAAAACTATTTTATCATTATTTATATAAATTCTCTAATTTATTAAATATGATTAATTAATTAATCACATTTATTCTACATCGTGAGTGATGCTTCTCAACATATCGCGACTATCCGGATAATATGAATTCACTGCTTAGAATACCAAGAACCTGTCAGTGAATAGTTACCGTACAATAAATTCCTACTACCCTACAATGTCCCGATTAAATACAAGGCATGGATCTCGTGTCAAGCCTATCTAATTCAATCAGTTGCTTACCATTTACTATGCGTAGTTCTATGCAAATTAGAAACTCCTTTCTAATTTCATTCACTCTGGCCAGAGATTCCTGAACTAGCATAAGTGGATCAGCCTTGAACATTCGCTTCCTTCACTGGAAGGGGTAGATCCTTTATTGATCATACACTATCTTCGTGTACAAATTCCTATACCCAGAAGAGCCCTAATAATTGTCCCTGGAGACTAAGAACTAAACCAAAGCATAGTTCAGTGTACACAAGATGACTATGATGACCTCAAGTCTAAGGATACTTGTACAACTATCACTATGTGAACAACTGCTGACACGTGAGTGAACTCCATCAGTTGTTCAACTGTGCGAGTCATGTTCAGTGAACTTATTCTATAATAAGCACCTACATACTAGCTATAGTGTCACCACACAAATGTCTATGAGAACAGACATCCTTCATAATGAAGCAAGCATAGTATGTACCGATCTTTGCGGATTATTAATTACCAGTTAGTAATCCTATGGCCAGGAACTATTTAAGTTTAGAGTTATCATCTTTTTAGGTCTCACTATTATGATCTCATCATAATCCATAAAAAGCTTTACTCTAAACTATGGTATATCTTATTTAAACACTTAAATAGATAGAGCCCGTAATAAAAACAAAACAAGTCTTTTATTAATATCAATGAAATCAAAACAGATTACATAAAGAGTTATTCCTAAATCCTAATACCTGATTGGACTTAGGACATATTCATTTCAATCTCCCACTTGTACTAAAGCCAATCACTCTGGTATCTAATACCCATCTCATCTTTATGACGATCAAAGTGACTTTCAAAAAGTAGCTTTGTGAGTGGGTCTGCTATGTTGTTATGTGTGTCAATTCTATTTCAATACAATACAAGAAATGTTACCGCGCTCCCACTAACCCTTTTGTAGACGCATGGTTCATCTACGTTTTTGATAAAATCAAACTCTTTGATTGTCTCATCAAAACGAATGTTCCATCTACGAGAAGCTTGCTTTAAACCACATATGGTTCGCAGTAGCTTACAAACTAGGTTTTCATTTCCCTTGGAAAGAAAACCATCTGGCTATTTGCCAGATCACATAGTCGTAGTAAGCAGCAATCGCAAGCAAAATCCGAACTGATTTTAACAGGGCTACAGGTAAAAGGCTTCATCAAAGTCAATCCATTGCCTTTGTTTGAATTCTTTTGCCACAAGCCTGGCCTTATAGGTCTCCACCTGGCCATCTGCTATAATCTATCTTTTGTATACCGTATACATAGATTCCATTCTGGATTTCATGGCACTATGCCATTTCTCTGAGTCAACACTACTCATAGCCTCATTATATGTCACAGGGTCGTCATCATCAAATGATTGACAACTCATTGTCATTCTCAATGACAAGGCCATATTACCTCTCAGGTTGGCGAGACACTCTCCCTGACCTACGAATGGGCTGTTCCACAAAAGGTTGTTCAGTCAGAACAGGTGTTTCCACTTGATCCGTAGTAGTTTGTGCTTCTTGAACTTCATCAAGTTCAATTTTGCTCCCACTGTTTCCTTCAGGGATAAACTCCTTTTCCAAGAAGGTAGCATGTCTGGAGACAAACACCCGATGATCGGTGCAAAAGTAATACCCTAAAGTCTCTTTAGGATATCCCACAAAACTACATTTTCCGGATCGATATTCCAGCTTATCTGGGTCAACTTACTTGACATAAGCTGGACATCCCCAAAGCTTAACGTGTTTAAGACTCGGTTTCCTTTCTTTCCATATCTCATACGGAGTTTGAGGAACAGATTTGGAAGGCACCTTATTCAGTAAATATGCTGAGGTTTCCAATACATAACCCCATAGGAATACTGGAAGATTTTCATAGCTCATCATGGACCGAACTATGTCTAACAAAGTTCGATTTCTCCTTTCAGATACTAACCTAGAGGAGTCCACTGGGAGACTATACCATTTACTTTGAGATAATCTAGAAACACTCCATTAAAGTATTCACCACCTCGATCTGATCGAAGAGTTATAATACTATGTTTGGTTGTTTCTCCACTTCATACTTATATTCTTTGAACTTTTCAAAGGCCTCAGACTTGTGTTTCATCAAACACATATCCGAATCTAGATCTATCATCTATGAAAGTAATGAAGTATGAAAATCCACCCATGGCTTGCGTAGACATTGGTCCACATACATCTGTGTGTACCATTCCTAGCAAATTTGCAGCCCTCTCTCCATGTCTACTAAATGGAGACTGCAGTGCCACTATAAAGTGAGATTTTCATCATCCCTTTTCTTTTATTAGTTTGTTCAATCTGAAGTAAATTATGTCACATATATACAGACCATTATTTAAAGTACGACGTCCATAAAGAATATTATCTCTAAGAATAGAACATTCATTATTCTCAATAATAAATGAAAATCCAGCCAAGTCTAACATGGGAATAATATTCCTCACTATCGAGGGAACAAAATAACAATTATTTAAAACAATAGTCTTGCCCGTAGGCTTATGTAAATGAAACGATTCTACATCTACAGCAGCAACTCTTGCTCCATTTCCATCAGTAGAATCACCTCCTCTTCCTCAAGAGTCCTACTTCTCCTTGGTCCCTGCAACAAATTGTAGATGTCAGAACCATAGGCGGTATCTAATACCCAAGTAGAAATTTGATTTAATGACATATTCACTTCTTTCATGAACATACCTGAATCAGAAGCGGTAGTCTCACTACCCTTCTTCTTCTTCATTTCTGCAAGGTAAACCTTGCAGTTCCTCTTCCAGTGCCCCACCTTGTTACAGTAAAAGCAAACAACTTTGCTCTTGGGGTCTTCAGCTTTTGGTTGAACCGGCATTTTCTCACCTACTTTCTTCTTCTTGGAAGAGTTCCTCTTCCTTTTCTTAGGATTGGAACCTTCACCAATTAGAAGAACAGAACTCTTCTTAGGGGAAAAATTCAATTCCGCAGTCTTCAACATGTTATGGAGTTCAGGCAGGCTGACATCCAACTTATTCATGTGAAAGTTCACAACAAACTGCGAGAACGAACTCGGAAGCGATTGCAAGACCAAGTCTTGGCTCAGCTCCCCATCCATGGCAAAACCAAGTTGTCCAAGACGTTCAATCAAATTGATCATCTTAAGTACATGGTCATTCACAGATGATCCCTCAGACATACTACAACCGAACAACTCCTTCGATATCTCATATTGAGCTGTCCTCCCCGCCACATCATACAACTTTTGTAGATGCATGAGGATAGTGTGAGCATCCATATGCTCATGTTGCTTCTGTAGCTCAATGTTCATGGAAGCTAGCATGATGCATTGAGCAACATTTGCATCATCTATCCACTTACGATACACAACATGTTCATCATTATGTGCATCACTAGCAGGTTCAATAGGCTTAGGTGAGTCAATCACGTATTCCAGCTTCTCAATCCTGAGAACAATTCTCAAGTTTCGAAGCCAGTCAGCATAATTAGGACCAGTCAATTTGTGAGCATCCAGTATGCTCCTGAGTGATAGTGCAGAAGACATAATGTATATTGTAAATCTGTAAATGATAAACACATAACAACACTTAGCAAATATTCGATTTCATTTCAAAACACTATATGAATCGGGTCTTTATTCATAAGTGGCTCCCACTAATTTTCCTAATTTATTCAACCCCCTACGTGAAAAATTAAGCATTCATAATGCTAGTGGGAATAGGGATCCTACATTCCACCACACAACCCCGGCTGTGGCACGAAACGCCATGTAATGTTCAATAGGCAGACAACTCTTATCAGTTACATCTAATGTTATTCCCTAATCAAACTTTAGCCTCTTGAATAATTGAGTCACGGCTGTGGCACGACAAACTAAATATTCTAAGTCAAGTCTAACCCAATATTCCGTACTATTGAATCAGTCCCCAAAGGCCCACGGCTGTGGCACGTAACGACCTTTAGATTCTTATTCAATGTACACATCTCTATGTAATAGACAAGTATTTCTTATTTCAAAATCAAAGCCCTCGGCTGTGGCACGAAACGACAATGATTCAAAAATAAGAACTACTTTCTACCATGTTGGAAGGCTATGACCGACACAAAACGGAGTTACGAAACTCCCAAAAAATCAAGTTTAAGATCAACAGACGGACTGTAACGCATTACAGGAACGCGTTACAACCCCTGTAACGCATTCTGGTGATGCGTTACACCCCTTTTAAGCCATTAAAGGGTGTAACGCATTCCGTGAATGTGCCACAGGTGTGTAACGCATTCCCGGAATGCGTTACACCCCTATTATTTTATTTTTTTTATTTTTTTCAGCAGCCGTCTTCTTTCCTCGGTTTGCGCGCCTGACACCTCTGATCTACTTTTCTCCGTGCATTACATCACAGACAGCAGTACAGATTATGCAGATAACTTACAGATGTATATACAAATATATATATATATATATACTATATATACATATATTTACTTATTTAATTACGAATTTAATTACAAGAACTTCAAAAATTCATAATAAAAAATCTATACATCATAAAATTATGAAAAAAATACCCAGACGATCTACAACACTTGTAGAACCCAGATCAACATTAAAAATTATTATGAGAAACAATTTCTCATCAGACAAAATTACTCCATGATATAACTTGTAAAAATCATAATTAATTCATACAAGCACATAAAATTCTGAAATTTTTACCACAGATCTATATGAATACAACCTATGCTCTGATACCATTGTTGGATTTTTAAACGCAGCGGGGCATGGAAAAACACTTTTTACACATACAAAATCCAAATAAAAGCATATAAATAGTGAATAAAAATTCGAGGGATCGAATCTAACCTTTTAAAATAATTCGGAGACAACGATCAGAGATCCTTAGCAGTTGCTCCTCAAGTGTGAAGCAATCCACCGGTATCCACCAAGAAAATGACTTTTAGGAGGAGGAGGAGGTGGAGAGAATTTGTTTTTCTAAAACTTTTGGGTTTCTGGGGTTTGATGTGGGTTCCAATAAAATTAGGGTCTATAATAGTGTATTTATAGGCAAAATTTTCAGCTAAAATTTTCCCATAAATATTATTATTATTATCCCATTTATTATTCTCATTAATAATTTAAACACCTTTTAATCATTAATCTTTTTTCTAAACACTTTAGAAATAATTCTCTCTCTTGATTTAATTTCCAAAAATTAAATCCTTAATTAATAATATTAAGAACTTTTTTTAATTAATTTATAATCAATTAAATCTCACTTAATCAATTATTAAATTTGCCAAATAATTATTTATTTCACAAATAAATAATTATTAGCCATTATTAATTAATTCCTCCACCAATAAATCATTCTCTTTTTATGGTGTGACCCTGTAGGTTCAATATTAAGCCGGTAGTAGAAATAAATAATAATAAAACTATTTTATCATTATTTATATAAATTCTCTAATTTATTAAATATGATTAATTAATTAATCACATTTATTCTACATCGTGAGTGATGTTTCTCAACATATCGCGACTATCCGGATAATATGAATTCACTGCTTAGAATATCAAGAACCTGTCAGTGAATAGTTACCGTACAATAAACTCCTTCTACCCTACAATGTCCCGATTAAATACAAGGCATGGATCTCGTGTCAAGCCTATCTAATTCAATCACTTGCTTACCATTTACTATGCGTAGTTCTATGCAAATTAGAAACTCCTTTCTAATTTCATTCACTCTGGCCAGAGATTCCTGAACTAGCATAAGTGGATCAGCCTTGAACATTCGCTTCCTTCACTGGAAGGGGTAGATCCTTTATTGATCATACACTATCTTCGTGTACAAATTCCTATACCCAGAAGAGCCCTAATAATTGTCCCTGGAGACTAAGAACTAAACCAAAGCATAGTTCAGTGTACACAAGATGACTATGATGACCTCAAGTCTAAGGATACTTGTACAACTATCACTATGTGAACAACTGCTGACACGTGAGTGAATTCCATCAGTTGTTAAACTGTGCGAGTCATGTTCAGTGAACTTATTCTATAATAAGCACCTACATACTAGCTATAGTGTCACCACACAAATGTCTATGAGAACAGACATCCTTCATAATGAAGCAAGCATAGTATGTACCGATCTTTGCGGATTATTAATTACCAGTTAGTAATCCTATGGCCAGGAACTATTTAAGTTTAGAGTTATCATCTTTTTAGGTCTCACTATTATGATCTCATCATAATCCATAAAAAGCTTTACTCTAAACTATGGTATATCTTATTTAAACACTTAAATAGATAGAGCCCGTAATAAAAACAAAACAAGTCTTTTATTAATATCAATGAAATCAAAACAGATTACATAAAGAGTTATTCCTAAATCCTAATACCTGATTGGACTTAGGACATATTCCTTTCAGGCTCCACCATTTTTAATAAATTAACCATTAGGAATTTTAAGGCGATTCTTTCGCGAGTACCCTACCAACTGCTTAATCCATTTTACATAATTGTTTCATATTCCAATTAGTCAATTAAGGGCCTTAACCAAGGTTTCAAAGTAAGACGAGGGGTAATGGTTCGGTCGCGAAACGCCGTTACTTAAAACGGTCGTTTCTCCTAAACCGTACATCGGATTTAAGCGAACTACATATCAAAATGAAGCTCGTAACATGAACTATCTAATCATGGCATGGGTCAAAACTTAACAGTGAGTTCACGGGTGCTGATGTTAAGAACAAAAGCAGTCTAAGGTAAATCAGGCATTACGACGGCTATGTTTACGCGATTACCAAATTTGTACAACTCCAAATCAATCAACAATCAATCCCACAATCATTACTACAAACAAACGCCATCCATACTCTACTACAACAGCCCCAACATCTCAAGATTTCCAATTTATACTACTCTTAATCATGAACTAAAAGCTTATACTTAAGTTTCATTAACTATAAACAAGATTCAATCATCCAAATTGCTACAAACCCATCCAAACTTTAAACACACAAGCATCATGCTTCTCATGAACTATATTAATCAAAATCACTCCTAAATATTCAAAGTAAAACTAGGGTTTGAAGTTTTATACCTTCCTTGAAGCTTTTAATCCATTAAAGATCCTTGGAATGCCCATGGAAGCCTTTATCTATGCTTAAGCTACCTTGACCTTACAAATAAAATCAAGAATCAAAAATTTGTTCTTGAAAGTTACTATTCACCCTAAACTAAAATGATTTGTTTGAGATAGAAAACCTTTGATTCAAGCACTCAAACTACTTGCTCTTCTTAGTTATGAAATATAGGATCCAAAAAAACAAACCTCTTGAATTATGATTGAGTGGTGCTTGGGTTTGGAAATTTTTCTTCTTGTTTTTCTTCAAAAAACCGTGAGCAAGGTGATGGGGGGAAGAGAAATGAATGTGTTTGCTTGGTTGCTTTGTTTTTGTTGTTAATTAACCTTTTACCATGGTAAAATTTGTATGGCTTATAATCAACCAACAATTCCTTCCCATTGTGTCATGCTTATGTCATCCTCTTATGTCATCTTCCCACACTTGTCTTCTTCTTGTTGGTGTGATGACATCATCATCACTAACCTCTTTGATTAACTCCTAATTACTTGGCTAATGATCGCTGATCTGTTATATGGTTCGCTTAACTTTCATTTTCGTTTATCGTTTGAGGGATCATACCCGGGATCTTATTACTTGGGTTCGCTTAACCTTTCTCAATACATTATATTCCTTTTATGATCCTCTCTTATAATCCTTGAATTTAAATCCTTTTTATCATGTTACCTTATACTCAATTCTTTCGGTATCTGGTGGATTTTCGGGAAAAATCAAAGTGTTCGAATTTGGATTCTGACGATCTTTACATACACTTATATACCATATAGAGTACTAATAAGATCTCAGAATAACAATAAAAGAACCCCTACAAAGTGTGGTATGAAAAGTTTTCTTATTCAGCATAATCAGCAAAATCACTATTCATAAGGGTTACAAAAAATCCAAAATTTTGGGGTTATTACAACTGAGTTCAAGAATTTTACAATGGAAGAGTTCTCCAAAGACCAAGGAATCAAGCAGGAATTTTCTGCTTCTGGAACTCCACAACAAAATGGAGTTGTTGAAAGAAAGAATAGAACTCTTATTGAAGCTGCACGCACAATGCTTGATGAAGCAAAGCTTCCAACCTATTTCTGGGCTGAAGCTGTGCAGACTGCTTATTTTACTCAGAATGCAACACTCATTAACAAGCAAGGAAAGACACCATATGAGATGGTGAAGAAAAAGAAGCCAAATCTAAAGTATTTTCATGTATTTGGATGCAAGTGTTTTGTTCTTAAGACTCATCCTGAACAGCTATCCAAATTTGATCTAAAAGCTGATGAAGGAATCTTTGTTGGATATCCACTTTCCACAAAAGCCTTCAGAGTCTACAACTTGAGAACAAGGGTGGTCATGGAATCTATCAATGTCTCTTTTGATGATAAGAAGATTACTGGACTTGAAGATTTCAATGATCATGATCAGCTGAGATTCGAAAATGAAGAATTAAATTCTGATACTGAAAACCCTGACAGTCTAAGTCCTGACACTGCAAACTCTGATGGATTAAACTCTGATGTCATTGAAACTGTGGTGACTACGTCAAAGGAGAATGCACCTGTGCAGGGGGAGCATACTGAAGATACAACCACATCTCAAGAAGCATCAGAACATACAACTGGCTCTTTAAGTTTTGATTCATCAAGTTCTGATAAGCCAAGTTCTGATAGTTCTGAAAATTTAAATTCTGAAGGATCCAACTCAGAGCGCATAGTTTCAGGGGGAGCATCAGAAAATGTTGGTGAAGATAGCATGGATCATGGGGGAGCATCGAGTTCTAGAGAAAACCTTCCATCTGCAAGGAAGTGGACTAAATCACATACACCTGACTTGATAATTGGAAATCCTGATACAGGTGTCAGAACTAGAACAGCTACTTCAAGTGAATGTCTT
This sequence comes from Apium graveolens, assembly GCF_009905375.1. NCBI lineage: Eukaryota > Viridiplantae > Streptophyta > Magnoliopsida > Apiales > Apiaceae > Apium > Apium graveolens. Next base: position 231,675,757 of record NC_133654.1, on the reverse strand, counting down.
TACAACTCTTTTCTTTCTCAGACTGAACCAAAGAAAGTGGAGGAAGCTCTTCAAGATGCTGATTGGGTGCAAGCAATGCAGGAAGAGTTAAATGAATTTGAAAGAAACAAAGTCTGGACCCTAGTGCCAAGACCAAAGAACAGATCTGTTGTTGGTACAAATTGGATGTTCAGAAACAAAACTAATAGTGATGGCATAATTACAAGGAATAAAGCAAGGTTGATTGCAAAAGGATATTCTCAATATGAGGGAATTGATTATGATGAAACATTTGTCCCAGTTGCTAGATTGGAAGCCATAAGGATATTTTTGGCTTATGCTGCTCACAAAAAGTTTACTGTCTTTCAAATGGATGTGAAAAGTGCTTTTCTCAATGGAGAATTAGAGGAGGAAGTATATGTTGAACAACCTCCAGGCTTTGTAGATCCCAAATATCCAAATCATGCATACAGGCTTGATAAAGCACTTTATGGCCTTAAGCAAGCTCCAAGAGCATGGTATGAGAATTTAGCTCAGTTTCTTCTGGAAAGTGGATTTAACAGAGGAACTATAGATAAAACACTGTTCTACCTCAACCATGGAAAGGACTTACTTCTGGTTCAGATATATGTTGATGATATCATCTTCGCTTCTACAAATGACAGACTTTGCAAGAAGTTTACCAAACTGATGCAGTCAAGATATCAAATGAGTATGATGGGAGAACTTAGCTATTTTCTGGGCCTTCAAGTCAAGCAGAATGAAGAAGGCACTTTTATTTATCAAACCAAATACACCAGAAACTTGCTGAAGAAATTTGGAATGCAAGATTGCTCAAGTGCATCCACTCCCATGGCCACTGCAACAAAACTGGATAAGGATACTGGTAAATCAGTAGATATTACTGAATACAGAGGTATGATTGGCTCTTTACTCTATCTAACTGCTAGTAGACCTGATATCATGTATGCTACCTGTCTTTGTGCAAGATTTCAAGCAGATCCAAGAGAACCTCACTTAACAGTTGTGAAAAGAATATTCAAGTATCTTAAGGGAACAGTTGATCTGGGATTGTTGTATCCCAGAGAATCAGATTTTAAACTAATAGTTTACTCAGATACAGATTTTGCAGGTTGCAAAATTGACAGGAAAAGCACAAGTGGAAGCTGCCAATTTCTTGGAGGCAGATTGGTTTCTTGGTTTAGCAAGAAACAAAAGTCAATTTCCACATCAACTGCAGAAGCAGAGTACATTGCTGCAGGAAGCTGTTGTGCACAGATTCTTTGGATGAAGAATCAGTTACTGGATTATGGGTTAACATATTTTAAAATCCCTATTTACTGTGATAATCAAAGTGCTATTGCTATGACAGGTAATCTAGTTCAACACTCAATGACAAAGCACATCAGCATTAGGTACCACTTCATAAGGGAACATGTGGATGAAGGTACAGTGGAATTGCACTTTATTCCAACAGATCAACAACTAGCAGATATCTTCACAAAACCACTGTGTGAAGCTACTTTTACAAGATTGGTAAATGAACTTGGAATGGTTTCAGGTTCTTTCTCTAAATCTGCTTAGCTTTTGTTCTGCTGCATCAGACTTTATGATCAGTATTTACAGAAATTACTATTTTTGTGTATTCTGTGCTTAATTGAAAAATTGCTTATGTACTGATTGTTGTCTGATGTGTATTTCTAAACTCTGATAGTGATATGACTATTTCTGTGACTATTCGATCCTATGAGGATAACTGTGCTAGATGCTGACCTAGTAGTCTTTAATATACTAGAGATCCCATGTTAGAAGTAATTATTTATGTGGAAATCTATTGACACAAGCAAATTCTGATATTGAGCTTAGTTAAGTTTACTTTGTCTATCTTATTACTAAGTCAAAAACTAGAATAATGCTTCTCATCTGTTAAGTTCTGATGTTAGTAAATCTGCTGAATGTACTAACTGCTGATAAACCTCACCTATCAAAAGAAAAAGGAAAAGAACAAGGAATAAAAATCAGGTACTCCTTTGAGATCTAGAGTGAAAATGTGGAAGGGATGACCCAAGTGCATTGCTGGTATTAAGTAATATGCATCAGAAAAGCAAATCATTATTTTTCTTGGTGACTTTTCATACTCTATGATTACTGGAGAAATACTCTGATAATGGCATAAATTCTGATAAGCAGTCGTGACTCACTTACACTAAGAAGCCACTGTAAAATGGAATTTCACAAGATGCATAAAATAAGCACAAAACAGTTGAGGTGGACTCATGCATGAACTCATTCAATAGTAGGCTTCAGAATAATGACAGATTTTAAGTAAAGTTCTTAGTTATGCCTTATTTCTAAGATGTACTGAAGTGAATCAGACTTTACTCCTTGTCTGATATTTAGCTTAATGCACACACTTACACCCCATATGAATGATGAAAATTACTGTAGTGATCAATGTTGTTTTAGATGAATAGTTTATGTGTCAAATTGCAGACATTCTGAGGACTGGTTTTGATGAAAGTTCTGATGATTAAGTTCTAAAGAACCAAAATCAAAACTTGTGTGAAGAATTACAGAGATAGGCATTCACATTTCGAGTTAAGCAATCATGTTCTGATGACTGTTATGTTCTGATATAAGTCTAAGTTCTGATATTAAATTCTGATCCTTTACTTGACTTATTTGTGGTTAAAATCTGAAACAGTCATATTTTAAATCAGAATATGTTCGGGTGAGATATTAACGGTCAATACAATTTGGGTTAGTGGTACACGTCCATGCCAAGTAATGTTTACTTGTTTCTTGTGCGCATTAAACCCTGTTTTACACTTCCAAGAGCTGTTTTTATTCTCATCAGTCTAGGGAGACGAGGTAGAATTATTTCTACATGTCAGCATTAAATTTCCTTTGCGTCTCCTGACATTCCATTGGCTATATAAACCAACACTTCATTCCAACCAGTACATCTCTCATTAACACTCAAACTCTCAAACTCATTTCTTCTTCACTCTTCACAATCATGGTTAATTACAAATTAGCCCTGAACTATGATACTTTCTCTCTCACCATCAGCTGTTCAGAATGGCAGCAGGAATGGCATGTTACTGCCATTCCTGATGAGGTTTGGGACTCTGTTCCCCAAGAGGTTCTGACAGACCTTTTGTTCTTCTATATGGATTACCATCGCCATGTTGAGCGACTGGAAGAAGAACGGTCGGAAGCTCTTCGACAGCAGGAGCGAATCATTCGTCTCGCTGTTCTTTTTGTTGAAAGTAGGAAGAAGAAATAGGTTTTGTAGCTTAGGAAAATCTTGTAGTTTTGTGCTGTAATTTCAATTTCATGAATGTATTTTCTCAATATATTAATGAAATTTTCTATTTTTGCAAGATTTTGTCTCTGAGTTGTTTGAAATTCTGATACATTTTTAAATCCTGATTTACCCATATTATGATGACCGTCTTTATATCTCATACAAATCAAGTTCTGATTCTGACGTGGCAGTACCTGTTTACTTGTTTTATTTTGGTCATTCTCTCACTTAGTGTATTTATACAGAATATTGGTCTCGCAGTAAAAATAATTTTTAAAGTGGAAACAGTTTAAATTTTAAATTAAAACTGAACTACCTTAATTAATGGCATTACCTGGTAAGTGGAACGGTTTTTCCTTGAAAAACTGCATGTGATAAGTAATGATTACTGTTTTCCCGTGCCCATTAATTATTCTTTACTACTGTCCAACGGTTACTTTTTCTACCGTGTATAAGTAAAAGAGAGAGAAGATTGTAAAATCTTTTATTTACTTTCGCACTTTATCTCTCTTTTCTTTACTTCTATTCTATCTCATCTCCTGACATTTTTTTTCATACAGACATTTTGTCAAACACCTTACATGCAAACTTATTTCTCAAGTTTTCTCATGGCACCTAAGGATTTGATTATAGATGGAGCCAAGTTTGTTCCCAACAACTATGCTGCAATTTTAAACCATGATGAAGCTCCATCTGATTTGCACTTTGTGCAAGATCTTCTAGCACACAGTGAGATTGGGTATGCATTAACCCAGCCTCAAGTCATTTCCAGTCAACAAGTTCTGACATTCTGGTGAACTGGGCATTTTGATAATGGTGGTGCTACTGGTACTCCGAGCATTATTTTCGAAGTAAATGATGTTGAGCGTGTGGTCACTCCTGGAGCAATTTGAAAGCTCTACACTTACCAGAAGGCTGCGTTTTCTCAACACCGGAGGAACCCGTTCTACAACAGCTCATGGCCAATTTGGGGTATGAGAAGAGTTTGGCCAAGCTTGGACAGTTGAAAAGAGCACATATCAGACAGGAATGGAGTTTTTTCTTCGACTGCATCACTAAGGCATTCGCCAATAAGTGTTCCAATTTTGATGCCATTCCAATTATGAGTCAACACATGGGGTATGCTATTATTCACCAAACTCATTTTGATTTTGCAAGTGTTGTGCTAGGCTTTATAGGGGATAGGATGACAGAGGATAGGAATGTAGTATACTTTGCTAGATTCTGTCAGCTTATATATACTTTTTGTTGTGCCGATGACCCTCAACTAGCCAGTTCTTTATTTCCACCCTTTAAACTTGCAAAATGTGCTTTTAATGATCTGGTAAATGCTAACCTTAAGAAAAAGGTAGTTAGACCCTTACAGATACCTCAGTCTGTAAAACAGATGCTGGTAAATGCTGATCCTCAAACCTACAGATCTGTTTATCCTAATGTTCAACCCACCATCACATCCCAGACATCACAACAACCATCAGAACATACCACACATACTCCTCAACCTACTCAACCCTCTATCAGAACACATCTCAAACCTTCACAGATAACTCAACACCTGTGTCTCCTGTACATGAACCAGTATCTACTGCAGACCCAGGCACAAGTTCTAAAATTGATATTCACAACCTGGTTGTGCCTGCGGTTCTTTACTTAGAAGCTCCAACAGCTCGAATTAATCCATCAACAACACCAATTAATGATGCTAATGAAACTCCAGAATTGTCTACAACACCTTCTTTGCATTTAGATGTTGATGATCAGGTTATAGGTGAGCATCAGACTATGGCTGTTGATCAGAACTTGGAAGCAGATCAGCACTTTAAGGATGATGTTGAAGCCTCAATTGCTTCTCATACTGTTCTTTTATCAGAAGATGCTGACTCTGTAAGTTCTGATGCTGCAAATGCTGATACTACTGGTGATGCTACTATAAATGAAGATGCTACTGCAGCTGGTCCTTCAGGACATGCACCTCAATAAACTATTAACAAAAGTGAGATAGTCAAGAAGTTTGTTACAGGGGAAGCACCAGTACCTTGGAGTGAAACTCTTAGAGGACAGGAGTGGACTAAGGAGTGGAACACAGTTACCTTTGTTCCATCTGAAAAAATTCTTGCTGAGCACTTGGCAAAAGCTGATGAGATGCTAATTAATGATGATTTCAAGACACAGCTTTGATTCACTGCATTGAGTACTAGACATCTTCAAGGTCTACATTCAACAACTCATGCAGAGGTGCATAAAATTCAGGAAGAATTGCTCAAGCAAGAAATGACTAAGAAAATTGACAAGAAAACCTTCTTTCAACCTACCTTTGACAGAGTTGCTTACATTGAGAAGACCCAAGAGAAGCAACAGTCTCAGATTGATGAAATTTTGAAAAATCAAGCTTCTCAGCAATCTCAACTCGATGAGATCCAATCCTCAGTGGAATTGCTTGTCTCTCTTCTTTTACCTGCTGATGCCAAAAAGGGGGAGAAGGTAATTAAGTCCAAATGCAAAACTGTTAAGACACCGAAGGGGAAGGATGATGAAAAAGATGACCAGGGAAACTCTGGAATGAGTTGAGGTCATATTCAAGGTAGAGGTCTTTCATCAAGAAGAGCTGAATCTACAAGTCATAGAACAAGTTCTGATACTGGAAAAAGAATAAGTTCTGATGAATTTTTGGATCTTGATGAAGAAATTTCAAGACAGTTATTTCTGAAAGAAAATCCAGGGATGGACTTTGAGAGTCTATTGGAAGAAGAAGCTATACTTAAGTCGGAAAAAGTTAATTCTAAATCTGAAGCTTATGTTGGTAAAAAGAAACTTCCAAAGGCCAAAGGCATTGTGATAAAAGAAAGGATAAATATTGAGGCAATCAAGGCCAAATCACAATTGCAGATAGATCCAAGGTCCAAGGGCAAAGAAAAAGTTGGTGAATCTATAAAGGTTTATGTGCCTCCTGTGGATGAAGAAATTACTGTTGAAGATGCTGATCTTACTCTGACTTCAAGAAAGATTTCTAAGACAACCTCTGACATAGCTCAAGTTGTTCAGAGTCAAGATATAGTTAGTTCTGATATTACAAAGAAGCAAGTAACCTCTGACATAGCTCAAGTTAACTTGATATCAGAAGATAAATCAAAGGAAACCTCTGACATTGCTCATGTTAAATCCTCAAAGTTACTCCTACCAGGATTCACCAAAGCCAAACAGACTCAACCTTTGAAGACTGCTGCAAGTGGTTTTGAAGCAAGAGTGGTTACTGGAAAGGAAGCAAGAGATAAATCTGTATTGGGTAGTGCTGATGAAAGAAGAGTACAGAACACAACCAATGATCCAACTTCCTTAAGTGAACCAGGTGTTGGAGCAAATCCTGAAAGATTGAATCAACTAGAATATGTACAGATGGTTTACCATACCTACTTGAAAGAACACATCTTGTTATACTTCATGACAGATGGTAGGGTTTACCACATAAGGGAAAATGTTATTCCACTGAAGTATTTTGAAGAACTGGAACATGTTTTATTTTTACTTCAAGTGAATGACAGAATAACAGAAAGTGCTGCAAACTATTTGAAGACTCAAATTCAGAGACAGAAAAGGCTTTATTCTGTAAAGTCTGACATCACATATCTTCCAAAGTACAGAGATCACAAGGGTGATATTGTTGAGATGAAGCCTAACTCTGCTAAGATTATAACTACCTTTCTGGGTTATAAGGCTGTAGAATTCAATCTTGAGTCTGACAAGGCGTATTTGATCAGACTGGATTAGGACATAAGGAAAGCTAGAATTAATGATCTCAGGGCTGCTATCTTCCAAACTGGTGAAGATTCTGCAGAGCTTAAAGATGCTAAAAGGAGGATGATTGATGAACTCAGATATGCTGAGAGATGTTTGTTAAAGAACTATCTCAGAACAACTCCTGACATCAGAGAGATCAGAAAGTGAAGCCAAGTCAAGATCTACAACTGCTCAAATTCTGATATGAATACAGACTGAAGTTGTTATCAGAAGTTAAAGTTGGTAAAGCTTTAAGGACTGTAAGTTGTAGTTATCTAGTCAAATTCTCATGCATTTGTACTTAATGTTTTTAACAACATCAAATATTTGTTAAACTTGTATATTATGTTAATTTACAAGTTGGGGGAGATTGTTAGATATATTTGATAATGTCGTGATTAATATGATTTATGTTTAGTTTTCAGTTCTTACTTAAATAGGACAAATCAGTACTTAACTGAAATCAGCACTTATACTGAAGTCAGAACTTAAGTCATCAGTACTTAAGTTTCAGGAGATATTTATCAGAAGATAATATCAGGACTTAAAGGAAACGTTCAGATAAGGAAGGCGACTGATTGAAGAAAGAGAAAATTGAGACAAACATAAGAAGAGATATGCATGAAGAAGAAATTCTATGAAGAATGAAATACTTGGAAGAAAAGATATCTGATTGAAATATTTTAGGAAGCAGAATTATATTCCATATCAATTAGCGATTATCTTGTAACTGTGTAGTATATAAACACAGACATAGGGTTTACACTATAAGTGTTATTATTATCAAGAATATTATTCTTTGTAACCCTAGCAGCTCTCGTGATATTTGTTCATCACTGAGAGAGGACAGTTCCATATTGTAACAGAGTTTATTGCTTTGAATAAAGTCTGTTTTCTGTTACTTGTGTTATTAGAATTCGATTTGATTATGCTATACACTGTATTCAACCCCCTTCTAAGTGTGTGTGACCTAACAATTTTGTAGAAGACCAAGGGCCGCGCATGCTTCCTTGAATGTTTCGTGGATGTGTCCATTAACAGTTTTAAGATCTTCAAAAGACATGGAACCTTTCTTCCTAAGTAACAGCATGCGGAGATATAATAGTTCACCACTTGATGAATGCACTTCAGAGAGTCTCCCAATAACATCTCTTCTTTTCCTTTCTTTTCAGATAACAGGTCGAGGATGTCAAGTAAATTTATTTGGAAATTCAGAATAACTATAATTCCTCGCATTTGGGAAAGTCTGATTTGCATCAAACCATGCTTCTAACTTGGTTTTTTTTGATATTGCCTTGTCGCAAACATCCTCCAAGACATTTTCAGCCTTAAACGAAACATGCTTCTCGCTTGGTAAATGTATCGATAACCTCTCTACCGATGGCCAACGGGAATGAATGTCAAAAGCAAATATCCTCCAAGATGCTTCTGATGCGCAAATATATCTCCCATCCAAATAATATTTTACCTCATCAATTGGACCTTTTGGTGCTTTTTTTAGGATTATTGCAGAAGTACATGTACGTGTTTTCCTCAAAGTCATGACCCTTTAGACATTATTTGAAAAGGTACTTTAATGATCTTGAATTATTGCAAATCTCCAGATTCATGTGACATTGAAAATGCACCAAAAGATCGTGATTGAATGGGACAACAAAGCGATTATCAAGATTGACCCCCTTCTTGTTACTGGTAATTCCAGTCCTCCTTCTTTTATATATGGGGAATCCACACTCATCAAAAAATGTATGAGAATTATACATGTAATAAAACATATTTAAAATTGTAAAAAATCTGGTAATAAACTGGAGGTATTAACAAAGTAAAGTATTTATAATTTAAGGATCTTAATGAAAATACCGCTTAGGAAAATGCTTTAAACAGTTGCCTTTTACCATGCATGGAGATTTAGTATAATCAGAACCACATGGTCCGTGGATCATATAATTGCTCACGGCATTATATCCAACTGGATCAATTTATGGATCGGGAATTTTAGCTGATACCATTTTATCAATTTGCTCAGTTGTTTTATGTCTATCGTCGGGGTGCAACCAAATTAATATATGAGCGTGAGGCAATCCACGCTTCTGGAATTCAATTACATGAATTACTATGGAAATATTGTAGAAAAACGGTTAGTACCAGGCAAAATATATACTAAAAGTGCATTTTGATAGAACAATTTAGGAATAATTGTGTGAGTAAAAAAACTTAGCGAAAATTATACCTCCTATACATCTGCCAAAACAATTTTTCTTTTTAATCATATCTATAAGTTGATCAACCTTCATTTTAAAGATTCTGGCTACAACATCAGGTGCATCAGCAACATCAACACCAGACATATGTTTTAACATGCGCTGAATTTTGGGCCATTTTGTATTAATGGTCATAGTAAGGAACAATGAAGGATGTTCTAAAATTCGACATATTGCTAATGAGTCTTTAAAATACCGAGTCATATAGCGCTTACTTCCGGTGAATGAAGCGGGAAGAATGATTGCTTTACCAATATTGGATGGATTTCTATCTCCCTTTTACATTGCATCTCTGATATTATGTTAGAGATCAGATCTTATAGTAGTTTGATGGTCTCTAATCCAGTCCAATCTGTACTGCTCAATTGCGGTGAAAGCATCCATAACATATTGCTGCCATAAACGACCTTCAAGATGTGGTGTCAAACCTGTTACAGTAAAAGGTATAAATGAATCGAATATAAACTAATTATCACAAAGTTGAACAACTGAATGAGAAATTATACTTCTGTTAAATAGCAAATTTGTACCTTCTAAAAGACGTATCATTAGTTTATAATTATAAAACTCTCTCATTGTAATATACTCTCTAGCACCTTTTTCTCCAGGATCTTCAAATTCGGTAACTTATAGGTCTCTCTTAGAATGCTTCAAAAGTCTATTTAATGGGATCTCACGGTAATATCAAATATCTTCGTGAGGGAAAAGTAATGGATATTGAAGTTGCATGAAATGAGGATCGGTCTAAAAAATCCTATGTAATCCGTCAACTCTAGAATCAATGACAGTATCTCGACAGCCTTTTGCACAAGGAGAAGTAACAATCAATCCTACTACCTCATTTGATGGAGCAATGTGATTTGGTCGGTCACTTGCTGAACTCGATGAAATCAGAACCAATTTAAACTCATTTACTGCATTTTGCCTAACCCTTTCGCGAGCCATACGAAAACCTTTAACCAACCTGTTATGCTCATCCAATATATGCAACAAAGATTCTACATTTTCTTCATTAACAGCATCCCTGCCACCATTAACTGCATTGATCATGTTGTTGATTTTGTCCTCTGTGTCATAGAAATAAAGCTGACAAAACTTTGGAGTGTTATCGTTAGTTGGGACCAGACTTCCTATATTATGGTAATTAAAACCTTAGACCTTGAAGCAATATGGCACACCACCTCTATTTATTGAATGGTCAATCTTTCCTCCAGTAGAACTCATGGCAAACATGCAGTTGTAAAATCTTATGTTTTGTTTGAAATGCTTAAAATGAAAACCACCAATAAGGAGAGTAGCCAGAGGTTCAGGAGGCTATTTCTTCTTATCCAGTAGACTTGACCATTTTTAAAACAAAGAGAAAAAGTTGGTGGCTTATTAGGAGAACTCTTATTTTCAGCATCATACTTTGAACAGATTTTATCAGGAGCTCCAAGATCCAAGTATCCGTCCCACATATTATGATTATTGCTCAAATATTCTTCATCAATATCCTCAATATCACTTGCCATGTCTGTCGCAAAAAATTGTAAATTTTAAAAATCATCATTGAGCAAAAGTATGTGATGCTTCAGACAGTAAAACAATTATTAATGTCCTGCAGAATTAAACAAATTATTCGAAAACAAATAATTAATACCTCCACATATTGTATCACTGTCGATGGTAACATTGTCATCAACATCGTTAAACTCATTCATTAAAATTTTTTTCCTAGAACTTTCACCTTTTTCAAATGTACTATTTACATTTGCTGTATTGAACAATGAAGGACCTGGTGATAGTTTTCCACAAAACTTTTTTGAATGATTCTGTTCTTCTTCACTGTTAGCAACAATTTTCTTTTTGACACCTTTTTGTTTGTGAACGGTTGTCACACAGGATTCATGAATTGAGAATATGAGAGAACTGTTTCCACTGTTGTTAATATTCTGAATTTCTGCATTTTTACTATTATGTTTTGCATGATATACATTAGTAGATGCAGAGTATTAAACATGACACATTGTTTAAATAATCCTTCAGAGTTTTTTAATTCAGGAATAAGCCGCAAAATTTGATATCTTTGACTGGTTCGTTTGGCGATATTATGCGTTGAAATTGATTTTTACTTTGTTCAGCTGTCTGAGAAGAGGAATACATTCCTGAAAAATATTTTTCAGAATACTAAAATTTTTAGAATTTGACATAATTTCATAATCAACTGATACATCCGAAATTGCATTTTATTGTTTAAAAAATTACCTGATGACTGTGTATTAGTTGCAGAAGATGACGTACATTATCTGGATATTTTTCTCAAATCTGGTAAGGTGCTACGAAATACACCGAGATCTTCTTTGTTGAAATTCTTTGGACGAATCCTAACTTTATGCACTACATAGAAGATGGGAAACATATTTTAGCATCTGCGCTGATAAACACTCATACATAGACTGAAATAAGAAGTTAATGAAAGTAATGAAAATTAACCTGATTTTGAATTTGATGGAATATTAGGAGATATATTTTGATCAAATCTTGATAGAGGACTCGGCATACACGATTGTGATTTTTTTACCGTAACAGGCTGCATCATAGATCTATTGTTCATTGCTGCAACTATTCCCACAAAATCCATAATTTCAAAAGTAACTAGATCCATGGATATATCCACAAAATTTATCCAATGGGTAAATAAATTTACCCATGACCCATATTAAGTATAAAATCTATATATCCATGGATATATCCATATAAGTTTACCCATTTTTTTACCCATCACAACACTAAACATGAAATTTTTTTGAATTTTAAAATTTAAACATCTTATCTAAGGAAAGATTTGCATGATTTTCTCACATATGTTACAACATTAATTCAATGATAATTATTGGTTTCCTTATTCTCTCTCATTCTTTGGAAGCATGACCTAATTTTTTCATAAAATTCTTGATGAAAATTTGATGTGTATCATGTTCGTCATACAAGTTTACAGAATATGATGTTCATCTGTTAAAACCAGGTTCTTAATTTACTGAATATATCCGGATGGATTCTCGAGCAACAAGTACATCAGGTATTCATCTCCTTTGTCAGTTTACTTATAATAACATCATTTTGCAGATATCTGATTTGATCATGATTTTCTTATAGGTTCAAAATGACGTGTTCGTGGACGCAATGTTGAAAATGTGTTTAAAAATCCATCAGAACCAGAGAATCAAGGTAGTGTACACTTTAATTCCATTTCTGATTCATTTATTGAAAGTGATAATGATGTTCATGTATTAATTCAGTTGTCAAACATCGTACGCGTGGGAAGAATGTGGACAAGAATCTCATAAATTCAGCAAACAGATATGATACACGTAAGCATTTTCTATAGAATTTCATATTGGTTGATCTGTATATACGTTTGACAGACCATGTTATGTAACATACCATGTATCTTCTCCGACTGAGCATATGAATAATGATAATGTACATTGTTATACATATATTTGATGTGCTTATGTTAATAAAACAGGTCATTCTGTAACAACTCCGTTATCAATTATTGATCAAAGCGTGACACCAGAACAGGGTATTAGTCTCATTGTTTATCTGCCTGATTGTTTTTATACATGGATTGATAATTGTGTCCTAAAGTTTCTATTAAAATTCAGGAATAAGACAGTTTTTGAAAGTTGTGTTTCATAGAGGAGTTGCGGCAAATCTGGAAAGCAATAGAATGACATCAGAGTACATCAATGGTATCATTCTTCATCCATTCTGATTGTTATTATACAATTTTTGTAATGATGTCTTCAGTTTGCATATATGTGCCGTGTTGCTGTTAATAATAAAATAGGTCATTCTGTAACAACTCCGCAATCAATGATTGATCAAAGCGTGACACCAGAATAAGGTATTTGTATCATTGTTTATCCGTCTGATTCTTTTTATAGGTGCATTTATAATTGTGACTTGAAGTTTCTATTAACTCAGGAATAAGACAATTTTCCAAAGGTGTTTTGCATAGCGGAGTTGCAGCAAATCTGGAAAGCAATAGAATGACATCAGAGTACAATAATGGTATCATTCTTTATCCATTCGGACTGGTATTATACATTTTTTGCAATTTTATCTTCGATCATTTATTATATCTGCTGTGTTGCTGTTAATAATTTAGGTCTAATATATTGTTAAGATCATCAATAGGTAAAATAAGGATGGATTTTACCCATTACTACTAATTAACAACTTCATGCAGGTACTATTTCATCTCAGTTTACACGTTTAAAACAGAAGCCGCAAAGTGTTCTAAAGAGTCCTCTTTCAATATTTGATGAAAATATATCTCCTAATATTTCAGCAACCTCAAAATCAGGTTAATTTTAAAATAGTTTGATCAACATCTTATTCCATCCTATTAGGAGATGTTGGTCATATTTCATGCTTCCATTTATTTTCCATCTTCTATGTAGTGCGAAAAGTAAGAATTCGTTCAAAGAATTTGAACAAACAAGATCTCGGTATTTTTCGTAACACCTTAGTAGATGGAGAAAGCAATAGAATGACACCAAAGCACAATAATGGTATCATTTTTACTCCATTCTGAGATGTATCATACCTTTTTATAATTGTGCCATCAATTTGCCTATATCTGTTGTGTTTCAGTTAATAATATAGGCCATCCAATGAGAACTCCTCTATCAAGAACTGATGAACGTGTGTCGCCTAATATGTTAAGATCGTCAAGAGGTAAAATTTAGTTGGATTTATTTCATAATTACTATTTTTAACATCTAATTACCAGAATTTATAGCGGAGACATGCTTCAGGTGGTATTTCATCTCAGAATTCACGGTTAACACAACAGACGCAAAGTGTTCTGCAGACCTCTCTTGCAGAAAATCTTGAAAGCCACATAATTTGTTCAGAAGAACCTAATGGTATAATTCTTGATATATCTCATTTTTCTGATACATCTGTTCTAAAATTACTTTTGAAATTGTGGATTTTGTGGGAATAGTTGCAGCAATGAACAATAGATCTATGATGCAGCCTGTTGCGGTAAAAAAATCACAATCGTGTCTGCTGGGTCCTCTATCAAGATTTGATCAAAATATATCTCCTAATATTCCATCAAATTCAAAATCAGGTTAATTTTCATTACTTTCATTAACTTCTTATTTCAGTTTATGTATGAGTGTTTATCAGCGCAGATGCTAAAATATGTTTCCCATCTTCTATATAGTGCATAAAGTTAAGATTCGTCCAAAAAATTTCCACAAAGAAGATCTCGGTGTATTCCGTAGCACCTTACCAGATTTGAGAAAAATATCCGGACAATGTACGTCATCGCCTAATATTCAGTTTTCTTCTGCAACTAATACACAGTCATCAGGTAATTTTTTAAACAATAATATGCAATTCCGGATGTATCAGTTGATTACGAAATTATGTCAAATTATAAAAATTTCAGTATTCTGAAAAATATATTTTCAGGAATGTATTCCTCTTCTCAGACAGCTGAACAAAGTAAAAATAAATTTCAACGCATAATATCGCCAAACTTTCCTGTCAAAGGTATCAAATTTTGCGGCTTATTCCTGAATTACAAAACTCTGAAGGATTATTTCAACAATGTGTCATATTTAATAATCTGCATCTACTAATGTATATCATGCAGAACACAATAGTAAAAATGCAGAAATTCAGAATATTAACAGCAGTGGAAACAGTTATCTCATATTCTCAATTCCTGAATCCTGTGTGACAACCGTTCACAAACAAAAAGGTGTCAAAAAGAAAATTGTTGCTGACAGTGAAGAAGAACAGAATTATTCAAAAAAGTTTTGTGGAAAACTATCACTAGGTCCTTCGTCGTTCAATACAGCAAATGTAAAGAGTACATTTGAAAAAGGTGAAAGTTCTAGGCAAAAAAATTTAATGAATGAGTTCAATGATGTTAATGACAATGTTACCATCGACACTGATATAACATGTGGAGGTATTAATTATTTTTTTCGAATACTTTGTTTAATTTTGCAGGACATTAATAACTGTTTTACTGTCTGAAGCATCACATACTTTTGCTCAATGATGATTTTTAAAAATTACAATTTTTTGCGACGGACATGGCAAGTGATATTGAGGATATTGATAAAGAATATTTGAGGAATAATCATTCTATGTGGGACGGTGTTGTGCAAGACATGCCTGTATCATAACAAGACTAAGTCATACTGACAATCCTAAGATTAGTTGTATTGTAACCTTAATCTGTAATTCATACTTGTAACACTTAATGTCTGTAAAATGTAAATGGAGCAGACTGGAGCATTTTTCTCTAAATAGTGTCAAGCCTAAGAATTCTATCTGGAAGAAGATCAAGAAGATCATGCCTCAGAAGAATTATGAAGAAGCTTGGAGTTGAATAAATCTGTTTGCTGTAAAACATTCTAAGTCAAGATCTCTACAAGTCACAGAATTAGTGTTATAGAGAAATCATTCAAGAACTTCAGAATGACTTATCGAGAAGTCATTTAAACTCCAGAGAGTACCGACAGATGAGTAACATCTACCCGACGGATGAGCAATATCTACTCGACGGATGAGGAATGTGTACTCGACGGATAAACCATCACTACTCGACGGATAAGCAACATCCACCGGGTGTAGAGAACTCAGGAATTGTGTGTCGAGAACTCTGAGTTATCGATAAGCCAAAGTCCATTATAGAATTCTGAGTTATCGATAAACCAAAATTCACTAGAGAACTCAGAGTTGTCGATAAGTCTAGACAACAATGAAGTTTCAGAGATATCGACAAGCCAACATGCCTATCAAGATGTCGAGTTCTCTACAACTTAACTGGAGATCTCAAAGTGAAGAAATTTCTCTAAGTACAGAATTACAGAACAGTTCAATATCCAAGGTTGCAAATTAACAAACAATCCACACAGCTGGATTGACAAGTCTACAAAAAGCAGCTTGAGAGATGTGCAAGATCAACGACAAAGATTAACTGACAGAGAAGATTAAAGTAATCACGGGATGCACGGGATGCTAAAGATATGCTAAGCCAGAAATGGAAGATTTGCTTTTCTATAAATAGAAATGACAAGTGACAGTTTAGAAAAGCTAATAGCATGTTTATTATCCTATGTGTAAACCAGCAGTTAACTGAGTTATAAAGTTAACACTGGTCCTCTACTTAAGAAAAGAAGAACAATCAGATTAGAAAAATTGTGTGTTCTCTCTCAAGAAAGAAGCTAAGTTCTAAAACAAGAACTTAGAGATTTTGTAGCAAAACACTGCTTGATTTTTAATATAAAATTAAGTGAGTTTTGAAGATCTTTGTTTTACATATTTGCACAGCTATTTATGTTTAACATCCATTCTACTAAATCATTAACAACAACCAACTGCTAAAGCCTAAGTCGATCGAAAATCAAACATTTAAGCCAAAACACATTCACCCCCCCTATGTGTTGTATTCATACCTAACAAGTGGTATCAGAGCAAAATCTGAAAGTAAACAGATTAGATCTTGGAAAAATGAATACACAGAAAATCAGTAGTATCAAGATTCCTCCCTTTGATAAGGCCAATTACACTTTATGGAAAAAGAAAATGTTGTTATTTATAAGAATGACCAATCATCTTTACATTGGTATCCTCAAGAATGGGCCCTTCACTCCTGTAGTTAAAGTTGAGGAAATCACAAATGGAGATATGGTTATTCTAGCTCATTATGCTCCCAAGGATCCTTCTGAGTATACTGAACCTGAAAGAGAGAAAGTTTCCCTAGACAGTGCTTTGCAACTGATACTAATTGAGTCACTTGACAATGTAATGTATAATAACATTGTCAACTGTGACACTGCTAAACAGATCTGGGAAAAGATTGAAATACTTTGTGAAGGAACTGAGGAGGTTAGGTCAAATCAAAGAAGGATATTGATTTCTCAGTATGAGGGTTTATGGCTAAACCAAAGGAGGGTATTACTGATATGTTCGAAAGGTTTAATAAGCTGATAAATGACTTGTAGCTTCATGATAAATTTTATGATGTTGAAGAAGTGAATTTGAAGTTCTTGCTTACTCTCCCTGACCATTTGGAACAAAAGATCTCTGCAATCAGATAAGGAAGGGATCTGAGTAGAATCACACTGGAAGTGCTCTATGGGGTTCTGAAAACTTATGAACTTGAAATGATTCAAAAGAAGTCATTAAGGGCTGGTCAAGGATATGTAATGGATGGCTCAAGTGCACTGATTGTGAATGATGGCCAGACTTCTAATGATGAGCAAAAATCCCCAACTCCAGCAATTTCTACAAGTGAGAAAAGAGTCAATGACACTGAAGAGCAAGTCATACTGGAATTGGATGAAGAAGATAAGTTCTACACTCTTGATGAGCTTGATGAGCTAGACAAATCAATGGCTTACTTGGCTAGAAAATTCTCTAATATTAGAGTAAAGAAACCAAGATTTTTCAAGAGCAAAGGACAATTCTTCAACAAAGACAACAGCTGGAAAGGAAAAGGGAAGTACATTCCTCATAGCAAAACTGGCTACAAAACTGGATCTGTTGATAGATCAAAAATAAGATGCTTTAATTGTGATGAGTTGGGCCATTTTGCTACAGAATGTAGGAAACCTAAGAAAGCAAAGAAAGACAAAGCCTATCTTGAATTGGAAGCAAAGTATGATGCTCTTCTAAAGAAGCAACAAGGGAAAGCTTATATTGCTGAGGGCAAGTGCTGGGATGATTCAGATAATGATGAAGATGAAGAAGTTGGAAACTATGTACTCATGGCCTTGGAGCAAGGAGACTCTTCATCATCTAAATCACAGGTACCAACTCTCACCATAATTGATTTAAATGTGAGTCAATATAAGGAAACTATTGAAAAGATGAGCACATTCATACAAGCATGGTTGCTGCAAATGAGGAAGTTAGCAGATTGAAAAAGATCAATGAAAAACTTGAGAGTGTAAAACAAGAGGTTGAATTGTTGCTGGTTGAGCTTGATGCTGCTAAACAAGAAATTGCATACTTAAAGAATAAATTAAAGTGTGTAATTGAAATTGAAGCAGTGTTGAGAGAAAGGCTGGAGAAGAATGAAGTGAAGCTGGAATCCTTCAAAAATGCTTCTGAGTTGATTGGACAATATCATGAAAAGAACAAGCCTTGTGCAAACAATGCCATTGGTCTTGACTATGAGGGTTTGAACAGCAAAAAGAAGTCTGTCAGTGACAAAGGAAAATCAACTGAAGTTGAGAATGTTCCAATAATGTTGAAGAAAGTTGAATCACCTTTGTTCAAGGCATGTGAGGTGAACTTCAGTGAAGAAGAGTTGATCATCAAACAAGAGATAGCTGATGAGGACAAGTAAAAGAAAAATAATGAGACAACTCAGTCTTCCATCCCTGTTGAAATACCAAAAGCCAATCAAGAAACTAAGGAGCTTGTGAAGGAGATTAAAGCTGAAGAGGTCAAAAAGAAAAAGAAGAATAGAAATGGAAAGATTGGGATAAACAAAAGCAATAATTTTGCTTATGTTGCAGATGCTCCTAGAAAGAGGTGTGAGAAATGTGGATCAATGAATCACATAACTCATCTTTGTAAAAAGGTTGTTAGCAATCCACCTGAAGGAGTCTGCAAGTACAATGAAGCTAATGCTAATGATCCTTATTCATTCTATGACAAGTTTGACTGCATTCCCTGCAACATGAAAGTGATGAAGAGTTGCCACAAATTGAGAATTGTTCTCATGAAATCAAAAATTAATTCTGTATCTAAAAGGAAAAATGCTCAGCAGTCTATGAATTCCATTTTATCTCAAAATTCTCATTCTACTTCTGCAAAATCAGTTCACAAGAAGAAAGTACCCAACACAGCTTGGGGAGCTAAACACACTTAATCCTCATTGTGTGCAGGGCAAAGGAAAGAAGGTCATATGGATCATTGATAGTGGATGCTCCAGGCATATGACAGGTGATAAGGCCCTGCTATCACAATTTGGGGAGATGGCTGGCCCTTTGGTAACCTTTGGAGACAACAGCAAAGGATTCACAATGGGATATGGCAAGATTGTTTCTGTAAATGTTGTCATTGAAGATGTAGCACTAGTTGCTGGATTAGAAGTAAATCTCCTAAGTGTTAGTCAATTTGCAGACAGAGGTTTTCAAGTTGTTTTCAACAAAGAAGATTGTGCTTTCATTAGCAAAAAGACTGGTGAAATTGCTCTTAAGGGAGTAAGAAAGGGAAGCTTGTTTGTTGCAGACTTAGACTCAATAAATAAGGATGGAATGTATTGTTTCTACACCAAGGCATCAGAAGAGCAAAGCAAATTGTGGCATAAAAAACTATCTCACTTGAATTTCAAAGCAATCAACACCCTAGTCAAGAAAGAACTTGTGAGAGACATGCCCAATCTGAAATTTGCTCAACTGGAAGTTTGTGAAGCTTGTCAGAAAGGAAAAATGAAAAGATCAAGTCACAAGTCAAAATCTGTGAATTCTACAAGTGCACCTCTGCAACTTATTCACATGGACTTGTTTGGGCCAGTAAATGTCTTGTCTATTTCAAGGAACAAATATGCCCTTGTCATGGTTGATGATTTTTCAAGATACACTTGGGTTGAGTTCATGTACTCTAAAGATGAAACTCCAAACATCATAATTGAGCACATCAAGAAAATTGATAAGCAAGCTGAAGGAAAAGTTAGTATGAAAAGATTGAAAAGTGATAATGGAACAGAATTCAGGAACTCAACATTAAGTGAATTCTGCAAAAGAAAAGGCATTGTTCAAGAATTTTCAGCAGCTAGAACACCTCAACAGAATGGAGTAATTGAGAGGAAAAATAGAACATTGGTTGAAGCTGCTAGAACTTTGCTACAAGATGCTCAGTTGCCAACTATTTTTTGGGAAGGGGCTGTTAATACTGCATGCTACACTCAAAACAGATATCTCATCAACAAAGATCATGGCAAATCACCCTACTCAATCATGTCTAACAGGAAGCCTACAGTGAAGCATCTACATGTGTTTAGAAGCAAGTGTTATATTCTAAAAGACAACTCTGAATATGTGGGAAAATTTGACTCTAAAGTTTTTGAAGCAATTTTTCTGGGATATTCATTGGAAAGAACAGCCTATAAAGTTTATGTAATTGATCAAAAGAAAATTATGGAAAGCACATATGTGACTTTTGATGATGACAAGTGTCCAGGCTTTGAATGCCTTGATGTAAATGATGTTGAAGCCCTTGCATTTGGAAATCTAACCACTGATAGTGATTCTGATGAGGAAGATGAAGTTGTGACACAACAAGTAACAAATGAAGAGATCTCTAAACAAAATCATGGAAATGAAAGCTTTCTTCAGACACCTGAATTTGATGGCACAAACTCAGGGGGAGAAGGAGAGAATGGAAATGACAGTCATGGTAATACTGAAGAAAATGATGAAGGCACTAGTCAACAGACGCACACCAGAAAGTGGGATATGAGTCATACAGTAGAAGCCATTATTGGTGATCCCTCAGCTGGTGTGAGAACTAGAAGTGCAACTGCTACTGAATGCCTACATGCATGCTTTCTGTCTCAAGTAGAGCCCAAGAAAACTGAAGAAGCCCTATTGGATCCTGACTGGATATGTGCCATGCAGGAGGAGCTGGATCAGTTTGAGAGAAACAAAGTTTGGAAATTAGTCCCTGCACCAAAGAACAGAAGCATAATTGGAACGAAGTGGGTGTACAGGAACAAAATGGATGAAAATGGAATTGTTACTAGAAACAAAGCAAGGCTGGTTGCTAAAGGCTACTCATAAGAAGAGGGAATTGACTATGATGAGACTTTTGCTCCTGTTGCAAGACTAGAAGCAATAAGAATTTTTATGGCATTTGATGCACACTCAAATTTTAAGGTGTATCAAATGGATGTCAAGAGTGCTTTTCTTAATGGTGAACTAGAAGAAGAAGTTTATGTGCAACAGCCACCTGGCTTTGAAGATCCAGAATTCCCTAACTTTGTTTACAAATTACTCAAGGCTCTATATGGATTGAAACAGGCACCTAGAGCCTGGTATGACACACTGTCAAAATTTCTACTCAAACATGGTTTTACCAGAGGTACTATTGATAAGACTCTCTTCTACAAGAAGCATGATGAAGATATGATCCTAGTTTAAATCTATGTAGATGATATCATCTTTGGATCTACAAATGAAAAGCTTTGTCAAAGATTCTCTAGGCTAATACAGAGTGAGTATGAAATGAGCATGATGGGAGAATTGAGTTACTTCCTTGGCCTTCAAGTTAGTCAAAGAAGTGATGGTATTTTCATCAGCCAAACCAAATATATGAATGACTTATTAAAGAAATTTGGTATGGTGGATAGCTCACCTACATCTACACCAATGTCTACTGCAACCAAGTTGGATGAAGACAAGAAAGGCAAGAGTATGGGTATTTCAAGCTATAGAGGAATGATTGGATCATTGTTGTATTTGACTGCTAGTAGACCAGACATCATGTTTGCTACTTGTCTATGTGCCAGATTTCAAGCCAATCCAAAGGAATCACACTTGATGGCTATCAAAAGGATTTTCAGATACTTAAAGGGAACTCCAAACTTGGGACTATGGTATCCTAAGGGAACTGGTTTTGAAGTTGTTGGATACACAGATGCAGATTTTGCTGGATGCAGGGTTGATAGGAAAAGTACCAGTGGAAGCTGTCCATTTCTTGGTCAAAGACTTGTATCCTGGTATAGTAAGAAACATCAATCTGTGTCAACTTCCACAGCTGAGGCTGAATATATAGCTGCTGGAAGTTGTTGTGCTCAAGTGCTTTGGATTAGAAATCAGCTAATGGACTATGATCTAATGTTATACAAAATTCCTATTATGTGTGACAATACTAGTGCCATATCTATAGTAGCTAATCCAGGTAATCATTTTAGAACAAAGCACATTGATGTTAGGTACCATTTTATCAGGGAACATGCTGCAAATGGTACCATTGAGCTCATTTTTGTTCCAACAGAAAAACAATTAGCTGACATTTTTACTAAACCTTTGGATGAAACAACCTTCACTAGATTTATGAGTGAAATTAGAATGCTCAATTCTTCATCCTAAGGCAAGAACTCATCTAATGTTTTGCAGCAGATTAATCTCTAATAAATCAACCTAAGGCAAGAATTACTTTTTGTGTAGGAAGTACACGCTTATTTGTATGGGGAATAGTTATTTTTAAAATAATCTAGTATTCTTGAGTACTTGCATGGGGAATAGTCACTAGTCATTTCTAGCTGTCTAGTAGGCTTATGTGATTATTACTCTTATTATCCGGGCAACTCAAGAGTCTCTTAGTTTCTATCTTTACTCCCTCTATAAATTAAAATGCTTCACTCTTTATCACTCATCACTCTCCTACTCTCAACAAAAATATCAAATTTCAAACTCACCTTCTGTTCATCTCTCTTTCTCTCATTCAAATGGATGCCCCAGTCTTCTACAGGCTTGTTAATGGATCTTATCTACCGGTTCATCATTTGGAAGATGATTTGGTGTATTTTGATCCTTTCGGACTTCGTGTCCGCATCAAGGGGTAGTTTACAGCCCCTTTGATGTTCCACTTGAGGTCTTTTACGGGCTCTCGTGGGATGATCAAATTGACATTCTTTTCTTTGAGATGGAAGCCTCATTCGAGCAGGAGAGGCATGCAAGGGAGGTTGAGCAGCAAAGCCTTGCTGCTTTGGAGTTGCAGGAGAGGATCATCTCTCTTGCACACTCCATGTCCAGGGCTTACCAGCGCAGGGCAAGGAGGTTGGAGGCTGAGAAGAAGAAGTCTAAATTAGAGTAGTTAGGATTAGGATTTACTTTATATAATCTGCATCTTAATGTACTCTATGTTTAATATCAATGAAATTATCTTCTTCTTTATCAATTTGTTTTTGTTGCTTGATTGTTTATGTCATGATTGCCTTGTGTTTACAAATTAATTGATTATCAGTTTTCCTGTCATAATGCTTACAACTGCATGTCTCAATGGTTAAGCCTAATCAATACAGATTAATATGTTCAATGTATTACAGGTTCAACACAATCCACTCAGACAATAACAGGAGATTCAAGTTTCAATCAACAGGTATTTGTGTCAAACTGCAGCTAAAACATTTCAAAACCAAACTGCGGTTTACCCAGACACAGCAACACAAACACAAACTAGAACTTTCAGACAAGAATCAGAACTTTCATTAAATATGGAACAGCAACAGCAACACAAACACAAACTCAAACACAATCCCACTCAGGTAACTCTCAAAAGTCACCTTTTTTATAAAAGGACAGCAATGTCTTGATGACCTTCAGATTGATTCAGTTGTTTGAGAAAAGAATCCACCAAACATGAAAGTTTATCAGTTTACTGAATATTTCATGAATGTTTCTCATGCACCTTCATGTGCAAAACAGTCTTAACAGACTGATAGGTTTGAGGGTAGTACTCCTGAGGGGGAGCTATCTAAATCCTCTCCAATTCAATTGGAGACTCCTTAAGAAGGAACAACTCCCCTCATAACTCTAGCAGAAGCTGTCTCAGCAGTCAAAGCTAGAAGAACAATTGCCTATGACAATGTCATAAAAAGGGCAATCTTATCACATTTATGTGACAGTGCTCTGCAAGGTGCACAAAGGTTTGAGGCTGGTGTACATGATAGTAACCCAGTCAAATCCTCTCCAATTCCAATGGAGGTTCTCACTACAAGTGGAGGACAACACACTGTCATAACCACAGAGCAATCTGTGAGTCAAACTGTGACCCCGGTCATAGATGCTTGTGCACTCATTTTTCTGATGAAATGAGTATGATTAGCCCTATATGGTTTTCCTCTAATCATATGATCTCAGATTACCTCCTCTCAGCCACCTCGTATTTCTGTAGGTCAAACAACATTTGAGCCTTTCATGTGAGAATAAGAGAAAAGATTGAATGAAAAATAAAGAATAAGAGAGGAAGGATCCTTCCTGGCAAAAGGAGAGGTAGATGAATGTATGGATTTAGTAATCCTTGTGAGGGAACTCTGACTCTCAAAAGTCATGAGTCTAGTGCAGTGAGATTTGGTGAGACCACTTATTCAAAAGAACAGAGAGCTTAGGACTCTTATCACTAACAGATTTTTCTGCAGATCTAAGTGAAACTTCTATTGTTTAAAACTTATCACCATGAATCTTAATGAATCTTGAAGCTGCAGACAGTGTTCCAAATGGACAATAACAACAGCTTGAACAATGTGCATTTAGCTGGATTTTACTTCCTGGAGATAATGTCAAAAAGGGGGAGAATATATCTAAATACCAAAACAGCTAATGGATGTTGAATAAATCTAAATGGATGTTGAATAAATCTAAATGCAACTCAACAAAAGAAGACCTGATGGGAAGACTGGTTTTGGTTTCTGCATTTAGTTAAAGTTTTGACATCATCAATCAAAACTTGTGCATAATTTCATAATGAACAAGTTGGGGCAGATTGTAATATATAACAGATGATGTCAAAGAATTATGCCTCAGAAGAATGTCAAAGATTACTGGAGGTAATAATATCATCAACATCAGGCAAGAGCAGAATATCAAAGGATGGAAGATTTCTGAATATAAAAGCTGGTTCTTTGTCAAGTTACAGGATAGGGATGTTAGCTAGTTATCCTAAGCCAGATTTGCTAAAACTAATAGAGGCTTTAGCTGACACCCCCATCCTAGAAGAATTGGAAATATTTGTGCAAATTAAGAACATAATTGAGAAAGAATCAGACAGCTCAGTCTTTACTTAATTATTGTAAACTGTCCAATGTACAAGTATTAGCTTTTGTATCATTTTATTTTCATTCTTTAACTTGGGGTTAGTCTTGTTAACAGGCATGAATTTGTGATAAGCAATCTTCTCACAAATTGGGGGAGATTGTTGTGTAAGACATGCCTGTATCATAACAAGACTAAGTCATACTGACAACCCTAAGATTAGTTGTATTGTAACCTTAATCTGTAATTCATACTTGTAACACTTAATGTCTGTAAAATGTAAATGGAGCCGACTGGAGCATTTTTCTCTAAACAGTGTCAAGCCTAAGAATTATATCTGGAAGAAGATCAAGAAGATCATGCCTCAGAAGAATTATGAAGAAGCTTGGAGTTGAATAAATCTATTTGGTGTAAAACATTCTAAGTCAAGATCTCTACAAGTCATAGAATTAGTGTTATAGAGAAATCATTCGAGAACTCCAGAATGACTTATCGAGAAGTCATTTAAACTCCAGAGAGTACCGACGGATGAGTAACATCTACCCGACGGATGAGCAATATCTACTCGACGGATGAGGAATGTCTACTCGACGGATAAA
This sequence comes from Apium graveolens, assembly GCF_009905375.1. Classification (NCBI taxonomy): domain Eukaryota; kingdom Viridiplantae; phylum Streptophyta; class Magnoliopsida; order Apiales; family Apiaceae; genus Apium; species Apium graveolens. The sequence goes on along the minus strand of NC_133654.1, from coordinate 231,650,049 downwards.
CCATCACTACTCGACGGATAAGCAACATCCACCGGGTGTAGAGAACTCAGGAATTGTCTGTCGTGAACTCTGAGTTATCGATAAGCCAAAGTCCGTTAGAGAACTCTGAGTTATCGATAAACCAAAATTCACTAGAGAACTCAGAGTTGTCGATAAGTCTAGACAATAATGAAGTTTCAGAGATATCGATAAGCCAACATGCCTATCGAGATGTCGAGTTCTCTACAGCTTAACTGGATCTCGAAGTGAAGAAATTTCTCTAGGTACAGAATTGCAGAACAGTTCAATATCCAAGGTTGTCAATCAACAAACAATTCACACAGCTGGATTGACAAGTCTACAAAAAGCAGCTTGAGAGATGTGCAAGATCAATGACAAAGATTAACTGACAGAGAAGATTAAAGTAATCACGGGATGCACGGGATGCTAAAGATATGCTAAGCCAGAAATGGAAGATTTGTTTTTCTATAAATAGACAAGTGACAGTTTAGAAAAGCTAATAGCATGTTTATTATGCACTGTGTAAACCAACAGTTAACTGAGTTATAAAGTTAACACTGGTCCTCTAGTTAAGAAAAGAAGAACAATCAGATTAGAAAAATTATGTGTTCTCTCTCAAGAAAGAAGCTAAGTTCTAAAACAAGAACTTAGAGATTTTGTAGCAAAACACTGCTTGATTTTTAATATAAAATTAAGTGAGTTTTGAAGATCTTTGTTTTACATATTTGCACAACTATTTATGTTTAACATCCATTCTACTAAATCATTAACAACAACCAACTGCTAAAGCCTAAGTCGATCGAAAATCAAACATTTAAGCCAAAACACATTCACCCCCCCCCCTGTGTTGTATTCAAACCTAACAGACGGATACTAAGATCTTGGAGCTCCTGATAAAATCTGTTCAAAGTGTGATGCTGACATGTGGAATCATGAAAAAAACAATAAGAGTTCTCCTAATAAGCCACCAATATTTTCTCTTTTTTATAAAAATGGTCAAGTCATACTGGATAAGGAGAAACAGCCTCCTGAACCTCTGGCTACTCTCCTTACGTGGTGTTCATTTTAAGCATTTCAAAAAAAACATAAGGTTTTAGAACTGCATGTTTTCCATGAGTTCTACTGGAGGAAAGATTGACCATTCAATAAACAGAGGTGGTGCGCTATATTGCTTCAAGGTCCAAGGTGTTAATTACCATAATATAGGAAGTCTGGTCCCAACTGAGGATACACTCCAAAGTTTTGTCAGCTTTATATCTATGACACAGAGGACGAAATCAATAATAGGATTAATGCAGTTAATGGTGGCAGGGATACTGTTAATGAAGAAATTGTAGAATCTTTGTTGCATATGTTGGATGAACATAACAGGTTGGTTAAAGGTTTTCGTATGGCTCGCGAAAGGGTTAGGCAAAATGCAGTAAATGAGTTTAAATTGGTTCTGATTGTTGGGGTTAAACCCAATAGGTAGTATGGGCTTGGTGATAGAAAACATAATTGAATTGGGTAATAATTGTATGGGTAGACAATTATTATCATAATTGAGTTGGGTAATAATTGTATGTGTTGACAATTATTATTATAATGGGAATGAGTAATAATTGTATGGGTAGACAATTATTATTGTAATCAGATTAGGTATATCTTGTTGGCTAAGTTTGTGATGGCTATATATACATAGTCATGTTATTGTTTTGATGTATGCTTGAGTATTGTTTGACTTAAGTATCGCTTGAGTGAATACCGTATGGTGAGATTGATTGTATTATTGATAATTGTTTTGATTAATAATACAAGTTGGGACGTGGGTTTTTCCGTGTCATATATTGAGTGTATGTTTTGTATTGTTTATTTGGTTCTATACTTGTGTGTGTTCCCCCTAACAATTGGTATCAAGAGCCAAGGTTCATGATGGAGAAGGTAGGGGGATTTGAGATTGAATTGTTTAATGGAAGAAACAATTTTACCTTGTGGCAAAGCACGATAAAAGATCTGTTAATTCAACGAGGGTTATATGCGACTCTCGGAGAGAAGAAGCCTACTAAAGTTGATGATATAAAGTGGGGAGACATGAAGTTACGTGCGGCATCAACGATCCAGTTGGCCCTTGCACCGGAAATCAAGTATGATGTTCTTGAAGAGGACAATCCCAAGAATTTGTGGGAGAAGTTAACGAAGACTTATCACTCAAAGTCTTTGTCCAACAAGCTGTTTCTCAAGAAAGATTTGTTCGGGCTCAAGATGGAAGAAGACGGAGATTTAAGAGATCATCTAAATCGTTTTAATGGCTTAATCAACCAGCTGAATAATTTGGATGAAAAATTGAAGGATGAGGATAAAGCTGTTCTACTACTAGTGTCTCTACCGAAGAAGTATAATACTGTGATGACTTCTTTATTGGTTGGGAAAATGAAGTTAGATTTGGATGAGACTGTTGTTGTTCTTCTGGAGGCCGAAAGATTGATGAAACAATAATTGAGTGACACATCTGATGAAAGTGCATTCGTGGTACGTGCGCGTGACACGGAAAAGAAGTATGTGAAGAAATATAACCCTAATATCAAGTGTTTTTATTGTGAGGAATTGGGTCATATACAATTTATGTGTCCAAAGGCAAGAGAAGACTTGAGGGAGTTGAAGAAAAATCGAGGGAGTAGTGTTTCGCTTGTAGAAACTGATGAAGATGTTCTTTTGGTTCAAGAAGAGAAGGGATCAAAAGAAGAATGGGTACTTGACTCAGGATGTTCTCATCACATATATGGTAGGAGGGAGTGGTTCTCGTCCTACAAAAAGTGTGAGGGAAAGATTGTAACTTTACCAAATGGTAAAATGGTAAAGGTTGCTGGCATTGGCGAGGTAACAATGAAACATCACAACGGTCGTGTTCAGAAGTTAACTCAAGTAAGATACATACCGGAGTTAAATCGAAATCTAATTTCGTTGGGTAAATTAGTTGATTTGGGATATACTGTTATGATGAAGAACAATATGTTGAAAGTCACTAAAGGAGATTTAGAGATACTCAAAGGTCGAAAAGATAAGAGAAATCTTTTTGTACTAGAAGGAGGGGTTATTGTTCGAGGGGAGGTATTGGGCGATCGACGTCGATGGCTTGATGGTGACCGTTAATTCGGTTGTGCATGAAATCATATTGGGTTGAAGGGGAGGATTGTTGGGGTTAAACCCAATAGGTAGTATGGGCTTGGTGATAGAAAACATAATTAAATTGGGTAATAATTGTATGGGTAGACAATTATTATCATAATTGAGTTGGGTAATAATTGTATGTGTTGACAATTATTATTATAATGGGAATGAGTAATAATTGTATGGGTAGACAATTATTATTGTAATTAGATTAGGTATGTCTTGTTGGCTAAGTTTGTGATGGCTATATATACATAGTCATGTTATTATTTTGATGTATGCTTGAGTACTATTTGACTTAAGTATCGCTTGAGTGAATACCGTTTGGTGAGATTGATTGTATTATTGATAATTATTTTGACTAATAATACAAGTTGGGACGTGGGTTTTTCCGCGTCATATATTGAGTGTGTGTTTTGTATTGTTTATTTGGTTCTATACTTGTGTGTGTTCCCCCTAACACTGATTTTATCGAGTTCAGCAAGTGGCCGACCAAATCACATTGCTCCATCAAATGAGGTAGCAGGATTGATTGTTACTTCTCCTTATGAAAAAGGTTGTCGAGATACTATCATTGATTCTAGAGTTGACGGATTACAGAGGATTTTTGAGACCGATCCACGTTTCATGCAACTTCAATATCCATTACTTTTCCCTCACGGAGATATTGGATATTACCGTGAGATCCCATTAAATAGACCTGTGAAGCATTCTAAGAGAGACGTAGAAGTTAGTGAATATGAAGATCCTAACGAAAAAGGTGCTAAAGAGTATATTACTATGAGAGAGTTTTATAATTATAAACTAATGATACGTCTTTCAGAAGGTACAAATTTGCTATTTAACAGGAGTATAATTTCTCATTCAGCTGTTCAACTTTGTGATAATTAGTTTATATTCGATTCATTTTTACCTTTTACTGTAACAGGTTTGACACCACATCTTGGAGGTCGTTAATGGCAGCAATATGTTGTGGATGCTTTCACCGCAATTGAGTAGTACAAATTGGACTGGATTAGAGACCATCAAACTACTATAAGATCTGATCTCTAACATAATATCAGAGATGCAATGCAAAAGGGAGATATAAATCCATCCAATATTGGTAAAGTAATTATTCTTCCCGCTTTATTCACCGGAAGTAAGCGCTATATGACTCAGTATTTTAAAGAATCATTAGCAATATGTCGAACTTTAGGACATCCTTCATTGTTCCTTACTATGACCACTAATATAAAATGGCCCGAAATTCAGCGCATGTTAAAACATATGCCTGGTGTTGATGTTACCGAAGCACCTGATATTGTAGCCAGAGTCTTTAAAATAAAGGTTGATCAACTTATAGATATGATTAAAAAGAAAAATTGTTTTGGCAGATGTATAGGAGGTATAATTTTCGCTAAGTTTTTTTATACTCACACAATTATTCCTAAATTGTTCTATCAAAATGCACTTTTAGTATATGTTTTTCCTGGTACTAACTGTTTTTCTACAATATTTCCATAGTGATGCATGTAATTGAATTCCAGAAGCGTGGATTGCCTCACGCTCATATATTAATTTGGTTGCACCCCGACGATAGACATAAAACAACTGAGCAAATTGATAAAATGGTATCAGCTAAAATTCCCGATCCATAAATTGATCCAGTTGGATATAATATCGTGAGCAATTATATGATCCACGGACCATGTGGTTCTGATTATACTAAATCTCCATGCATGGTCAAAGGCAACTGTATAAAGCATTTTCCTAAGCGATATTTTCATTAAGATCCTTAAATTATAAATATTTTACTTTGTTAATACCTCCAGTTTTATTACCAGATTTTTTACAATTTTAAATATGTTTTGTTATAGGTATAATTCTCATACATTTTTTGATGAGTGTGGATTCCCCATATATAAAAGAAGGAGGAATGGAATTACCATTAACAAGAAGGGGGTCAATCTTGATAATCACTTTGTTGTCCCATTCAATTGCGATCTTTTGGTGTATTTTCAATGTCACATAAATCTGGAGATTTGCAATAATTCAAGATCATTAAAGTACCTTTTCAAATATTGTTTAAAGGGTTATGACACGGCAACAATGTGTTTGAGGAAAACACGTACAAGTACTTCTGCAACAATCCCAAAAAAGCACCAAAAGGTCTGATTGATGAGGTAAAACATTATTTGGATGGGAGATATGTTTGCGCGTCAGAAACATCTTGGAGGATATTTGCTTTTGACATTCATTCCCGTTGGCCATCAGTAGAGAGGTTATCGATACATTTACCAGGCGAGAAGCATGTTTCGTTTAAGGCTGGAGATGTCTTGGAGGATGTTTGTGACAAGGCAATATAAAAAAACCAAGTTAGAAGCATGGTTTGATGCAAATCAGACTTTCCCAAATGCGAGGAATTATAGTTATTCTGAATTTCCAAATAAATTTACTTGGCATCCTCGACCTGGTTTTTGGAAAGAAAGGAAAAGAGGAGATGTTTTTAAGAGACTCTCTGAAGTGCATTCATCAAGTGGTGAACTATTATATCTCCGCATGCTGTTACTTAGGAAGAAAGGTTCCAAGTCTTTTGAAGATCTTAAATCTGTTAATGGACACATCCACGAAACATTCAAGGAAGCATGTGCGACCCTTGGTCTTCTAAAAAATGATAACCAATGGTATGAAGCAATTGCCGAGAACTCACATCATTGCCTCCACAGTTACGTGCATTTTTTGTCAATATTTTGGCATATAGTCCTATTTCAGATCCACTTAGACTTTGGGAAGCTAATTGACAATGTATGTCAGACGATATTCTCATCATCAGGCGACATATGCTTAATGATCCTCATCTATACCTATCAGACGAAGATGCACTTGCAGGTTTATGTCTCGTTATCATACTACCTGAATAATTAACATAATTCTGTTTTAGATATTATATGTAGTATACTTTTAAACTAACATAACACTTCATATATATTTTTGCCCGCAGAAATTGAAAAATTGTTTAATGACATCGGGAAGAGTTTGAAGGACTACGCGACAATGCCATTTCCAAGTGAAGTTTATTTTAGCAATGCTGTTAACGGACTACTCCAAGAAGAAACTTCATATGATAAAGAAGAACTGAAAATTTTGCATGAAAAGAATCATGAAATGCTCAACCCTGAACAGAAGAAAGTTTACGATTCTATCATACAAAATGTTTATAATAAGGTAGGTGGTGTTTTCTTTGTATATGGAAGTGGAGGATGCGGCATGACATTTCTATGGCAGACATTATGTTGTCGCCTTCGTTCAGAAGGAAAGATTGTGCTTCCTGTTGCCTCATGTGGAATAGCAGTCGTATTGTTGCCTGGTGGTAGAACTGCACATTCAAGATTCCATATTCCTTTGAAACTTGATCAGGACAGTACAGCCGGAATCAGACATGGAACCGATATTGCAGAATTAATCTAACAAACTGATTTGATCATTTGGGATGAAGCACCAATGCAATATCGTCATGCCTTTGAATCTGTTGACCGTTCTTTGAGGGATATAATGTCTGATATTGACAAAAGGAGAGCAAAAAAGCCATTTGGTGGTATCACAGTAGTTTTTGGCAGAGATTATAGGCAGATTTTACCCGTGATTCCAAAGGCATCCAGAGCTGAAATGGTAGGTTCCACCCTCACTAAATCAAAGATTTGGGAATTTTTCCAAGTATTTTTACTTAAGCAAAATATGCGGCTTCATGCAGGAAATACAGAAATGGAGAATAAGGTTATAGCGGATTTCAGTAAATGGCAGCTTTTAGTTGGCGATGGTAAAGTTGAGAACTTTAGTCCTGATGCAGACACTGGTGAAATGCTAATAAAGATTCCAGATCAATATGTTGTTCATACCACGCAAAATCCTATAGAAAGTCTTTTTGAAATTACTTACCCGGGTTTTCTAAGAAACATGTCTTCACATTCTTATCTAAGATCAAGAGCTATCCTAACACCAACTAATGTTGTGGTGGACGACATCAATTACAGCATTCTTGAGAAAATTCCTGGAACTCTACACACATATCTCAGTCAGGATTCAACTGATGATGCTGGTGATGAAGATAATAAATTCAGATCAGCATTTCCAGTAGAATACCTGAACTCATTAAATATGCCTTGCATTCCTAAGCACGAGTTAAAATCAAGGTTGGCGTCGTTGTCATGCTTATGAGAAATTTAAACCAAATTATGGGATTGTGTAACGGCACGCGAATGATTGTGACATCCTGCAAGAAGAATAGTATTGAGTGTGAAATATTATGCGGATCCCATATTGGCTCAAAACATTTGATCCCGAGGATATAGATGATTCCAATAAATACCAGCTGCCCTTTTGAGTTTAAAAGAATTCAGTTCCCACTCCAGATTTGTTATGCAATGTCAATTAATAAGTGCCAGGACCAATCACTTAACACGGTTGGTTTATACCTTCCCAGAGCAGTATTTTCTAATGGCCATGTCTACGTTGCCATCTCAAGAGTTACAAGACCAGAAGGTCTCTACATTCTCATCGACAGTGATGATGGTACCACAACAAATATTACATCAAATGTAGTCTATAAAGAAGTATTTTACAACCTACCGAGCATAAATGATGAGAATGTATCAGATTAGTTATTTTTATTTCACATTTACAATCTTGACTAAGTTACTCATCATTTTATTATAATTGGAAGTTTGAGAAATTATTTGTTATTAAATTAGAATTACATCAGGTCATATTGGTTATTGATGCTCATATGCGAAGTAAAAGGCAGATTCTCGAATAGTTTTTTATGCATATCAAATTCTCAATATAATTAGATGTGATATGTTTTTATATTGATAAGGAGACATTTTGAGAATCAGAGAAGATTATAGGATTGTTAAGACCGGCATTTTCGTGTAATATTATTTGTGGTTTTGGTATAATATTAATGTCAAAAGTAAATATGTTCAATGATTGCGCGTTTGTGTTAGTGAGAATTTCCGCATTATAAAATTTTTAAGTGTAGTACATGAGTTTTCAAAGTAAAAGTTTATTTATTTCCTTTATTTTTGATTTATAAGGAATATACTAAGCCTTGGAGAAATTTTCTTTTAAAAGAAATTTTATTCAAAAATTTTGAAAGTGATTTTATAAAATTTCTAAAAATCCAAATTATTTTATGGTATAAATTTTATAATTTTCGAACTTTTATTTTATTATATAAAAATAAATCTTTGAAAATTAGTTGCTTAATAATTATCAAATTACATGATTATCCTTGCATGTAAACTCACTTCTATTCAACTAAAGGGCTAAAAAAGACAATTACAACCCCACTAACTCTCATCTTGCTAACCAAATTACTTCTTTGTCCTTGCATGCAAAATGATCTAAGTATGTTGGAAGGTTAATCTTGTCAATTCTCATTTCCACTCACTTATTTCAATCAATCAAAATCATAAAAACCCCAAAATGTAAAGTGTTGTGATCATTCACCCCACTCCACACTCCACCCTCACTCTCTCCTTCCTCCCTCCTCCATCACCTCTCGGCTTCTTCTCCCTCTCGGCAATCTCCATAGCCGAAGCCCCCATCCCCTTCTTTTCTTCATTCTTTCACTCAAACATCCATCTTATATTCAAGTAATCTTACTCCCTACATGTTGTCCATATATATTTTAAAAAGTTTAGAGTGAAAAGTTTGAGTTTTAATCTTGCATGTCATAGTTTAACAAGAACTCAAAATGCAATCTTGATCCTCATGGATTTAAGGTTGTGTTATTGAGGGGACTACAAAGGAATGGTGAAATGCCAAGTCAAGAGAGTGAAGCTCTTGTTTTTAATGGTCATTTCCCTTCCATTTCATTCGGCCATGACCATAAGGGAGCCGAATGAATGGTTCTTAGTGGTATCTTGATTGCTTTGTTCAATTCTTGTATGTTTTTGTGGTAATGGCATGAATTTTGTAGTGAAATCTTGATAAAACCCTTTGCATGATAAGTGATCATCTAGATATAGCTTATGCTAGGCTTGCATGTCGATTTCATGGTGGAATATATTTAGAAAATATGTTGTTTTGGTTTGTAAAACTCGAAGTCATGCATGCATGTAGATTTCTCTTGGAATGTTGGAAGATTTTGATCATTTGGAAAGATTTTGCTAGTAAGCTTTAATTTTAGTAGGGATAAGGTGTTAATCTTAATTAGTGCTCCTTGATGTATGATAATAATTTGTGTATATATTTTATAAGAATATACAATTTGTTATTTTCAAAAACTTGATGATTTGTGAGTTGTGAAATGTGATTTCCTTTGTTTTGCCATGATGCACCTTAGGTAAGGATGATCCCCACCAAGATTATTTTGAGTGTAAGGGAGTTAGTTCAGTAGATCACCATAGTTAAGTCATGGTTTGGGTATCTGAGTTGTTGGTGGTTGAGTTTGTCAAGTAAAAACTGTAGGGAAAAGAAAGTCTTAGTTTCTGCAGAAAATCAGTTTAGTACCCCTGAGGTTTAAAGTGATTTTTGACCATGTCATTGATGTGTACTTTGAGGCCCAAGACACCAGAAGCTAGAATTAGGAGTATATAAAAGGTTTTAGGTGTTGGTTGGAGGTTTTCAAGTCATTTGGTTAGGTGCACAAGTGGAATCACAAAATTTGTCCAGCAAGGAACAGTTTCGTTGCAACTTAGAAATAGAAAGTTTTAACCATGTCATGGGTAGGCCCTCATTAGGCCCTGTTGGGCCTTAGTTAGAGGGAGTGTCAGAGGAGTTTTTCCAACCATAGTTCATAGGAATTGAGTAAGAACCATGTGTCACAAGTTAGTTCAAGTCAGGGCGTTTTCTGCCCAGAAAAACAGGGGAACCATGGGCTTTAAGCTTAGGCCCAAGCAGGCCCAAGCTAAGCCCTTGAGCCACATCAAGTTTGGGAGATGCCCTATGGTCAGAAGAGTCTAGTGTAAGAGTTTTGGAGGAAAACTTGTAGTTTAAGGGTGTCTAATGCACTCAAGAAACCATAAGTGTCATTCTGAAATTTACTCCAGTGAGCACTTCCACTTATCACATAGTTTTAGAAAACTTAGGAGTGAGATCTAGGTTGACCACCATGGTTGTAAGATAGTATAAAGTCAGTAGAGCAAAAGGCCCAAGTGAGGGTCAATAGGTCTTGGATAGTTTAGTAAAAGGACATCGAGTTAGGAAGCCAAAATTTAAAGACTTTGTCTAGTATAGTGACTAAGTGACTTAAGTTGTGAGTCGAGATCATCCAAGCCCAGTGTTGCATTATGGTGTATGTGGTATTATTTGGTATTAAAATATGATATGTGAGTATATGTGGCTATGTGTGCAATTATATTTTTAAGGTGAATATAAATTAAGTGCATATAGGCCTAAGTGACATTCGTGTTTAATTTCGGGTTGTAAATAGGTCAAATTGGTGAGAATATATTATAATGAGGATTATTATTTATGTAGGATCTCGAGACGAGGGTAAACTTGCCATAGAGGTCGAGTGAAGCTTCCAGTTGCTCCTACCAGCCAGACCAGACCAGCCTTCTCAAGGCAAGTGATTTAACTTGTCTTTTGTATTCACTACAAATAGTTCATATATATTGATACGGTTATCCTGAGTCATTTTGATATACTTGAATCAAGCGTATCATAAGTTTATCTTTGAATTTTATAGAAATGCCATGAACCCTCAAGTACGTATTGCAAGTAGATCAATAGTCTTATCATGATAGTATATCAAAGTAATTGGAATGCCATGATAAAAATAAAGAGTTGTTACAATACTTGATTGATCCTCTTGATTAACATGCTAATGATTCATAAAGTGTTGATATCTCAACCTGATGTTTGAACCCCTATAAAACTTCACCTTGATACCTAAAAGCCAGATATTCATCAGAGTTGTCCCTAATTGATTGATACCTCTCTTTATTACCCTAAAGTTTAACAATCCTGATATACCTTGAGCTAAAGATCATTTCTTCATGCTTAAACACCCTTATTATTCATGAAGCTTATCTTCTTGATGATCCAGCACTTGTACCTTGTCGAGAAACCATTGCTTTAAGCCTAGTTTGGCATTACCCCTTCATAATATCCAATAGCCTCACTAAATTTCCTTGTCCAAGTTTTGTATATGGAAACCTTTCAGTTACCCTAATAAGAGTTAAGTCTAGTGGATCATGGCCCTGAGATTTAGTATCATATTTCCAGTGTTTCAAGTTGATCTATAATCCCTTGATAAAAATGTTTATTTTGTCATAAATCGGCATCAGTTTTTGAAATAAATAAAATGTGGATTTTCTGTCCCAAAGGGGGATAAATGTTTTCTTTGAATAGTGGATCTGGACTGAGATGTGAGTCATTTCCACACTTATATTGTAGGCTTAAAAGTTGCCTAGGGATCCCATTAATGTTTTAAAACCCAGTGAGGTTCGGGATTACTTCGCGGCTGATCACCGGCTGTAATCCGTAGCGTCATAAAATGATTTTGATTAAGATATGATTTTGAAAATGTTTTGATACAAGCAAATGATGCCATCATCCAAAGTTTTATCTCTTGTTATTATTGGTTATGTCTTCACATTGTCATTCTTTAATATATATCTCGATTTATGTTTTGTATCGTATTGTTTAGCACTTGTTGAGCATTTGGCTCACTCTTTGCTTTACCCTAATATTACAGCTAGCAGCTATGGTTAGATTCAAGCAGACAGCTCGTAAGACCTGTGACGCTGATGTGTATGTTCGAGCTCAGGTAGAATAAGGGATAGTTTTGTGTGAGGACTCGATATTAAAATCAGTTGTAATAGATGGTAGTGTTGGACTGCTCCAAACCCTAAACTGTAAGATCTTGGATTTGGTTATGTTTATTTATTTTTTAATAATGTAATAGTTATATTTAATTTTGTTGGTTAAGTTGGGGGTGTGACAGGGATAACAACAATATATATCAGATAACTAACTCATATTTAAATATTTGTTTAATATCACGTTTATGTTACTAATTGATCTTCTATTTTAACACAATCTTTTTTTCCATGCTAATATTAGTGTAAGCTATTAAGGATCATCATACAACTCTAATAGATATTCTATTGATTGAGATTTTCATGGACTAATTATCAGCCTATCACCTTAACTATAAAGATAGTGTATATCTTTATTAAAAATACAGCCGATTGTCTTAAACCCTCCACACATTCGGATTTTTTTTGCTATATATCCAACTCACAAACTAATTTCAGAGTTTATATGGCAGAACATCCAAGTATAATTATAATTCATTACCTCTTTGTTGATATGAACATTTAACATACTCATTTTTTGATAACATCTATTAACTTTTTCATTACTCAGATATGCAGGACCATCATCATTTATCCAATCTGGATGGTAATCATACTGTTTGGACTTTGAAGGTCCTTGTGACAAGAATGTGGGTATCAACTAATCGACAAGGTGTTTTAGTCAGGTACAATCTTATTCTATTGGATTGTGAGGTTTGACAGAATAACTATATGACTTATACCACATCTATGATTGTGTTTTCCAGGCCTCTATCCTAAGATTTTCTTTTTTCCAGAATAATCACATACTTGCAATTGTTCCACCAGCTCTTTGGAATTTGTTTGCCTTTATCATTAAACCTGACACATTGTTACGTATCAGAAATGTTCAGGTTCCTCCAGCTGCTGGGTTTTTGAGGCATGTACGTTCTGCAAATTACATCATGTTTCTTCTCATCACTGTGGTGGTGTTGGAACCTGAGGAAATTTTGAGTATACTGCGCCATAAATTTTATTTGGTTCATGTGACGCTCCTATATAATTCTCTTCATTGTTCTGCTCTCGATGAGCTTCCTATTTATTCCACTGGTATTGCGTATTAAATTTTAGAACAAATCGCTTATAATTTGTTGTTTTTAACTTTAAGTTTATTATTGTAGATGTTATTGGAATTGTTGAACTCTTGCAACCAGTACAATCTATTATGACAAGATTTGGTGAAAAGGAAGTATTACGCTTCAGAATTTCAGATGGCATGTAAGACTCTTCAATAAATTTTTTGACAATTATAAAAATACTACGCCATCCTCCAATTTTCATATTTTACGTATTAACACTATTGAACATCCATAAGTGTTTGAAGTTTTATTATATTCATTTTAGGAGGGTCATCCAAGTGTGTTTTAGCGGTTCTTTGCCAACAAATTTTGAATCATTGTACCAAGTTACTGAAACCGAACCCAAAATTATGATTCTGGCATCTGTTAGAGTCTTTATGTATCGAGGTTAATGTCTTATTTTTTATATTAAAAACCTTTAAAATTGTAAGCCTTCTCATAAGTTATAGAATTTCTTCTAGCTCTTAAATAATATATATTTTTCGCTCTTAAAAACGGGAAGAGCGCAGATCAGCAATATTCCGTCAACAAAGCTTTTTGTCAATCTTGATTATCCTGATGTCTTTTATTTGAGGCAGAGGTAACTAAATATAAATTATATATTTTTGATTTTTACATCATTTTTTAAATATATACGCTTATAATTTTTACATACTTTGCAATATAGGTTGACGGACATTTGACAAATCCAAATTTTACGTTGCGGAACCATTCACGTCAACGAAGCTTGAAGATATTTTATTTTTACTGCAATTCTATTAAATTGATGAGACATGTCATTTTTCAATTGTTGGAATATTGATAAACTTCCTGATTCAACCGCATTGTCGTATTTATTTTTATTAAACTTATTTACCACGCTATGAATTATTTTATAATTTATGTGTCAAACATAATTCTCTCAGTATTTGTCTTAAATAAATGTTGGAACAATTTTGATCACATTATCTCAACTCAACAGTTTAAATAAATACATTAATTTAATATGTATATTCTAAAGTTCTGAAAAAAGATGTTATAATTCCATTTCGAAAGAATCAAACAGATTATGTTATAAATAAGTTGATAAAAAATGGAATTAATAACACGTTGATTTTTATGATTGGATTAATTTAATTGATTAACCTTAATTAACTAATTAACTCAAAATTTAAAATATAATATTCCATTACATCTAAATTGTACTTATATATTTAAGAATTATATTGAATAGATAGGAAGATAATTGATGATTAATCAGATAATCATTTAGAATTATATTGTTGTCGGTCTTTATCGTACATATTTTAAAAAAAGTATCAATTAGCATCAACTTACCAGATTGAATAAGATAATTGATGAATAATTAGAGAATCAATCAGGACCATATTGTCGGCAGTCTTTATCATACAGTTAAAATAGAGTATTAATTAGCATCAATTTACCAGTTTGAATAGTAATCATAACCTATCAAGTTGCATATATCATTTGCAAATGCATTTAAATTTCATGCCTTGAGATAAACATCAAACATACTCTGACACTAAAAATAAAACTTTAGGTTTCCTCTCAATTTGTTCTCTCTAAAAACATCATCGATTGGTAGGAACTGATCTAATATGTTAACATTATTTCTTCATCGTTAACATTATTATCAATTTTTGTTAATATTTTATAGGCTTTAATTCCTCAATTGTTAATGCTTGACACTTTATTTAATTGACTTGAACAAAAGCTTCAATGGAGTCTACAATATTCAATCTTATTGAAGACCTTGATCAATCGACTACCAATTGGAAGATTAAGGCTAGAGTAACTAGGATGTGGACCAGCATTAGCTCTGAGAATGGATTAGTCAAAGGATATAATGTCATTCTGCTTGATGGTGATGTAAGTCTTATATTCTAAAATTTTATTATGGTATTACGTAAAATCCTACCTTCTTTTGTATACCAAATGTAACATCCTTTTTTGTTTTAGAATAATCACCTCCATGCATTTGCTTATCCCAATATTTGGAATGGATTCAAAACACCGGTGATTGAAGGAGCTGTTTATGTTTTTGACAAATTTTTTGTGAAAGATGTTGTCGGTAATCTGAAGCCTGTACAAGCTGATATCTGCATCAGATTTTCACAATATACTAAGGTCACCATTGTTGAAGACGATGGCATGATTCCTGCTTATAAATTCGAATTTCTGGATTTAGGTGATCTTTTTGCTGAGGCCAGCAAATATCAGCCACAACAACAGCCTGAATTTGCTATAGGTGACCTTAATATAATACTCTTTTGGTTCAGATTATTAGTTTTTTAAAATGCGTACCTTTATATTTCACTGCATTTTATCTTTCACTAAATTAAATATATTGCTCTATTTAATTTAGATATAATTGGAGTTATTGAGGATTTTGAACCACTAACGAAACTTGACACAAAATTTGGCATGCAAGACATTGTTAAATTCAGGATTTGTGATTCCAGGTTTGTCAAATGTTTTAATATTTATCCTGTAATTTTAATTATTTTCTGATTCCACCTCTAATGTGGAAGTTTTATATCCTGAAATATATGTTCATTTTTCAATATAGTAATCAGCATAAAGTCAGTGTTTGAGGAGATCTTGTTGTGTTGGCCAATAACATTTATACTAAGGAACTCCAGTCTCTAGTCATTGCAATAATAACGAGCACAAAAGTTACAACTTTCATGAGTAAGTTCTCTTTAACTACTTAGTATAAATGACTTATACTAAGTAGTTAAAGAGAACTTACCTGAACTATATTGCTTTGATTTAGATACTGTGCAGATTGGTACTTTGCCATCTTCGAAATTGTACCTCAACCTAGATGATGAATCTGTGACTGATATGAGGATGAGGTACTATGATTAAGAATTATAAAATTATATAATTACAGCACATTTGCATGTTTAATAACAGTTGATAAGAGGCTGAGTTAATAAACATCAGTGTTTACCTTTGTAGGTTGAAGGAGGAGGGATATTTGTCAAAGAGAGAAAAATATCTTAAGGCGGCAAAATCTGAATTTGTTCAAACCTTTATGGAAAGAATGACATTAAAGGATCTCAATGAAAAGCTGACATATGATGACTCGAAGGTTTTATAACCTTTATAAAATTTGCACGACACAACCATATTGAATATGATTTATTTTTAAATCTGAACTTTTTTCACTTCAAATAGAAAAGGATATACACCACGTTCTGAGTTGTTAAGGTGGATGGGGATGTAGCATGGTGGTTTTACAGTTGTAACTAATGTCAACAAGAGGTTGAGCGGCTTGACAGGAGATTTCGATGTAATATTTGCCCTCGCTTAATTGCGGTTGCCCCTAAAAGGTAGAAAAAATTAGTGTTATATCAAAAATTTATTATGCTTTACTCTGTACTAAAGTCAACTTTCAATACATATCACATAATTCCTTATAAATTCAGGTTTCGTATCATGGTCCTTGCCGAAGATGATATATTTTCATGTAATGTTATACTCATGGACCGAGCTGCTAGAAGGATTGTTGGCACAAGTGCAGCAAAAGCGTATAATGATTTTGAGAAGGTATAAATTCATTACAACAAAGCAGATCCAATGTAATGTTCTAAATTATCAATTAAAGTGTTTAATAATTATTATATTGTCTCAGGCTCCTGAAGAAGGCCTTCCTCAGGTACTTAAAGATTTGGTTGGAAAGGAAGTCACTGTCATTATTCAGTTGAACAAAGCAAATGTAACTGAGGATAGTACCATATTTGATGCAAATGACATATTTGACACGACTATGCGGGGTCAAAGTCCATCTGAATCTGCACATATATCAGAATCTTCCTCCATCAACTTTTTCGTTAATGTAAGTTTGTTTTTTATATGTTATAATACTCGAACCATTATAATTTTATAACTTTTAGACTTCCAACAAATCTTTATAAATCGTAATTATTTTTGTGTTAGTCTGTCAATCTTGATGCCATTGATCATACTCCAGGCTTTGCAAAATCAGTTACCAAAAAAATTAAAAAGGTAAGATACATTTATGCATTGTATTTTGTTTATTTGCATTAAATCACTTACGGTCCGTTCATTAATTATCCTCATAAGTTGTAAGATAAGTTGTTTTTCTACGATAAATTTAAAGGATTACATATTGGTTTTGGTTCTTGACGAAAGTCTGAGTTACACTATAATTTGATATGAATTGATTGGTATAAATATATTAATAAGTACCTATATTCTATAAGTTTTTTCTGTTGTTTTGGTCATATTCTAAGAATTTTTTATTTGATAAATTTGCAGGAGAGGTGATACAGCAGTTTATCACTCAATTATTTTGCTTGATGTTATGTACGAAAGCTGGATTGAATTTGGTGTTTAGCATTTCTGAATTTCGTTTTAAATAATGACCATTATCAAGTTGTGATCATCATATTCTATATTTCATAACTTTGTTTTCCGGAATTGATGCAAATGAATTTTGCAGATTGGACAAGTTGTACGTACTATGATCCAGTTTCTTTCAATTTCCAGAATTTCTATAATAATTTCCTTCAATACTTTATATCATTATTAGGGATTGCTTCATATATTTATCTATGTAATCCAGTACTTAGATTCATGTTTTTAGTTTTCTTTAATTATATCCGTTGTACAAATTATTAAACTTAAGATATAAAAGATTGACCAATTATTTATACTCCACAAGTACTCAATCAAACTTTTCGATGATAACATTTTAACGCTATAGTTTCTCGAGAGTTATGAATAAATGTTTTATTTACTACATGAACTCAATAGAAATTTAATTTGAACGGTACGGAAGATAATAAAATTTAGATCCATAATCCAAATTTAAACCAATAAAATCCATAAGATTAATACATCATCTTTCAGACACAAAGTACTCGATCAAATTCATCTACTTTCCAATTTAATAGAGATTAAACACGCTATTCGATAACTATATCGAATATTAAGTCTTGTTGATAAAAAGTAAAAACCAAGGTATCGTCTTTTTCCAGCTCATTATCTGTTGTAAATTGTTTCCATCCAGCAGAAAATCAAGGCAATCCAGTGGAACACACTACCTTAATATTCCATGTTAGAAACCCCCTCCTCAAGGTTACATTTTCACCATTTATCCATCTCCTACCATTTGGCTGTATAGTTGTTGGGATATACTGCAAAAAATATCATTTTTGAATTAATTAGCCACAACACAAGTGAACTTTATATTGTATTTATGAAAATATTGTAGGTGAATTGAAGGATTAGTGTAACAATACCGCTTCATGACATGTGTTGTTCACATTTGAAGTTGTCAACGTTGTTGTGAACTGCATCGCCATTACTTGATAATTTTCCTCATCAATTACACCCTCTTCTACAACATCTTTTGTTTCTCCTTCAATATCTATATCAAAGATTTCTTCTTCTTCCTGCATTCCTGCTTCATAAATTTCTACAACATCATCAGCCTCTTCTTTAATATTCATGTCAACAATTTTGGTTCTATATCCGCAATTCCACCTTCAAGCTCTTCATTAACATCTGCAGACAATTAAGAAAATATATTAAGATGAATATTTTCATAAATAGCTTCTCCATTACTAGCAAATAAGTGCATTGCTTCAATAATTATTAACATTTTAACAAGAATATTATATGACTAATATTTGATATCCTAATTACCAGACAAATTAAATGATATGCACTACTTAAAGTATTACCATTTCTTGATGAACATCTGACAGGTAATTTTTCAATTTTTGAACTATCAGAAATGACAGTGTCAAACTTCCCAGATCCTCTGTAGGTGAGCAACATAAAATCCTTCCTCTTGAACATTTTGTCATTGACTAGCTCCAGTAGATCAGAAATCTTCCCAGTAGATTCAGATTACTGACAATTGATATCATTCCATTCTTTAACATCAACTGTATTTTGACAGGTATTAACTGTCTTAAAGATGTGTGAAACTTTTCTGGTATGGTCTGTCACAAGCATCTACTCATAGTATGGTTAATCTATCAAATCATTCTGAAACTCCCGGCTCTGTTCACTCCACTTCGAAGAAAATAAAAATGGTATGATGCCTGTTTTTTATAATGTTTTATTCTTCATAATTGATAATGGAGTTTTCTAAAATATGCTACAATTTTTTATAAACAGGAAAAGTGAAAGAGGATGATGAAATCTTCGTCGGATTTTTCAACATTGTAGAATTTGTTTGAATTAGATGTAACTATCTTTAGTTCATAATAAGTTCTATTTGCTTTCCCATTAAGAAGATTGCTTTGATTTGCTTCTCAAACTTAATTCCTTTAAATATTTTCATAATTTCGTATTTTGTTTCGGATTCTTTGAGTAATGGAAGTTTTTCGTTAAGATTTCAAGATTTAATAATCCATTTATTTGGTCTTTATTTTACACTGCATATTTTTTGGTAATAGAGTAAAATCTGCAACAACTGTCTTTGCTAACAAATAAATCGCTATAAGTTAACAAATATTAAGAAGTTTTTAATATTGTCATGTTTTTCTAATCTCCGTATATCACAAATAAAGAAGTGTACAAAAGCTAAGAATCTGTTATATACTTATATAGTGTTTGTGTAAAATAGTAGTTTCTCTTACCATTATTATGTAAGAGTTCAAAAGTTTGGTCATGTATCCACACACTCTATTGATCTTTCTTTTACTGTTTCTTCTACATGTATAGTTATATAGTGTTTGTATAAAATAGTAGTATTATGGTAATCTATGTCAATCATAAAAAAAATTGGTGTAAAAAAAGTGAGAATGACATATCTCTTTAACTCTATGATGTCCATACTTTAAGGTCAATACGATAGACAGGTGATATTATTTTTACATTTTACATAGAGCTTATGACTTTATATTTTTTGGTAGTTAATCAGAAATTGTAAACATACGATAAAACAATAGAATTTCTAACTACTCTACAAAAATATAACAACTTAAAGCCAGTAATTAAATTCCAATAAAATGTTCCCGAATCAATAAAGTAGTTACACAACCATAGTAAAGTAACATGTTAGAAAAACATGATGAGAATGAGAAGCAGAAGTCTGAGACATTAACAGAACCGAAAAACATAGTCTTAAAGCTGCTTATATGGGAAAAACATCTAAAGGCCTGTGTGGGAAAGTCACCAGAAAAACTACAGCCTGATCTTCTTCCAACAATTGAAATAAAACTGTTTCATGTTATGAGATCTCATTCTCTCTAACAACTGATTCCAACCACTTGAAAACCTAAACATCTTCCCCGATTTGACAACACCGACATACCAACTCCCGGCAGCAGTTCTCAAATTTACCATGTCACTAGCTATCCATTGTCCATTTGGTGATTCAATGTAGCTCGGGATATACTACAATACAGATGTAAAAAATAAGTACAAGTCAAAGTATTAAAAAAAACAGGGCAACTGTGTTATAAAATTTTATAAAATATTTTCATACTACTCCATGAGATGTGTTGTCCACGTCGGATGTTGTCATGACATGAGTAAAAGTCATGTTCTCATTGTTGTGAACATCAACTTCCAGGTTAACAGGAAGTTGAACAGGTTCATCAGCAATCTCCATCTCTGACTCTGTAGTATAAATAACATTAAATTAAAAAAATGAATATGTAACTTTATAATTAATTACATGCTTTGTATAGTAGATATAACCTGAACTTTCGGAATCTTGGTCAAGGATCATTGCTTCCATATTTGAATTATCAAATATCATAATAAAAAAGTTTCCTTCACCAAAGTACGTAAACAAAACTTTGTCAGTCTCGCTCAAACCATATTCTCGCACAAGATCTTGAAGGCCATACATCTTTCTCTCAGTTTTGGAACACGTTCCTTCATATCGACTTCCATTTCTCATGTAGAACTGGACTTTAGGTGGTAGCAGTTTCCCAAATGCTCTGCAGAAATGTGCAGGAATTGGATATCAAAGATCAAAGATTAATAACGTACCAGCTTTTGCATTTTACTAATAAATGGATAAATTACTAAAGTGCAAAGAATTATAGGCTCTGTACAAGTGGATATGGTCAATAACACTATAATCTACTTTTTTTTACCTAAATATCATAAACATAAAATAACTGACTTCGACAGAAAATAGTGTTCTTACAATTTCTCCATTTTGAAATGCAGGATTGTTAAGAAACACCAGGAACTTCCATCCTATACCAGTCATTAAATCTGAAAAAATATATCATTCATAAGAAACTTTATTTTTATCATAGTAGTCCAACAAGATTTTTATGAAGTTGTGTATAGTACCTTGATCATAGAAAGTACTGCGTGGAATTGTCCTATTCTTGAAGTATGTAACCTCGCAGAGGTCATCCTTCAAGCAATTCACAAAGAATTTCCCGTTGCCCATATAAGAGTAAATCAAAGTGGAACCGAACAAACCTCGACAATCAATGTTGAACTCTTTCATGTGACAGAGAGACTGTTTCGACTTCTTGAAATTCACATAGGTTTCATGTCCATTAGCAAGTACAAGAATTACTTTACTAGGAATAGATTCTCGAAGACTATTGACAAAGTTATCAGGTAGTTTCTGGAAATTGACAAATTTGTTTTCACATTAGTACTTTTAAATCATATAATACCATTAAACTATTCAGGCATGCAATAAGATCAAATGATATTAGAATGCACATTAGAATTATATTAGTAAAATATACCATTTCACGAAGGTCTCTTTTATCACATGGGAAAGTTACAAAGAACGATGGATTTTCCTTGCTAAAGTACCTAAGTTGATGTAATGTTGGATAAAGATCTCACATAATATGTAGAGTTAAAAATGATGAATATACTATAGTACATTACAAGGATTAATAGTGAATTTTAGTTTACCATCTCTGAATTTTTCAAGGTTTGCATGTTTACACTACAGAAATTAGTATTTCCACTCATATCTGTAATATAAACAGGCAATATAGCTCATATGAAATGACAATGATTGTATATCGGAGCCTCTGTAACACTATCATCTTCTAATTTATCTAAAAAGTAGCAAGACTGTTCCGATGTTTACTAGCCAGAAAAATTGTACTAAATCAACTGTCAATTAAGTAGCAAGAATGATGAACACATTGGAATCATTATACCTATTGCAACAAACTAAACTTTGGAATCCATCTATGGTATCACGATTGAAAAAAACAGAGTAGAACAACAAGTATTCACTATTACTAAAGGCCACTGTATTCACCATTACTAAATTATCGAAATTCTACACCGAATATAACGACAAGTACTGTACAATTACATCAGAGTATCGCATATCAAATGACTTGGTCATGACTTTAAATAAAATAAAAAATATAATTGTGAATTCATATATCGAATTCTACATACCTCGATGTTCACTACTGTTAGAAAATTAGGATTTTAGAGCTTAATTTAATTATTTTCTTGATGTTAATCCTAAAATCTAATGATTGAAAATTGTTCAATGATATTTGAACTTAAATTTTCATGTATGGTTTTAAGAATTTTCTTAATGAAATCCATATGAAATGAGAGTTGAAAGTAGCTCGGAAAAGCTTGGAATATTTTAGAATGTTTGTCCCACATTGAAATAAATAAAGGGGGTTGTGTGCTTTATATGGTATAACACACATGAGTAGTATACAACTACTAAGGTGTGTGATGGTCCATTGTATTGTTGTGTGCTTCACGCGCACACACACACCCGCGCGCGCGCCGCCGCCCCACCACGCCACACACCGCACCGGACCGGGTCGGGTCGAAGAGCGAATGTCTCGGCGTCTCACGTACGCGAGGCGACCTGGGCGAGGATTTTATTTATTTGAGAATTAATATTTTAATTCAAATTTATTTATCAGTGACTGGATTATTATTATTATTATAATTGTTGGGCTGGGTTCGATACTGAATTGGGCTAAGTCACTTTGTTAGTGGGCTTAGTCAAATTCATTGAACCTGGACATGCATATATAATCTGATCTGTAACTGATATATTGAATTAAAATATAAATCTGATAATAATGTGGGTGTTAAGTGAAAAAACTGTTACAAATATTTTAAATTCAAAATCTGATCAGTTTTGATTTTATTTATTAATGGAGCAGTTTAATTCATATATTAATTGTGTGGGCAATTTCACTTTTCCTCTCCTATAAATAGAGGCTAAAGTGAATGTAATATACACACCACACAACATTCTCTTCTCTTCTCCCTCTCTGCATTTCTCTTCCAAAAACACAAGTCTGAAGTGCTGTTATTTTTTCGGCGACTGAGGTGCTAGTCGAGGTGGAGGTTTTGTTGCTGCTGTTAACATAAACTCCGAGCTGTTTTATCCTGGTAGAGATATTGCACGCATCCCAAACGCAGCAGGTAGGGGGCAATATTCTCTTCAAGAGCAGCCAGCGCTTCGAGCAAGGCTTGGTGACTCAGCTGTGATCTTCTTTTCATGGCGTTCTGTATCTGTGCACTACCATTATTTTCAGTGTCTGTTGAAAGCTATGGTTTCGGGTACATCTTCATTTTTCTCTTCGTTATTTCAGTTACTGATTTTATTTACATGCATGCTTTGTTTTGTTGACTGTGGTCTTGGCCTGGACTTGCTAAATTCTTTATACACTTGCCTCTATGTTGCTATATTTGTTAGTGAGATTTACAACATTCTTGAAGAGAATATTAGTTATTTAGAATTTAGCATAATGGTTAACGAAAGTGAGGTTATCATTGGTGGTGGTAGCGGTTCAGGTGCAACTGCTGGGGCCATTGATTGGACCACCTATAGTTTCCCACAAGCTGTTGAATTAACCGGTTTACCGGAGAAATTCAACGGTGGCATTGGCTTTTCTCGCTGGCAGAAAAGGATGAAGTTGTGGCTGACTATAAAGGGTCTGTGGCCGGTTGTGGAATATGAGAAACCAGTAGTGGATCAAGAGAAGGCTGACACAGTTAAGGCTTTTGTGAAGTGGGCTAAGAAGGATGGAGTGGCTAGGGCGGCCATTCTGGCGGCACTAACAAATACTTTGTTTGATGTCAATTCTTCTGATGCCTACTCCGCAAAACTCTTATGGGAGAAGCTGGACCAGACACATAATACTGACTCACAAGGTCTAGAAAAGTATTCCGTGGCAAGGTTCCTTGAGTTCAAGCTGGTGTATAATAAGTCCATGACTGAGCAGGTGTATGAGTTCGAGATGATAGTGCATGCTTTGAAGGAGTCTAGAATGGACCTCCCGGAGAAGTTCAAGGTGATGAGTGTGATTGAAAAGCTCCCGAAGTCTTGGGAAGAGTTCTCTCTCTCCCTGAAAAGACAGAAAGGAGAGATCACCTGGACCAACCTTATGTTGGACATCTCGGTGCAAGAATAACACAAGTCCAAACAGGGACATGTGATGCCAACTGAACACGGTACCTCGAAGGTAAACATAGCAACTGTAGGACAGAAGAGGAAGGCTTTTGCTAAGAAAGCTAATAGTAATAAACCTAAGAGTGACAAGGATAAGGCCAAGAAACCCAAGGCAAATAAACCATGCTGGTCTTGTGGGCAGGTTGGGCACTGGAGTAAGGACCGCCCTACAAAGAAAGCGAAGAAAACTGAGGTAGCGCAAGCAAATGCTGTGCTTGGAACCACAAGTGGGCCTGTAGTGAACATGGTTGTTGGTGAGGCTACGGCTTTTGAAACCAACGATGACCGATATGTATCCTACAACCCTGTAATATTTTCTACCTATTTGTCAAATGAATGCTTGATAGATACTGGAGCTAATGTACATATTTGTGCTGATATTAGTTTATTTGTATCTTATCAATAGAGTCATAGCCTGACTGTGAAGATGAGGAATTCTAGTGCTGCTCAAGTACATGGAGTTGGAAACGTAGATCTGAAGTTCCCTTTAGGACGTATTCTATCTCTGACGAGAGTGCATCATTTTCCCGACATGTGTAAAAATATAATAAGTGGAAGCTATTTAGTTTCTTGTGGTTTTGAAATTTCATTCAAATGTAATAAAGTAGTTCTTATTCACACTGGTACATTCTTTGGCAAGGGTTACTTGTCAAATGGTTTATTTATTATTAATACGGATCCCGTTTTGGGAAATTTGAATAATAATGTTATTCCTTCTGTTAACTGTATTGAATCCTCGAATATATGGCATGCTAGACTAGGTCATTTAAACTTTGGTGCTCTTAAGAACATGATGAACTTAGAGTTAATTCCAAAACATACCATAGAAAAGAATTCTAAATTTCAAGTATGTGTGTCTGCTAAACAAATAAGGAAACCTTTTCATAACATTGTTAGGGATTCAGACTTGTTAGATTTAGTACACACTAATATTTTTGAATTTGGTGGTGTGTTGACCAAGGACCAGTTTAGATACTTCATTACTTTTATAGATGATAGTAGTAGATACGTTATGTTTATTTACTTAGACATAAGGATGAAGCACTTAGTAAATTCATTATATATAAAACTGAAGTAGAAAAACAAACTAGTAAGTTACTTAAAAGGTTGAGATCTGATAGAGGTGGTGAGTATACGAGTAGCGCTTTTAATTAATTTTGTGCAAATAATGGTATAGTTCATGAAGTTACTCCACCATACACACCTGAGTCTAATGGGGTTGCTGAGCGAAAGAACAGGACATTTAAAGATATGATTAATAGTATGCTTATTAACTCTGGGTTACCTAAATACATGTGGGGAGAGGCTCTAAATACCGCTTGCCATATTTTGAATAGAGTCCCTCTGAAACACATGGATAAGACACCCTTGGAGTTATGGAAAGGCCGGATGACTAGTCTTAAGTATCTTTGTGTGTGGGGGTACCTTGCTAAGGTGCTTGTTCCTGAACACAAGAGAAAGAAACTAGGGCCAAAGACTGTTGACTGTATCTTTCTGGGCTATCTTGAAACCACTACAGCTATGAGATTTTTAGTGTTAAAATCTGACATAGATGGTGTAGTGGCAAACACGATAGTTGAATTTCAAGATGCAACATTCTTTGAGGATGTCTACCCTATGAAGACTGGAATACCTGAAACGACTTCTGAGGAAGATCCTACTCACACATCAAGTTCTATTCCTAATCATATGGAAAAGATGACAAATGTGGGAGTCGAACCTAGTAGTAGCTCTATTCCTAAGGGAGTAGAGGAACCAAGGAGAAGTAAGCGTGCAAAGGTAGTCAAGGATTTTGGAGGTAATTTCATCACTTACAATATCGAGGACGAATCTTTAACTTTCCGACAAGCTATGGATTCTTCTGAGTCAAGGCACTGGAAGTGCGCTATAAAGAGTGAAATTGACTCTATTATTTCTAATGGAACATGGGAGTTGGTTGATCTCCCTCCTGGGTGTTCTACTATTGGGTACAAATGGGTCTTTAAGAGGAAGTTGAACCCTGACGGCTCAATAGACAAGTACAAAGCTAGACTGGTAGCTAAGGGTTTTAAGCAAAAGAAAGGAATTGATTACTTTGATACATACTCTCCAGTTGCAAGAATGGTAATAATCTGAATGCTTATAGCATTGGCTTCAGTCCATGGTCTTATCATCCATCAGATGGATGTAAAGACAGCTTTTCTTCATGGTGAACTTGAAGAAGAGATTTATATGGATCAGCCTGAGGGATTTTTTGCATCTGGAAATGAAAGGAAAGTATGTAAGTTGATCAAGTCCATTTATGGCTTGAAACAAGCTCCCAGAGATTGGCATAAAAAGTTTGATGAAACTGTATTGCCTTTCAGTTATAAGATTAATGAAAGTGATAAGTGTTTCTACACTAAAGTTAAAGGTAATGAGTGTGTTATTTTGTGCCTATATGTGGATGACATTTTACTGTTTGGAACCGATATTGAGATTATTAACGAGACTAAAGAATTCTTGGAAAAGGTATTTTGAAATGAAGGATATGGGTGAGGCCAGTGTGATTCTTGGAATCAAACTGATTCAGTCCACTGAAGGAATAACCTTGACTCAATCTCATTATATAGAGAAATCTATACTTGAGAAATATGGTTTGTTAGGTCACACACTGTAGAAGGGGGTTGAATATAGTGTTTACTACAATCAAATCGAATATAAGAACTCAAGTAACAGAAAACATATTTTATTCAACACAATAAACTCTGTTACAATATGGAATTGTTCTCTCTCAGTGATGAACAAATTATCACGAGAGCTGCTAGGGTTACAATGAATAATAACTTCGATTAAGATAACACTTATAGTGTAAACCCTATGCCTGTGTTTATATACTACATAGTTACAAGATAATGTTCTAATTGATATGGAATATAATTGTGCTTCCTAAAATATATCAAGTAGTTATCTTTTCTTCCAAGTATTCTATTCTTCATAGAATTCATTCTTCATGCATATTTCCTTCTGTCTTATTCTCGATCTTCTTTCCTTTTAATCAGCCGCCTGCCTTATCTGAAAGTCATCTTAAGTCCTAATATTATCTCCTGATAAATATCTTCTGATAACTTAAGTTCTGATATCTTAAGTTTTGTCTTCAGTATAAGTGCTGATTTCCAGTTAAGTACTGATTTATCCTATTAGTTAAGATCTGAAAACTAAACACAAATCATATTACACATGAAATTATCAAATATATCTAACAATCTCCCCAACTTGTAAATTAGCATAATATACAAGTTCAACAGATATTTGATGATGTCAAAAACATTAAGTACAAATGCATGAGAATTTGACTAGATTACTATAATTTACAGTCGTTTTAGCTTTACCATCTTAAGGTCTGATAACAGCTTTAGTCTGTATACACTTTCAGAATTTAAGCAGTTGTAGATCTTTGACTTGGCTTCAATTTCTGATCTCTTTGATGTTAGGAGTTGTTCTGAGATAGTTCTTCAAAAGACATCTCTCAGCATATTCAAGTTCATTGACCATCCTCCTTTTAGCATTTATCAATTCAGCTGTATCTTCACCAGTTTGAAAAATAACTGCTCTGAGATCATTTATCTTAGCTTTTCTTATCTCCTGATCTAGTCTGATCAGATATGCCTTGTCAGACTCTAAATTGAATTCCACATCCTTATAACCCAGAAAAGTAGTTATGATCTTAGCAGAGTTAGGCTTCATTTTGACAATATCACCTTTGTGATCTCTGTACTTGGGATAGTATGTGCTGTCAGAATTTACAGAATAAAGCTTCTTCTGTCTTTGAATTTGTGATTTTAAATAACCTGCAGCACTATCTGTTAATCTGTCTTTCACTTGAAGTAGGAATAAAACATGTTCCAGTTCCTTAAAATACTTTAGTGGTATAGCATTCTGCCTGATATGGTATACCCTTCCATCTGTCTAAAATATAACAAGATATGTTCTTTCAAAAAGGTATGGTAAACCATTTGTACAGATTCAAGTCGATTCAATCTTTCAGGAGTTTCTCCAACACCTGGTTCACTTAAGGAAGTTGGATCATTGGTAGTGTTATGTACTCTTCTTTCATCAGAACTACCCAATCCATATTTATCTCTTGCTTCCTTTCCTGTAACAACTCTTGCTTCAAAACCATTTGCGGCAGTCTTCAAAGATTGAGTCTGTTTAGCTTTGGTGAATCCTGGTAGGAGTATCTTTGAAGGTTTAACATGAGCAATGTCAGAGGTTTCCTTTTCCTTATCTTCTGATATCAATCCAACTTGAGCTATGTCAGAGGTTGCTTGCTTCACTGTCATATCAAAACTTAATACATCTTGACTCTGAACAACATGAGCCATGTCAGAGGTTGTTTGAAAAATCTTCTTTGAAATCAGAGTAAAATTAGCATCTTCATCATCAATTATTTCTTCATCCATGACTGGCATATAAACCTTTATAGGTTCATCAACTTTTTCCTTGCCCTTGGACCTTGGATCAATTTCCACTTGTGATTTGGCTTTGGTTGCCTCATAATTTGTTCTTTCCTTTATCACAATACCCTTAGGCTTTGGAAATTTCTTTTCAACAACAGAAGCTTTAGATTTGTCTTGACACCTTCTGCTTTGAGTCTAGCTTCTTCTTCCTTTAGACTCTCAAAGTCCATTCCTGGATTTTCTTTAAGAAATAATTGCTTTAAAATTCTTCATCAAGTTCCAGATGTTCACCAGAACTTATCCTTTTACCAGTATCAGAACTTATTCTTCTCCCAGTATCAGAACTTGTTCCTTGACTTGTAATTCTAGATTTACTTGATGAAAATCCTTTGCCTTGACCTTGACCTCTATCCTTGTTAGAGTTTCCCTGGTCATCATTTCCATCATCCTTTCCCTTAAGTGTCTGAATAGATTTGCATTTGGACTTAATCACTTTCTCCCCCTTTTCGGCATCAGCAGGTAAAAGAAGAGAGACAAACAATTCCACTGAGGATTGGATCTCATTGAGTTGACTTTGATGAGAAGCTTGATTCTTCAGAATTTCATCAATTTGAGTTTGTTGCTTCTCCTGATTTTTCTCAATGTAGGTAATTCTGTCAAAGGCTGGCTTGAAAAATCTGTTCTTTTCAAGTTTCACATTCATATCTTGCTGGATCAAGGTTTCTTGAATTTTGTTCACCTTGGCATGAGTTGTTGAGTGTAGACCTTGAAGGTGACTAGTACTCAATGCAGTAACTCTCAGCTGTGCCTTGAAATCATCATTTAACAGCATTTCATCAGCTTTTGCCAGATGCTCGGCAAGAATCTTTTCAGAAGGAACAAAACTAACTGTGTTCCATTCCTTAGTCCACTCATTTCCTCTAGAGTTTCACTCCAAGGTACTGGTGCTTCCCCTGTAACAAACTTCTTGACTAAATCAGCTTTATTAACTGTTTGTTGAGGTGCATGTCCTGATGGACCAGCTGCATCAGCATCTAAATTAGCAGCAGCTTCACCAGTAGTTTCTTTATTGGCAACATCTGAACTTGTAGATCCTGCAGGATCAGCATCCTCTGATAAAATATCAGTATGTGAGGCTACAGAGGCTTCAACATCATCCTCTAAATTCTGATCTCCAGCCAGGTTCTGATCACCATCCAAAATTGAAGTTGTTGGTAAAGTGAGTTAAATTGGTGGAGCTTCTAAGTACAAAACCTCAGGCACAATCAAGTTATGAATATCAATTTTAGCACTTGTACCTGGTTCTTCAGTATGTACTGTATCAACTATAGGTGACATAGGAGGTGCAGGTATTCTGTCTTGAGCAGTTTCTGGTTGTGCAAAAGGAAGTGATTCAATAACAATTGGTTCTGTTGAGATCAGAGATTCCTGATCCCCTTTCTTAGCTGCTTCCACATCTTCTGAATCTGACTCAACTATGTCCCTGTGAGCTCTCTGTTTCTTTAATTTCTTCAAAGATGGAGACACTGTAGGAGCTTTATCATCAGAATTTAACTTTTTAAGCCCTTTGAGGGGCCTAGAACTCCCAGTTACAGTATCTTTCTGAGAAGAAACCTTCTCAGCTTCTACAACAATAGGTTCTGATATTGGAACCTGTTCCTCAGTTGTTTCCTCAAATCAACATAATTTAATCAAAACATTCATCACAAAATAAAATTAAAAATCGATGAAGTAAAGATTAATAAATTGCAATTAAACATGCACAGTCACATAATTTGAGAAATAAAGAACAAATCTTGTAATTAAAGAAAATTTCATTAATATATCAGATGATTACATTTGATGAAATTTAGCAATTACATGCAAAAATTACAAGATAGTCCTAATCTATGATTCTTAACATCAACAGCCTTAGTCCTAGTCTAAGAAGACCTAACACTACTTCTTCTGCTGCTGACGAAGAGCACTGCAAGACGAATAATTCGTTCTTGCTGACAGAGAGCTTCTCTCCTTTCCTCTTCCAACCTATCAACATGGAGATGATACTCCATTGATAAGAACAAGAGTTCTGTGTGACCCTCTTGTGGAATTGAGTTCCAAAGCTCATCAGAAATGGCGGTGACATGCCACTCCTGTTGCCATTCATCACAACTCAATTCGATGTTAAAGGTTTCATAGTTCAGGAACAAGTTAAAACGGACCATATTTGTTGATGAGAATAAAAAGGGAGTGAGTTTGTGAGAAAATGAAAGTTGTATTGGCTGGAAGGAATGGTCGGTTTAAATAGCCAATAGAATACCAAGGGACGCGAGGACTGGTTAAAGATTACAAGTAAAAATAATGACCCCTCAACTCCCTAGACTGATGAGTAATAATAACAGTCAGTAAAAGATCTAAAGCCAAAGTTAATGGGCACGGGATATAATAACAATTATTGTGCGCATGCAGTTTTTCAAGACATACACGCTAACCACTAACCCATAATGATTATGACTGTTTTATCTCACATTAACCAATATTCTGAAAAAATATTATCGTTCAAGTAATGACCAAAAATAAACCAAGTAAATAAATACTGCCACGTCAGCATCAGAACTTGATTATTATCAGGATTTAAAAGTCATCAGAATATGGCTCCTTAACTCGAAAAGTGAATGTTTATTCCTGTAATTCTTCACACAAATACTGATATGGTTTCATCAGAACTTAATCATCAGAACTTGTCCTCAGAATTTATGCAATCTGACACATAAACTGTTCATCTAAAATAACATTTATCACCACAGTAATTTTCATCATTCATATAGAGTGTATGTGTGTGCATTAAGCTAAATATTAGACAAAGAGTAAAGTCTAATTCACTTCAGTACATCTTAGAAATAAGGCATAACTAAGAACTTTGCTCAAAATCTGTCATTATTCTGAAGTCTACGTTAGAATGAGTTCATGCATGAGTCCACCTTATCTATTTTGTGCTCATTTTATGCATCTTTTGAAATTCCATTTTACAGTGGCTTCTCAGTGTAAGTGACTCACGACTGCTTATCAGAATTTATGGTGTTATCAGAGTATTTTTCCAGTAATCATAGAGTGTGAAAAGTAACCAAGAAAATTTTATTTTTCTTTTCTAATGCATATTACTTAATATCAGCAATGCACTTGGGTCTTCCCTTCCACACTTTTACTCTAGATCTCAAAGGAGTACCTGATTTTTATTTCTTTTATTTTCTTTTTTTTTTTGATAAGTGAGGCTTATCAGCACTTAGTACATCCATCAGATTTACTAACATTAGAACTTAACAGATAAGAAGCACTATTCTAGTTTTTGACTTAGTAATAAGATACACAAAGTAAACTTAACTAAGCTCAATATCAGAATTTGCTTGTGTTAAAAGATTTCCACATAAACAATTACTTCAAACATGGGATCTTTAGTATATTAAAGACTACTAGGTCAGCATCTAGCACAATTTTCCTCATTAAATTGAATAGTCACAGAAACATTCATATCATCATCAGAGTTTAGAAATTCACATCAGACAATAATCAGCACTTAAGAAAATTTCAATTTAAGCACAGAATACACAAAGATAGTAATATATGTAAATACTGATCATAAAGTCTGATGTATCAGAATATAAACTAAGCAGATTTAGAGAAAGAACCTGAAACCATTCCAAGTTCATTTACCAATCTTGTAAAAGTAGCTTCACACAGTGGTTTTGTGAAGATATTTGCTAGTTGTTGATCTGTTGGAATAAAATGCAATTTCATTGTACCTTCATCCACATGTTCCTTTATGAAGTGGTACCTAATGCTGATGTGCTTTGTCATTGAGTGTTGAACTGGATTACCTGTCATAGCAATAGCACTTTGATTATCACAGTAAATAGGGATTTTAGAAACTTCTAACCCATAATCCAGTAACTGATTCTTCATCCAAAGAATCTGTGCACAACAGCTTCCTGTAGCAATGTATTCTGCTTCTGCAGTTGATGTGGAAATTGACTTCTGTTTCTTGCTAAACCAAGAAACCAATCTGCCTCCAAGAAATAGGCAGCTTCCACTTGTGCTTTTCCTGTCAATTTTGCATCCTGCAAAATCTGCATCTGAGTAACCTATTAGCTTAAATTTTGATTCTCTAAGATACCACAATCCCAGATCAGCTATACCCTTAAGGTACTTGAAAAATCTTTTCACAGCTGTTAAGTGAG
The DNA here is from genome assembly GCF_009905375.1 of Apium graveolens. NCBI lineage: Eukaryota > Viridiplantae > Streptophyta > Magnoliopsida > Apiales > Apiaceae > Apium > Apium graveolens. Next base: position 231,616,941 of record NC_133654.1, on the reverse strand, counting down.
GTTCTCTTGGATCTGCTTGAAATCTTGCACAAAGACAGGTAGCATACATGATATCAGGTCTACTTGTAGTTAGATAGAGTAGTGAACCAATCATACCTCTGTAATCAGTAATATCTACTGATTTACCAGTATCCTTATCCAACTTTGTTGCAGTGGCCATAGGAGTGGATGCACTTGAACAATCTTGCATTCCAAATTTCTTCAACAAATTTCTGGTGTACTTAGATTGACAAATAAAAGTTCCTTCTTCATTCTGCTTGACTTGAAGGCCCGAAAAATAGTTTAGTTCTCTCATCATACTCATTTGATATCTTGACTGCATCAGCTTGGCAAACTTCTTACAAAGTCTATCTTTGTAGAACCAAAAATGACATCATCAACATATATTTGCACCAAAAATAAGTATTTTCCATGATTGAGGTAGAACAGTGTTTTTTCAATAGTCCCTCTGTTAAATCCACTTTCCAGAAGAAACTGAGCTAATGTCTCATACCATCCTCTTGGAGCTTGCTTAAGGCCATAAAGTGCTTTATCAAGCCTGTAGACATGATTTGGAAATTTAGAATCTACAAAGCCTGGAGGTTGTACAACATATACTTCCTCTTCCAATTCTCCATTAAGAAAAGCACTTTTCATTTTTATTTGAAAGACTTTAAACTTCTTGTGAGCAGCATAAGCCAAAAATATCCTTATAGCTTCTAATCTAGCAACTGGTGCAAATGTTTCATCAGAATCAATTCCCTCCTGTTGAGAGTATCTTTTTGCAACCAGCCTTGCTTTATTCCTTGTAATTATGCCATCACTGTCAGTTTTGTTTCTGAACACCCACTTTGTACCAACAACAGACCTATTCTTTGGTCTTGGCACTAGGGTCCATACTTTATTTCTTTCAAATTCATTTAACTCTTCCTGCATTGCTTGCACCCAATCAGCATCTTGAAGAGCTTCTTCCACTTTCTTTGGTTCAGTCTGAGATAGAAAAGAATGATAGAGACATTCATTTGATGTAGTTGTTCTAGTTCTAACACCTGCATCAGGATTTCCAATAACTAAGTCAGGTGTATGTGCTTTAGTCCACTTCCTTGCAGATGGAAGGTTATCTCTAGAACTGGATGCTCCCCCATGATCCATGTTGTCTCCATTAACATTTTCTGATGCTCCCCCTGAAATTATGCCCTCTGAGTTGGATCCTTCAGAATTTGAGTTTCCAGAAATATCAGAACTTGGCCCATCAGAACTTGAAGAGCCTGTTGTAGGTTCTGATGCTTCTTGAGATGTGGTTGGATCTTCAGTATGCTTCCCCTGCACAGGTGTATTTTCCTTAGGCATAGTCACCACAGTTTCAATAACATCAGAGTTTAATCCATCAGAGTTTGCAGTATTAGGATTTAGACTGTCAGGATTTACAGAATCAGAATTTAAAACTTCATTTTCGAATCTTAGCTGATTATGATCATTGAAATCTTCAAGTCCAGTAATCTTCTTATCATCAAAAGAGACATTGATAGATTCCATGACAACCCTTGTTCTTAAATTGTAGACTCTGAAGGCTTTTGTGGAAAGTAGACATCCAATAAAAATTCATTCATCAGCTTTTAGATCAAATTTGGATAGCTGTTCGGGATGAGTCTTAAGAACAAAACACTTGCATCCAAATACATGAAAATACTTCAGATTTGGCTTCTTTTTCTTCACCATCTCATATGGTGTCTTTCCATGCTTGTTAATGAGTGTAGCATTCTGAGTAAAACAAGCAGTCTATACAGCTTCAGCCCAAAAGTAGGTTGGTAACTTTGCTTCATCAAGCATAGTTCGTGCAGCTTCAATAAGAGTTCTATTCTTTCTTTCAACAACTCCATTTTGCTGTGGAGTTCCAGGAGTAGAAAATTCCTGCTAATTCCATGGTCTTTGCAGAACTCTTCCATGATCAAATTCTTCAACTCAGTGCCATTATCACTTCTTATGATTTTCACAGAGTCTTTGACCAATTTATCCAGTTGCTTGACATGATCAATCAAGACAGATGCAGTTTCACTTTTGTGTGCAAGAAATTCACCAATATGTATCTGGTGAACTCATCCACTATGACCATAGCATATTTCTTCTTTGTAATAGACATGACATTCACTGGACCAAATAGATCAACATGTAGTAGGTGATAAGTTTGACGCCCTCAATCTCGGGGTTAGGAAATGAGGACCCACGCGCCTTTAATCTAATAACTAAATAAGCATAAACCCTGATTAGCTACCAACAGGATCAAACAGGATAGAGTATGGGACAAGATTACAACTTACCAATCATAAAATATAACTTATAACCCCAAAATAATTTTAAATATACATAGTCGATCTCGGCTTGGAACCGATAGATAACCCATTGTATCTTTACAATTTTCCTTCTAAGCGCTTGCTCACTCAGAAATACCACTCCTGCTCTGGCAACCGGAAGCCCTCAACACGATAGGGACCACCAGGTACGCTCTTACGAGCAGTGCGCCTAAGCCTGGCCATCTTCTTGCTTAACTGCCATGGTTAGATTAAAACAAAACATATGAGTATAAAACTCAGCAAGTAACTATAAAGCAGTTCTATGATATGAAATCCATAATTTACTTTACCAATCTCAGGGCATTCTACTTTATTTGTTCTAGGTGGCAGATTTCCATCTTTTGGGTTAAGGAAGGGTTATGAAGGAAAAATGTGGGGCTTTCAAGGAACAAGGCTTGAAGCAGGGTGAAAGCCGACATTCATCACAAATCATTAAAGGATCATAACAGATCTTTCAGAAAGGAAAGCAACAATATTTCACTATATGAAACCAATTATATGATCAACAGATTAAAATCAGGGTTCACGAGCTTTAAGCTTCATAATATCACAATCAACTCATTTCAAAGCAATATAAACCATTTTCATTTTCAAGAATCAATTACGGAACAGGATGTTTCAGTTCCATTTTAAATAATTAATATAGAACCCTTGATTGGATCACTTTATCTTTTTATTTCATTATAATACGGGTGACAGCCCGTACCGACCTCCATCCGGTCTTTAAGGTACCAATCGGCATAATTTCAGCCTTAAATTATACTAGCCCCGCTAGCCTCTTACCATGACTGGACTAGTCCCACTAGCCTCTTACGTCCCAATCCAATCCATCAGGAATTTGTTTGGAAAACCTTGAGTTGGAAAAAGTAGGTTTTCTAAATTCATTTTATCATTACCAAGAATATGAAATCATTCAGACTCTTTCGAGTCGAAACTCATTCTTAAGTCAAATTTCAAGAAAACAAAGTTAAGGAAGTGATTCAAAGACAAGCAAGGAACAACTCTAAGGATTTTGAATCAGGGATAACAAGGTACTTAAATTAGAATGATCAATATCTGTTTCAAGGATCAATAGGGTGATCAAGAAATAAGGTATCATTATAGAGGGTTCGTAAAGGTAATTATAGGGTTTATAACAGTTCATGGCTTAACAACTAACTTGAACAGAAAAGACAGGTTACCAAAAGGTTGAATCAGTAAGCTTAAAAATAACAGTTTATGAAGATCAAAGACAGGGTATCTCAAGTCATTAACAGGGGTTCATTATTTAAACAGTTCCATACTCTACATGGTATGAACAATAACCTCTCTATAACCATTTTCACAAGTAATGAGAGTTACTTGCCTGAATTCGATTTCCTGAAGGTTGAACTACTGCCACCTAGTATACCCTTTCCTAGCCCGAATGCCCTCACGCTCCGAATCTACAATAAAAACCAAAACCTTAATCAGTTTCTAAACTCTCGTTCCCAGAACGATCACTCATTACGATGGCTCGATTATACCCTTGACTCAAATATATGAGTATAGCTTATACACATAAGCACATAGCACATCACACATCATATACTTTATTCTTAACCTTTATACCTTTATATAAACTCGACAATCGACTTATAAACATCCTTATCTCAACTCGAAGTCAAATTATACTTTATATTAGTACACATAGCTCTTTATACTTGAAATCCTTATACGAATAAACAAACAACAAAACTTATAATAACGACCCTAAAGTTATCTTTAAACCAACACGACAACCATAGATAATACAAATCAATCATTCCTTTTCTTTTATACTTTAATTCAAACCAAACATAGCAAATTAGGCAAAAATCTCACATACAATCCCTAATTAATCTTCATGATCCATTCAAGCACTTAAATTAGAATTTGACCTTTTAAATGCTATAATCCATTCGGCCTTAACCACAAATCACAATTCGACAACCAAACAATGACATACATCATCAATTCCTCTTTTAAATCAACATGCAATCTCATTTCTTCCTAGCTAAACTTAGATTATACCAAGATCAAGTCACAAAATCAATTTTCCCTTTTATTAGTAAAATGTCGAACCAAAATCTTCAACATGCAATCCTCAATTTTGATTTCTCAAGCATCCAATCAATTATACAAGTCCAAATACCTTTAAAACAATCATAAAAATCTTTTTTATCAATCAACATACTTAAATCTCAAAAGAAACACAAACCCTTATTCGAAATTTCCAACAATCAAGACATGCATGCAACCATTTAAGTAATTTATCTACCAAACACTCTAATTATCCAATAATTTCCAAGGATAAACATCAACAAGTCATTTGCATTACTAAAAATCATTTTGATCTTCAAAAAAATCAAGATTCCATTCGGGTTTTTCAAGAAATAACACATGCAAACGTTTTTCTCAATCCTTAAATCATTAATCATTCTAATCCATCATCGTCATCCTAGAATAAACATCCACAACCATTTAAATCAATAATAATCAACTCATTAACTTTTAGAAATCAAAAACCCATTCGGGTTTTAAACAAATCACTACATGCAATTACCAAAGATAAGATTTATGAATGCTAGAGCTCAGTTATAGCATCATCACTCACCACCGGTTCACCGGAGTTCATCACCGGTGGCGGTGGCTTCACGGTGGTGCCCTCATTTGAGGGTGTCCAAACACGAAACATCCGTTTTTCCATTAATCCTTAAAACAACTAACATGCACATCTCATATACCATTCATTTGCAAAGAATCATGCTTAAACAAGATGATATCAACAAGAACAACAAGAACCGAGAAGCTCTCGGATAAACACACACATATCGAGCATACACATCTACATGCAAGTGGATATACACACATGCACACTCTTCTACCTATATATATGTGTTTATCAAGAGATTTTGGGAAGAATTGGTGAGATTTATCAAAGGAACAGGAGGTATACCGAAAGAGAGAAGAGAGCCGAGAGAGAGAGAGTAACCGATAGAGAGTGAGAAAAAAAGAGAGAAAGAGAGAAAAGTGTTCATGGGAGAAAGAAAGAAAAGGAAGGGGGTAGAAATGAGTTTATAAATGATAAGGACAAGGGCAATATAGTAATTTACTAATTCCCTTTTTAAATAGATTTTCCTTTCTCTTTTTACTCCCATAGAATATTGGTGGAATAATAAATATATCTCTCTCAGAAATTTGAAAATTATAGTGATTGACAATTTTAAAATGTAGATCTCAAAATTAGCTTTCCAACCATTACTCATAATAGACTTTTGAGCGTACGGTTGATTTTATACGATTTTTACAAGTTTGTGCTAATAATAACATTTTATCACATAAAAATCATTTTAAAAGCAATGATCATAAAATAAATCCGTCTATCATTTTTAGAAAGTCTCTAGGACTATGACAATAATCGAACAAATCTCATGCCTTTATCTTACTCATATAATTTTATAAAAATGCGCGAAGGTTAAATAAACCTTATTTAAATCAAATAATTCCCTTAAATTCATATAAATGTCAACAGATCACGTAGTCATGCACACAGATAAGCAATCACACACATACGAAAACATCACAACTCATGTCTAATCATAAAATTTATCCTTCTTTAATCTTTATTCTTTTCTAAGCGTACCGGGTCACGTTCAGCCTGACGGCCCGACGCTCAGCGTTTCAATTACGCTTCTCATTATCGACCGACACGTCACTAGGATGCAATATTTTACTTAAACATTTCATTTCACATAATAACACATAGTTCATATTTTAAATATCATAACCCCTTTTTAGGACGGGTTCCGTTCTACCTGACGGCCCGACAACACAGTTTAACTCCTAAGCTGACTCTTTAAATTGGAACGCTTCTACTTACGCTCCTAGATTCTAATATACAGTAAAGACAATTAATCAACACTTAATCACATAATTATAATCACTTCACATAAATCTCACTTTATTCACTTAATTATGTCGCAAAATTCTCAGTCGTCACAATCTACCCTCCTTAAAAGGATTCTGTCCCCAGAATCTAGTCTAAGCAAATAGATGGGGATACTTTTCTTTCATTTCGCTTTCTAATTCCCAAGTTGATTCTTCAACTAGTGGATTTCTCCACAATACTCTAACTAGGGGTACAACTTTATTTCTAAGTGTCCTCTCCTTTCGGTCCAAGAATCGAACTGGTTGTTCCACATAAGACAAATCCGGTTGAATTTCCACTGGTTCCAATTCGATCACATGACTCGCATCAGCATTATACTTCTTTAGAAGAGATACATGGAACACATTGTGCAGATATTGCATTTGCGGAGGTAGCGCCAATTCATATGCCACCTTCCCAACTCGTCACAGTACTTTAAATGGTCCAATATACCTAGGACTCAACTTCCCTTTCTTTTCGAATCGGGTTAAACCCTTCCAAGGAGATATCTTTAACAAGACTTTGTCTCCAGATTCGAATTGCACATCTTTTCGTTCTTGATTTGCGTACTTTGCTTGTCGATTTTGAGCTGCAATTAATCTTTTTCGAATCATTTCTACCTTTTCCTTCGTTTGTTGAACTAGCTCTGGTCCAATTAATTTGCTCACCAACTTTGTCCTAATATGTAGGGGATCTACATTTTCTTCCATACAAAGCTTCATAAGGTGGCATGCCAATACTCACGTGATAACTGTTGTTGTAGGAAAACTCAATTAATGGCAAATGATCGTCCCAATTTCCTTTGAAATCTATTGCACAGGTTCGCAACATATCTTCAATTGTCTGAATTATCTTTTCACTTTGTCTGTCCGTTTGCGGATAATATGTCGTACTGATTTTCAGTTTAGTTCCCAAATGATCATGGAATTGTCTCCAAAATCTCGAGTTAAACCTTGGATCTCTATCAGACACGATATATACAGGGACTCCGTGACGCATCACAATCTCATCCAAATACAATTTGACCAACTTTTCCCATGAAAACCTTTCATTTATCGGCAAGAAGTGTGCTGACTTCGTTAACCGATCGATTACCACCCAAATCGCATCATGATTAGACTTGGTTTTAGGTAATCCTGCCACGAAATCCATCGCTATATGTTCCCATTTCCATTCCGGTATATCCAGTGGCTGAAGCAATCCGATTGGCCTCTGATGTTCTGCTTTGACTCTTTGACATGTATAACACTTACTTATCCATTCCGCAATTTCCTTTTTCATGCTTGGCCACCAATAACTCTTTTAAATCCTGGTACATTTTCGTACTTCCATGGTGAATTGAAAATCTCGAGCTATGCGCTTCTTGCAAAATCTCGTGCTTTAGTTCCACAATATTAGGTATCCAAATACGTGAGTTAACAGGATACATTCCTTTCACATCCTTTTGAGCTTTAATTTCCTCTCCTGATAACTTATCCTTTTCGCGATTCATCACTTGCTCTTGACAACATCGAATCTTTTCCAAAATTTCGGGTTGAAATGTCATCGCATATATTGCTTCACCTCCAAATTTTGGAGTCTGCACTTCTATTTCCATCTTTTCGAAATCTTTGATCAATTCCTCCGACGACGTTAACATATTCAATCTTTCCTTGCGACTTAGAGCGTCTGCTACCACTTTTGCCTTTCCAGGATGATAGTTTATCGCACAATCATAATCTTTGATCAATTCTAACCACCTTCTTTGTCTCATATTCAATTCCTTTTGAGTGAAGATATACTTTAAACTCTTATGATCTGTATAAATCTCACACTTTTCCCCGTATAAATAATGCCTCCGAATCTTAAGGGCAAACACAATTGCTACCAATTCCAAGTCATGTGTTAGATACTGTTAGGAATATGTGTATTAGTTTGATGATAAGTTAAACAAAACACTTAAGTAGAAATCTAGTGTTTGTAGCCTCAACGGATAAGACCATCTTGGCTATCCGTTGAAGGAGTAGCTTTAGTTAGCAATAAGTTTAGTATTGTAGCACATTTCATTCTCTGGATTCAAGTTGTAATTCTTAGATGTTGTAGGAAATTATCAGTCATGTTGACTACTAGTGGATATGCAAATAGGAGGGCTAATTGTAAATATTTCATGCCTTGTAATTTTGTATAAGTGAAGAAGTATCAACTGATATTGAAGACCTTCAACGGATAAGAAACAAAGCTTCAACGGATGTCTCTAAAGCTTCAATGGATAATATCCATCAATGGATAAGTGCTTCAACGGATAAGAATTCAACTGCTAATGCATCAACGGATAAAGCTTCAACGGATAAAGCCTCAATGGATAAGGCATCAACGGATGAAAGCTTCAACGGATGCTTAGTTCAATAGCAGTTGATAGTGATAATTCACAAGCTGACAGAGGCACATGGGTTGACAGAGACAAACTGGAATGTGGCAACCTCTAGGAGGAATCAAGAAAATGCAGCATTTCCATTCTGGTGCAAACAAGGGAGTATTCAAAGATTAACAGCTAAACCCAAATTGCATTGGATAGAGAAATGAAGAAGAAACATTTGAAGAGCCTTTTTAATTATATTTTATAGTTTTGTCTTCACTTATAAACTTGGTGATATATAAACCAAGTAGCAGCTAGTAATTAGGTGTGAATTTTCCAGAGCTGTTTAGAAAAATCCAGAGAGAAAATCATCTAGTTTGTACTAGGAAGCAGCTGTGATTTAATTCTTTGAATCACAGATTTTCTGAAATAACACATCTCTGGTGGAACAACAAATCCACCAGAAAAGTTTTTAAGTTCTTTGTGTTCTTTACATTTGTGTTTGAATATATATCTGTATGTATTAGCCTCAAGCAATTCACACACATTTGCTCACTAAAACACTTAGCCTTAGAAACTGCTCAAAACTTGAAAAAGTTTTGAGATTTACATTCAACCCCCCTTCTGTAAATCTCATTGTTAGTCCACTGGGAATAACAATTGGTATCAGAGCAAGCTCTTAACATACAAAGAGTTTAAAGATCTATTCTGCTAACATCATGAGTGCACAGAAGAATCCTCCTACTAGGAAGGATATTGGAATAAAGATTCCAGTCCTGGAAAAAGATAACTATCATCACTGGAAAGTGAAGATGCATTTACATATTCTTTCTCAAGATGAAAGCTACATCAACTGTATTGAAAATGGTCCTCACATCCCTCACAAAGTGACCACAGCTGCTACTACAACAGTTGTTGTTGGACATTCCATTCCCAAGCCAAAAGCAGAATGGACTATTGAAGACATAGAAGAAATCCGCAAGGACAAGAAAGCCGTGAACATTTTGTTTAATGGCTTAGATCAAGATATGTTTGACAATGTCATCAATAGTCAAACTGCAAAGGAAGTTTGGGATAATGTACAAATCATCTGTGAAGGTACTGAGCAGGTTAGAGAGAACAAGATGCAGCTTCTTATTCAACAGTATGAATATTTTCACTTTGAAGAAGGAGAATCATTAAATGATACCTTCAACAGATTTCAGAAACTGTTAAATGGATTGAAGCTGTATGGTAGAGTGTACCAAGTCAAGGATTCCAACTTAAAATTTCTGAGGTCTCTACCAAAGGAATGGAAGCCTATGATTGTCTCTCTAAGAAATTCTCAAGATCATAAGAACTTCACCCTTGAAAGATTATATGGAATTTTGAAGACTTATGAACTTGAAATGGAACAGGATGAGCTGTTGGAAAAGGGAAAGAGAAAAGGAGGAACAGTTGCACTTGTAGCTGACAGTGAGAAGATTGAAGCCAGGAATCAGGAGAAGACAATGCCAAGTCTCAAAATTGGCACAAGCAAATCAGAATCAAGCAAGGGTAAAGAGCAAGTAGTTGAGGATGAAGACAATTCCAGTCAGGATGACTCTGATGATGTTGATGAACATCTGGTTTTTCTGTCCAGGAGGTTTGCAAAGATGAAGTTCAGGAAAAATACAAAATTCACTAAGCCAAACAAAAACATGGTGGACAAATCCAAGTTCAAATGTTATAACTGTGGCATTAGTGGAGACTTTGCAAGTGAGTGTAGGAAGCCAACCTCTGATAAGAAGAAATTTGAGCAAGTTGATTACAAAAAGAAGTATTTTGATTTGCTCAAACAAAAGGAAATAGCTTTTCTCACTCAAGATGATTGGGCAGCAGATGGAGTCAATGAAGATGATGATATAGAATATGTCAACCTAGCCCTGATGGCTAATTCTGATGAAAATAAAACTAGTTCATCAAGCAACCAGGTAATTACTACTGATCTCTCTCAGCTTTCTAAAAATGAATGCAATGAAGCCATAAATGATATGTCCAATGAATTATATCATTTATGTGTTTCCCTTAAATCACTAGCCAAAGAAAACACTAGGATCAAAGAGAATAATGTGTTTTTAAGTGATAGGAATGTTGTGTTAGAGGATCAGGTAATTGAGCTTGAAAAGATTAAACTTAAATGCTTGACTGTTGAGAGTGAACTAGAAGAAGCTGTTAAGAAAGTAGAAATTCTTTCTAAACAGTTAGAGAATGAGCAAGAGGTAATCAAAGCCTGGAAAACATCTAGGGATGTTAGTGTTCAGATTTCCAAGGTTCAAGGAATTGAATCATTCTGTGAGGAAGCCTGGAAGAAAAACAAAAAGGAGTTAGAATTAATTGATGGATTGTCAATGGATGTGGAATCAACGGATGATGAAAGTTATCCGTTGAAGGAAGAAAAAGAGCATCCGTTGAAGGCTCATCAATTAAAACAGGCAAGTAATTTCAAAAATAAAAATCTCAATAAGAAGGATGGTTCAACTTTCAAGAACTTTGTCAAAGAAGGAGCTAGCACATCCAAAGATGCCAATAAGGTGAATATAGGACACATGACTTTAGATCAGCTGAAAAATAGGCTTAAGTTGGTTGAGGATAAAAAGGAAACTAAAAGAAAATCTAAAAGAAATGGGAAGGTAGGGATTAATAAACATAACAATTACACACCTGATAGGTATGCTCCTAGAAAAAGCTGTGTGCATTGTAAAAGTGTTAATCATCTATCTGATAACTGCAAATCTGTTAAGAATGCTCCCATGCCTTCAAATCCCTCCATGCCTAACATGTCTATGTCACCTCTGCATGCTATGCCTGTTATGTCTCATCAGAATCCCCATGCACATTTTGCAAACATGCCATATATTAATAATCCTTATTTTACTGCATTTAGTATGCCTCAAATGCCATACAATATGCCTATGTGGAATAACATGTTTGCACAATCTATGCCTTATCAAATTCAATCAAATGTGCTAAATGATTATGTGACTAACCCTACACTTCAACCAACTACATCTGAGACCAAGGTTGACCCAAAGTTACCTAAGTCAAAAGATGCAGGAGGAATGAAGTCTAGGAAAAAGACTAACAAGGCTGGACCCAAGGAAACTTGGGTACCAAAATCAACTTGATTGATTTTGTTGTGTGCAGGGAAAAAGAAGGAATCTATGGTACTTGGACAGTGGTTGTTCAAGACACATGACAGGAGATTTCACCCTGCTCACAGAGTTTAAGGAGAGAGCTGGCCCTAACATAACCTTTGGAGATGATAGCAAAGGATTCACTATGGGATATGGCTTGATTTCAAAAGAAAATGTCATCATTGATGAAGTTGCATTGGTTGATGGTCTCAAACACAACTTATTGAGCATCAGTCAACTATGTGACAGAGGGAATACTGTTTCCTTCAATTCTGAAGCCTGTATTATCACAAGTAAGAAGGACAATAAAGTGGTTCTAACTGGAGTTAGAAAAGGGAATGTGTATTTAGCTGACTTCAACTCTACAGATGCAGAATCTATTACTTGTCTTTTCAGCAAAGCAAGTCCAGTTGAAAGTTGGCTATGGCACAAGAAGCTGTCTCACTTGAATTTCAAGACAATGAATGATCTAGTCAAAAAGGACTTAGTTAGAGGAATGCCTCTAGTAGAATTCACAGGGGATGGACTGTGTGATGCTTGTCAGAAAGGAAAGCAAAAGAAAGTATCATTCAGTAAGAAGCTTGAATCTGCAATTGATGAACCATTACAACTGCTACACATGGATCTTTTTGGACCAGTCAATGTATTGTCAATTTCAAGGAAAAGATATTGCCTAGTGATTGTGGATGATTTCTCAAAGTTCTCATGGGTTTATTTTCTTGGATCAAAGGATGAAACTAGTGAAATCAATATCAATCATATCAAGCAAGTCAACAATCATCCTGATTTCAAAGTAAGGAATATTAGGAGTGACAATGGAACTGAGTTCAAGAATTCAACCATGAAGTTGTTCTGTGAAGAAAATGGGATCATGCATGAGTTCTCAGCTCCAAGGACTCCACAACAAAATGGTGTGGTGGAAAGGAAGAACAGATCACTAATTGAAGCTGCAAGGACAATGCTTGAAGAGTCAAAACTCCCAACTTACTTTTGGGTTGAGGTTGTTAACTGTGCATGTTACACTCAGAATATTTCTCTAATCAATCAGGCAAAAGGCATGACTCCCTATCAATTATTCAAGAGAAGAAAACCAACTTTAAACTTTCTGCATGTCTTTGGTTGCAAATGTTACATCTTAAGGAATCAATCTGACCACAAAGGGAAGTTTGATGCAAAGGCTGATGAAGGAATATTTGTTGGTTATTCTGCTGGAAAATCATATAGGGTTTACAATCTAAGAACCAACATTATCATGGAATCTGTGCATGTTGTGTTTGATGATAAAAAGATTGATGGACTAACAGATGAGGGACATCATGAAGGACTCAAATTTGACAATATTGAGATATATTGTGATGATAGTGAAGATGAGAATGATGAAGAAGGCATCTCAAGAAGAATTCAAAATCTGCCTTTGGATAATGCACAGAATGCTGCAACCGTTGAAAGTCATAATTCAGCTTCCGTTGAAAGAAGAAATGCAGCATCCGTTGAAAGACAAAGTGCATCATCCGTTGAAGTTCACAATGAAGCATCCGTTGATAACAGTCTGTCAACGGATAATCAATTCACTTCATCAGTTGATAGAGCTCCCAATGCCTTTCAAAGGATCAGCAACTCAGGGGGAGTTTCAACCAATCAACATTCTATCTCACATCATGACAATACTGAGGCAACCTCATCTAGAGCTAATCTACCACCTCAAAGGAAATGGACCAAGAATCACCCTTTTGAACCGATCATTGGTGATTCTACATCTAAAGTGCAAACTAGAAGGGCTACTCAAGATGAATGTCTGTATAGTAGCTTTCTATCACAGGAGGAACCTAAGAGAGTAGAAGAAGCTCTATTGGATCCAGGTTGGATTTTAGCAATGCAAGAGGAGCTAAACCAATTTGAGAGGAACAAAGTATGGAAGCTGGTACCCATGCCAAAGAACAAGAGTTCTATTGACACAAAATGGGTTTTCAGAAACAAGATGGATGAAAATGGCATTGTCATAAGGAATAAAGCCAGATTGGTTGCTAAAGGCTATTCTCAACAAGAGGGAATAGATTTTGATGAAACATTTGCTCCAGTTGCCAGACTTGAAGCCATCAAAATCTTTCTAGCCTATGCAGCCCATGCCAATTTCAAAGTCTATTAAATGGATGTCAAGAGTGCATTTCTAAATGGGGAATTGGAGGAAGAAGTTTATGTAAGCCAACCTCCAGGATTTGAAGATCCAAACTTTCCAGACTATGTGTATTATCTGTTGAAAGCACTCTATGGACTAAAGCAAGCACCTAGAGCCTGGTATGAGACTTTGTCAAAATTTCTTCTAGATAATCACTTCACAAGAGGTACTGTTGATAAAACTATTTTCTTTAGAAATGTTAATGGCTCTACAATACTTATTCAAATTTATGTAGATGATATTATATTTGGATCTACAGATGATAAGCTTTGTAAAAAGTTTGCTAAGTTAATGCAAAGTAAATATGAAATGAGCATGATGGGAGAGCTAACTTATTTTCTTGGTTTACAAGTTAAACAAGTTAGTGGTGGAATTTTCATTAGTCAAACTAAATATATTTATGATCTTTTAAAGAAGTTTGACTTAATGGATTGTTCATCTGCAAAACCTCCCATGGCCACTGCCACCAAGCTTGAATTAAACAAGGCTGAAAAGTCTGTGGACATTTCAAGTTATAGAGGCATGGTTGGCTCACTTTTATATTTAACTGCTAGTAGACCTGATATAATGTTTTCTACATGTCTCTGTGCTAGATTTCAAGCTGACCCTAAAGAATCTCACTTAGTGGCTATTAAAAGAATCTTCAGATATCTCAAAGGGACTCCAAATCTAGGAATTTGGTACCCTAGAGAGTCTGGTTTTGATCTAATTGGCTACTCAGATGCAGATTATGCAGGCTGCAAAATAGACAGGAAAAGCACAACTGGCACCTGTCAATTTCTAGGGAACAAGCTTGTGTCATGGTTCAGCAAGAAGCAAAATTCTGTTTCTACATCAACAGCTAAAGCTGAGTACATTGATGCTGGTAGTTGTTGTGCACAGATACTATGGATGAGGAATCAACTATTTGACTATGGACTAACTGTTGACAAAATTCCTATATTCTGTGATAACACAAGTGCCATTACCATTACTGAAAATCCAGTGTAGCACTCAAGAACCAAGCACATTGACATCAAGTACCACTTCATTAGGGAACATGTGATGAAAGGTACAGTGGAACTTCATTTTGTTCCAAGTGAAAAGCAGATTACAGACATATTCACCAAGCCACTTGATGAATCAACATTCACAAGATTAGTAAGTGAGCTAGGTATGCTTAATTATTAATAAATTTATGTCCTCTTTATAATCTGCCTTGAAGCCTGAAATGAATTTGCTGCAAGAACAAAGTTGGCTTTAAGTAAAAATTATTCTATCAATGGATATTCCCTATTCGTTGAAAGCCAAAATTGTTCTATCAACGGATGCTCATTATCCGTTGAAAGACAAATACATTTCTGGTAATTTATCCCTCAATGGATAAAATAGTGTTGATCATCAATGGATAACTATTTACCTTATCCGTTGAAGTGTCACATCAGTTACTTTAAGTGAGTCACAGCCGTTGATTCTTTTACTTAACCGTTGATACAGATATACACTGTTGTATGTATTTGTATTAAAGGCAGTTTTCAGAATTTCTACAGTTTTCTTTACTCTTGAACGGCTGTAATTTATTTAAAAGTATCATTTAATCATTTTATTTACGTTTTAATTCCAGAAAGTATAAAAGCCAATTGAATTCTTATTTTCACTTTACGCTTTCTTGCAATTTTTATTCTCTTTCTCTCCCAAAACTCTCAAGTTTTTCTCTGCAACCTCTACTCACAACAATGGCATCAGTAGTCAAAATTATGTCTCAGTCTGGATTTGTTTATGAAAAGAACAATTTCTTAGCCTTGGTTGAAAAGAATGAAGCCCATTCTGATTATCACAAGATGATGGACTTCATCAAAAACTGCAAACTAATCTATGCAATGCTGGAAGCCCCAACCATTTACTGTGAGGTAATTGAGGAGATTTGGACAACTGCAGAGTTCAACTCCACAGATATGACTATTGCCTTCTCTCTCAAAGGTAAGGATTATTGCATTAACTGTGATGATATACAGTCTTGCTTTAAGTTACCTGAGAATAATGCCATGACACAACATACTGATAAAGATGTATCTGTTATGTTAGATTCCACAGGCTATGCTTTTAATTCTGCTAGTTTAGGTAGTATTAGAAGGAAGGGCCTTAGGAAAGAATGGAGTTTTCTTGGAGATGCCTTTATCAAGGTTTTCTCTGGGAAGATTAGCAATTTTGATGCCATAACTTCATCTCTTGTTAATATGCTCTATATGCTAGTTTCTGATAGGTACTTTAATTTTAGCAACTATGTCATGCTAGAATTAGGTTCCAGGTTAGGTAACAAAGCTAATAGACCACATAACATCTACTATGCTAGATTCTTTACGTTATTGGCTAACCATGTTGCTGAAAGGTTGGTTATATCTAATGAGAGCAATAAACTCAAATGCTGGGCACAAGAGAAAAGGGTCCTTGCAGACCTTTTGAGAATCAACCTCAACAGCCAGGTGCCATTGGTATATTTGCCAATAATGAATGCACCACAGGTAAGTGAGGTAAACACTTCTATAACTCCTACTATTTCCAACCCCATTGTTTCTTTGCCTTCTAGTATGGCATTGGAATCTGTGTCTTTGTCCCAACAGGTTCCTACCAAAGCCACCAAAACTAAAATTTCAAAACACAAGTCAAAGAAAACCACCTCTGTTGTTTCCCAAAAGACAACAGTTGTAATAACTACCATAACCCTGAAGGGAGTGAACAGGGTGTGAGTGGTGAGGGGAGGGGTGAACATCAAGAAACCCCCCGGGATAAGGTGGGAGAGGTGAGTGGTACCCCAGCCAGCCAAGCCACAGTCTCTCAAAAGACTGTGGTGGTTCAAAAGGAGTCAAACACATCCCTAGTTGCATCCTCCCAAAAGGATGCAGCTATTGAAAATAGTCCCCAACCAGGGACACAGAACAAAAGAGGGAGGGACACTGAAGCCACACATTCACCAATCAAAGCCTTTTCAAGGAAGAAGAAGGCTAAAACCCTAGTTTCCACACAGGGGGCACACACAGCACAGATACATCCACCTGTATCTTTGCCTTCTCAAATTCAGCTTGATGTGACTCCAGCAAATGTGGAGTCACAGCCCCATTCTCTCATAATAGAAACACATCAATCATCAAACTCTCCATCACCCTCTCTGGATGTGGATATGATATTCACATCAATTCCTGATTCTCCCTCCTTACAACTCAGGGAGGAGCCCCACTCAAATCCTGATGATCATCATCTTTTAGATGATTTGTTGGATCATCAGCCAATTCTTTCAGATATAGTTGAAGAATCTGTGTCACCTCACTTAAAATCAATTCACACAGATTCAACAATTATGTCACTTTCAATATCTACATCTTTTTCTTCTTCAATGGATATCTCTCATCCGTTGACAAGTGGTTGTTCTTCGACGGATAAGCTTAACAGCAGTTATCCGTTGATACCATCAGTTTCCACTTCAACGGATACTCCCTATCCGTTGATGGTCTCTACACATATTACAGAAACAATTCCAACTGTAGAAGACATGGATACTGTTCAATCACTTTTAGGTTTGAGGGAAGGGGGTAATAATTTGAGTGAGAGGCTGGGTTGCTCCCAGGCAAAAGGAGAGGTTGAGAGTCAACATATGCATGCTATTTCTTCCAGCATGGCAAAAGTAAGTGAGGGGAGTGCCACCTTAGAAGGTGAGGGTGAGGGTGTGAGGGTGTGAGGGTGTGTGTGAGCCAGGGGGAGCCCCTGATGCAAGAAAATAGAGAAAATGAGAGAAAGGCAGGTACAGAAACTATAAGGGTGGATCCAGCCATTGCTAGTGAGTCAATGATTGTGGATGATGTAGAAAAGGAAAGACAATTTCAGCAACATTACAAAGCTGTAATTGATAACATTTCCTTGGATGCTGACACTTTTACTCACCCTGTTCCAGCCTACCAATTGTTGGCTGCTCAGGGCAATGTGGAGGCAGAGCAGACTTTGAACATTGTACACACTTCAGAATCTCTTCTAAGAGACAAAGCTGCTGTTAATAGGCTGCCTTCTCAAGCTGGTGAGCCATCTGAAGAATTTGGAGTAAATTCTAATGATGATGACTCTAATTCTTTGGATGAGAGCATGAACTTAGGGGGAGCAATAGGCCCAAGTTCTGTTCCAAATCTACCTGACTGGGCATGGGCAAAGGAATCTACACCAGGACAGTTTGGTGTTGCTTTGGTCAAGCAAGTAATGACTATACAGAAGGCCCTTCAGGAGACTACAGATGCTGGTACAAAGGCACTTCTTCAAGCTCATCTAGACTCTCTGCATCTCTTGCAGTTACAGCATATAATACAGAATCTAAGTGTGGATGAACTCAAGCAGGATATTGCTGATCTGAAATCCTACAATGCTGAGAAGTTGGATTCAGTCATGCCTTATGGTACTATGCAAGATTTATTAGTGAGATTGAGGAGAGAATCTGATGCTGACAAGAGGTCGGCCAGGTTGGAAAACAGAGTTCAGATCATTGAAGACTCTATGGTCACCATTCTTCAGAATCAACAAACTCAGACAAATCTACTAATGCAGCTGGCAAAAACACAAGGCTTGACCCCTACCATTGATGATAACAAAAAGGGGGAGAATAAAAGGGAAGGGGAAGGAGAGCCATCAACAACAGTTCAAATATCTAAAGTGCTAGTTCCTGACATCACCACTTCTCCACCTATTCAAATCAAAGGAAAGCTTGATGGAATTGATCTAATCCAGATAGCAGCAGCTGAATTGCAAGTCAAAGAGCAAAGGAGGAAAATTGATGAAAAGGTGCAACAAATTTTTGGTTCTACAGCTTCTAAATCACAATCTGTGAAGCATAGCACAAAGGTGGAATCAATTATTATGGAGCTCAAGCCAGTAAGGAGGAATAAGGTTGGAGAGACTTCTGCCAAGAATATGAAACCTATGGTTCTCAAGCCCAATAACAGATCCAATAAGGACTCTACAAAGAATCCTCTAAGCCTTGCTCAGATGAAAGAAGTGGATTTTCCTCTTCCAAAGCCTGATGAAGACATGGTTTTGGGTGGAAGTATCATAAAGCACAAAGAGACCATGGATGTGGTTGAAAGGATGAACATGGCTATTATCTTTAGAGAGGGAAAGAGCATTTGTGTGATGCAAGGACATCCCAAATTCTCAATAGCCAAGAGGGAAGAAGCCAGAAGGTTGAAGGAAGAAGCTAAAAAGCTAAAGGCTGACAAAAGAGCACATGCAAAGCTTGAAAAATAGCTAAAGTCAAGTCAAGCTGAAGAAAAGAAAGAAATTGAAGACAAGAGTGAAGATGTGGGTATGGGGGACATGTTTAGTGATGATGGGAGAAAGAAGTAAGGAAAGAGAGGAATGGCAGAAAGGGAACAGAAAGAAGGCCAATGTAAAAAGAAAGATGGTAGATGAGACTGAAGAAACCCAATCAAAATCCAAACCACTACCTTCTATTCCTGAACCCATTGTGCCTGACCCCTTCATAAACATCCATGGTGAAACAATCACTCATAAGGAGGAACCAATTGATTGGGACACCATCAAATTGCCCACCTTCTTAACCTCTTCTCCACCATCAAAGAAGCAGAAAAGAAAAATCAAATCAACACCTCCTCCAACCTCAATCAAATTCACTCAGAAGCCTAAGCCTAAGCCACAAGCCTCTAAGGATGATTATGTTCACATTTGTGACATAAAGGAATTTTCAGACATTGAACTCTATCTAGATGAGCTGGAGGAAGTAAGGGGAATAGATGCCTACAGACAGCCACTAGAAAGACTAGTGTTCAAATACAAAGGAAGTGGGGAAAGAACTTGGCCTCTCTACAGGATTCTGAATGAAGGCTACTCTACCTTGGTTAGAGTCTACTCAGCCATAAAAAGGGATTCTGGCTTTACCAGGACTGCCAAGGCTGAGATTCTCAACAAGATTGCCAACATAAGGAAGACTTGGTGGGAGCCCAATGCCTTGCCTAGAACATTACTCATTCAAGAAAGAGGAATTACAGTTCACAAATCACCTCATTGGTTGATGGAGTTCAGAGACAACAAAGGAGTCAGAAGATTTTTCAGACTTGAAGATCAGCTCAAGATTGCCAGTAATGAAACTCTCAAGGATATGCAATCTAAGTTGGACATCAATGAAGAAGATGAAGCTGAGTTCTACAGACAACTTCAACTTCAAATAGAGGAGAATGACAGGAGGCTAGGAAAGAAAACAAGGGATCAAAGGAAAAGAAATTAATCTGCTCAGGCTAAAGGAGCACCCTTGGAAACAAGTAATTCTTCAATTCCATCTCAGCATACACATTTTTGCAGCACTTTTGAATTTCTGCTTTATTACAGTTAATATGTTTGTCAAGTGTTTTGTTATCATCAAGCTAAACTCAAATTTATGCCTACACTTCTAGTAGACATAAATAGGGGAGATTGTTAGGAATATGTAACACCCCCAGATCCGGGGTCGGGGATCCGGGTCGTCACGAGTTCCATTTCCCTTAATAACACCCAATCTTAATAATTACTCAACTACTCTATACTGTGACCCCACAATAAACACACACACCACACGTTATAGTGTCAGAGATGAACATCCAAAAATAACCACAAGTCATTTTATTCCACAATTATCTGCCAATACACCTTAAAAGGTTTTCTGAATAAATTTACATTTCTTTGCCATTATTACAATTCATAAATATAAATAAATCTGGTACATCAAAAGTTGAAAGCCTAGCCTATTGGTAGTTCCTACCTCAGCTACGGCGGCATCAATGCTTCTAGAAAACTGCGGAACGTCTCCTAATCGCTTGCGAATCGGGAGCTTGGTTCTGTTCATCTTTTCTATCTGTTGTTGTGTGATGAAAGAAGAAAGCAAGGGTGAGCAGCAAGCCCACCAAAATAATATGTATAATGATTAAGAGTATATGAGCCTTCTCATAGTACTCATGAAAGTCTTGGTCAAAAGAAATGAACCAAGTTGATATCTTAATGCGATGAAGTCGCAAAATATTCAGTATATATACATATATACTTTTCAAAATCTTGGAAGTCCTCTTCCATACATAATATACACAGAGTTCCAGTTTATAACTGTATAAAAAAATATCGTTGCAAGGTGATCTCATATATCTAACCTTGTCTCAACGTTTTTTTTTTCTGAAAATCTCTGCCATGCATAAGATAATCATTTACTAGATATAAGTTTAAAAGATGAAGTTACAAGATACTCCAATATACTTATATCCTTTCCAAATACTACTTGAACTACCACCGTTCAAGTTATAATTAGTTCAAAAGTTCATCACATAGATGAGACTACAAGATAATACTTGAACAGATTCAACCTTTAAAATATCATCAAAATAAAATGAAGTTACGAGATACTTCATTTGATGCAAACATCATTTTGAAAACTTGACCCTGCCAACACTCAACAATCGCCCAACCGTAGCCTTTCTATCGAAATGCTCTGGGTAGTGTTGCAGAAATATCCAATTGGATGATGAACTCATTACGGGAGTTTGCCGCGCCAGGAAGACCACTTACGATGATCAGTCGTAGTAGTGCAACCCCACCATTTTCTACATGTAGAGGAGAACCTGTCGGATTTACTTGTCAACCGAACACTGAACTCCTAAGGAATGGACCGCCTTAGCGGAACTTCCAGGCCATTTGGGCCAATATAATAAGGCTGGGCCGGCGCTACTCGGCCACTTACGCCACTCCTAGTTCAGATGAAATCCATGACTCTGAAACGTAAAGCTCGTTCCCCCTTTCCCCAAGTAGAAACTTGTTGATACGGCTCCACCAAGAAGTCGTATCTAGTTGGAAAGGAGAACTCACCGATATTTCCCAGGCGATGCCTGTTAATGGATTAACTTGTTCCAAGAATTTTACTTCCCGAGTGTTGGGTAAGTAATCGATTCATTTAACAAAACAGCAACCTTGTTGCGAATATAAAATACACCACAGAGCCGGATCCCTTAGGTTTTTGAGCGAGTATTCAAGTCCCCTTAAAATGGAAGATCTTGAATTTGAAAACAAGTTTTGGGATCCGCTCTACCTTTTAAATTCATTTTGAAGACTCGAAAACATTTTTAAGAATGTTTGGGGTAAAGCTGATTTAATGAAGTAAATCAGTCCCCATTATATTTAGAAAATGTCTGAATATTATTATTTAAATAATATTCCCATAAAGAATAATCTTTATAAAAATAATCGAAGTAGAAGTATTAAAACTTATACTTGAAATGGATATCAAATAACCAAAGATATACTTATATGAAAGTACTATCTTTATTTGAATAATCAAAAGTGAGTTTGATTATCGACACCTTATTCTTTAATAAAATAAAGAATATATCTCAGCAAATAATCGGAGTCATAGATCCTCAAATGAATATTCAAATAATATTCAATAAATAAAATAAGCTGAGTCATAAGCCCTCGAATGAATATTCGAAATAATATTCAATAAATAAATAAGCTGAGTCATAAGCCCTCGAATGAATATTCAAGATAATATTCATTAAATAAAATAAAGTTATCGAATAAACCTTATTCGATTAATAGTTTTGAAAACTATAACCATATATTTATATAAATATATATGTATATATATACATATATACAAAATCTACTCGGGATCCTCGACTCCCGGTTTAGAAAATATTTCCACCTTTTGGGTCCCTATACTAAGGGTATATGCAAGTTACCGCTATCCTCTAGCATAGGTATTATCAACTGAATCAACAATTATATATGGAAAGAATATGAAACAGGCATGCATATATATACCATAGCAGCATGTTTCAATATATTGCAACATTTGCTAATATAAACATCATGCATCTATCGCAAGATAATGCATATACATATATACATCACAACAACAGTATAACGGGTAGAAAACTTGCCTGAGCGACTGGGGGTTACGAATGGCTCGGGACGAGTCTGGTAACCTATAAACAACAAGTAAGTTGGAATTAAACCAAAGTCACTTGTAAATCTATACTCTAACCAACTCAGACTCTAACGCTCGTTTTGCGCTTACTGATTCGCTTAAGTCACTCGGGTACCCTCGGCTCCACCATTTTTAATAATTTAACCTTTACGAGTTTTAAAGCGATTCATTCGCGAGTGTCTTACCAACTGCCTAACACACTTACCATAAATGTTTCATACATTAATTAACCCTTTTTGGTCTTTAACCTATGTTTCAAAGTAAGGCGAGGGGAAAAGTTTCGTTCGCGAAACGCCGTTACTTGAAACGGTCGTTTCTCCTAAACCATGCATCGGAATCGAACGAACTACATATCAAAACGAAGCTCGTAACATGAGCTACCTAAACATGGCAGTGGTCACAATCTAGCAGGGGGTCCTCGGGTCATAATGTTATGCACAAAACAGTCTAAAGAAAATCGGACGTTACGACGGCTATGTTTACGCGATTACCAATATTTATACCACTCCAATTCTTTACCAATTCACTACAAACCACCCAACCATCATCAATACATCAAACACAACTTATATCAAGGCAAAGTCAGTCCATAATCTCAAGGTTTTCCAACTTATTCAACCACAAACATGATCTACTAACCATAACTTAAGATTCATTAACCATTAACCAAGATTCATATCCAAAATCACCACAAATCCAACCAAACTATCTAACATACATGGATCTTGCTATACATACATGGATATTTCTATATATACATTAATCCATCCATAAACTCATCAAAACTCAAAGTTCAAACTATAAGTTAAAGGTGAAAGTTGTTTTATACCTCCTTGAAGCTTCCTAACACAACCCAAGAGCTTTGAATGCCTAAAAGAACCTTGATCCTTGCTTGTATAACCTTAATCTTTCATAAAAATTCAAGAAAACTAAAGTTATTTCTTGAAGGTTACTATTCACCATCTTCTTCCTTGATTTATTGGAAGAGATTGTGAAGGAATTAGGAGCTTAAACTTATAGCATATCCATATCTATGTACAAGGAAGCTTAGATAATTACCTTGTGATTTAACAATGCTTGGAACTTGATTTTTGAAATTCTTGCCCTTGAAAAAGATGAAAAGCCGAGAGCAAGATGATGAGAATGAAATGATTTTGTGTTTTTTGATTTGTTTGGCTTAGCTTGGTTGTTTTTTTGTTTTGTTTTTGGTTAATTACCTTAATAACCTTTTATTTGTGTGGTTATAAACCAACCACACCTCCTCCTTCCCTATGTCATGCTTTCATCACATTGCTATGTCATCCTCCCTTCCTTGTCCTCTTCTCATTGGTTGGGTGACATCACTTCCTCTAATCCCTTTGCTTAACTTCCTAATTGTTTGCCTAATGACCGCTGATCTGTTATACGGTTCGCTTAACTTTCGTTTTCGTTTATCGTTTGAAGGATCATACCCGGGATTTTATTACTTAGGTTCCCTTAACCTTTCTCAATACATTATATTCCTTTTTATGATCCTCTATCATAATCCTTTAATTTAAATCCTTTTTATCCTGTTACCTTATACTCAATTCTTTCCGCATCTAGGGTATTTCCGGGAAAAATCAAAGTGTTCGGATTTGGATTCTGACGATCTTTACATACACTTATATCCCATATAAAGTACTAATAAAATCTCAGAATATCCATATCAGAACCCCTACATAGTGTGGCATGAAAAGTTTTCTCATTCAGCAAAAACACTATTCATAAGGGTTTCAAAAATTTCCAAAAATTGGGGTTATTACAGTCTCCCCTCCTTAAAAGGATTCCGTCCCGGAATCAGATAGAAAACAAATGGGGATACTTTCTTAGCATTACACTTTCTAACTCTCGAGTCAATTTTCCCACATTGTGGTTCTACCACCAAACTCTGCCTAGTTTGATAATCCTTCTCCTAAGCACTTGTTCCTTTTCACTCTATAACCCTTCCTGGTTGCTCCATATAGGTTACGTCGGGTTGCATATCTATGCGCTCATATGCCTCTATTTATCTGGCATCTGAATTTCGCTTCCTTAATATTGATACGTGAAACACGTTACGACCTGCTACATGTTCGGGGTTAGGGCTAGCTCATATGCTAACTTCCCAAATGTCTTAATATATCCAAGGGTCCAACAAATTGTAGACTTAGCCTTCCTTTCTTTCCGAACCTCATCAATCCTTTCCAAGGGATACCTATAACATTACTAGGTCCCCTATTTCATACTCTTTATCCTTTCGTGTCAAATCAACATACTTATCATGTCCATCTTGGGCTACTACCAGCCGTCCTCTGATTAGATCTATCATATCCTTGGTCCTTTGGACTACTGCGGGTCCGAGCATCTTGCGCTCTACAACTTCATCCTAACATAAGGGAGATCGACATTGTCTTCCCTCAAGGATCTCATAAGGAGACACCTCGATACTGACATATGATCTATTGTCGTAAGAAAACTCAACCCGTGTTAAGTGATCATTCCAATTTCTTTCAAGTCTATTGCACCGACTCTCATTATAGCTTTTAACATTAGAGCTTTTGCTTCTCACTACCCATCCTTTTTCCCAGTTCGTAGTCGCTACTATCTTCCGTTCCTAATATTATACTAGTTATTCTTTTGCTCGTTAGCGTTCTATAACATTTTAATAACCACGTCAACCTTAGTATTACGAATGTGTTCCCATTCTGAATACCACCACCACTTTATTACTCCTTTTTCAGTTGTTTCTATTTTCCAAAATTTGATCAATCAAATAGAAGTAAAGGAATTTGTTGAGAGATCACTATGATCATGAACACTTCTTATATCGCATAGTTAGTACAGAAGGTGGCCAGCCTTTAGTACTTGACAAGCAATTAAATAATAGATGGTATCCTACTAGGCTTCTATCACAAAGATAGATAGTCATTCGGCAATACCTCCCCTTCTGGAAGGGTTGTTCTTCTCAGCTTACATGAAATGAAAAGAAGAGAAAAGAACGAACTGAAGAGAATTGTATATTCATAAAAAAAAAATTTATTGCCATAAAATATCTGGCTTGGAATCTACCTCTGAACTATAGAGGTTTGTCATAGAAGAACAAAACATATATGTATTTATATCAACATCAAGTATTATAGCATTGCATTTCACGTGCCTAAATATTTTCGCTATCCCGTCCATCATTCTATGGACCCATGCTCTTCCTTGAGCTTATACACAATTACCTTTGAAACTCCCTCGACATCGAAAATCGAATCTGGGATCTCATTCTAGACATCATCGTTACTAGAGTTCTATGCTTGCACCGCAACCTTCCTCATATAGTAATACGACTCTCTTTTCATAAGAGGGAATAAATATTCAATAGGTAGATACTCTACTTAATTAGTCTATCAATGATAACTTATACACTACCGCGACCCGTTTAGTGGTACTCAATCTCAACATCCATTCCAATACAACTCTCACGGTTGTAATCAGCTCGTTACTCGCAGAATCATTGCTGCCTTACTATGGTCCACCACTGACCCACTATCATCATTCACTTTCCATGAAATCTTAATAGCTAACCATACGGAGTCCATACATGTCGTATCAAATCCTTCTAAGGAGGTAACATAATCACCATTTCTGATTCATGAAGAACACTCTTGATCTCAAAGGTTCGTTTAGTCCTTTTGAAATATGGTCCAGGCTCATTCTCAAGATAGTACCTTCTAAGATAGATAGCCCGCTCATGGCGATTACACGAATTAAACCTTTACCAACTACTATTACGGCTGGGTATTGCACAGTCATCAGAAGGAATGTCAATCTTCCAAACCATAATACAACCTTCACAGTTTTAACCATCATCACTGTATTCTTTTGGCACAAGCGCCTATAATTGTCCTCTTACCTTTAAAGTGTCGGCCACCTCTTTGGCCTTTCCTGATAGTAAAATTTCCTTACAGTCAATGTCACTTTAACCATCTCCAAATAAATTTTCTACCTTATTTCAATCACAGCTTATATGAAAATGCTTTCCTTAAAATCTGATGAGTAAAAAAAAATCACCATTTTTCCATAAGTTATTGCCTCAGTCTTTAGAGGTTAATCACTGTCATGACTGACTCTCAACCATAATTAGAACATCTTTTATCTTAAGTCCTAATTGCCCTGAATAATTTCGACCATTACTGGTTCGATCCATACTTTCTCGTGGTTTAACACGTGCCCCACTTGGCAACATTATAATTACGTCATATTTCCTTTATCAACATTTCTATTCTTGAAAATTTTGAATATTACCTTTCTCCTTGTAAAACCTCTAAGGTTATCCTTCAATCGTTCCTCCTGTATTCCCTAGATACAGGGCATATTAAAATACCATTTACTATTACTAGAATCATTGTCTATATACTTCTGAAAAATTTCTCCACTGATTCTTAACGGTTGTTGCTACATTAACCCTTTCCAAATCATACTGTCAAAACTCATACTGTCCCTATTAAGGGTGAAATTCCAACCTTTATGCATTCCCCTAGGATTCATTTTAAGTTACCAATGTTCTATCCTTAATTCCACCTTTAAAAGGTACCTGCATCCTTCCATGGATAAATCAAGTCATATATCCCTGATAAGGGTGTCTTATTCAATCATTCCCACCTCGATAGTCTATACCTAACTTCATAATAGCATCCTTATTCAAATTGAGGTCAATCCATATGGCCTCCAAAAGATAACAATGGTCATCCCTTTTCTTTCTTGATTTGGTAATGATAACATGGATGTTCTGGAAGATATTGGTCATGTTCAACGTGAACTTCTTCTTAATAATTCCTTATTTACTTTTTGTTGTTTATCTCAACAGTCATCTCAATGTTGGGATATCTTTCATATCTGGCGTCTCCCTTTCTGGGTATCATGCCACCGGTCTTACACTTTACCTTCTTGAAGGTCACTTCCTTCACCCAATTTTCTTAATTTCTTACTTTCTTGTCTCCTCAGTCTATCCGCGTCTCATTATTTATCCTTCGAATTATCTCAAGGTTTCCTTGAATCCTCCCAACTTAAAGGGGATAAAATGTACATAACTCGTATGCCTTTATATTCCTTTCCACTTCAGTTTCTTTTTATTTTCCTTTCTCTTATCATTATTTCATGAACTAACACAACATAAGTATTGATTCCAAACATCCCGTCATTCTGGATTCGTGTCCTCAGAACGAATCTTGATTACTTTTACAACTTAGATTCATAATTCATCATACTCATCCACTTTTGTTCTGGCTCTAAAGCTTTTACACTCTCTCCATAACCTTGGGAATTACTTTCCCGAAAACAATTGGCTGAACTTTAATCAGTTTATCATAACCTCTGGCTCCGTGCCTTTCTTGGTCTTTCACCAGCGGGTGGCCTCTCTCTTAGGAGGGTAAGTGACAAAAATAGTCCTTTGTGGTTCGTCAATCATTTAGAATCTCAAATGATTCCTCTATTTCCTTTAGCCAGGCTCTTGCCTCGGCTGGGTCAGCTTGTTCCATGGAACTCTGAGAGCTTAGCGACTTAAAGGTCCTGAAAGAATTTCTCACCGCACTGTCTCCTCAAGGTGGTGGTTGGGGATAATAGTCTAAGTTCTTTTTAGACAGGTCCATGAATTGCCGTATAGGAGTACCGTCTCGGGTCTCCTTTCCTTACTCGACTTTCTATTTCCTTAGTATGAAATGTTTCATCCTACTCCCCATAATTGGGGTCATCTTTTAATTTAAAATCCTCATTTTCCACTCCATTATGTCATGGGTTCCTTCTATCTTGGTGGCAACCTCCCTGACTATCACGTTCAGGGTTTGCTCTAACTCTTATTCCTCAAACTAGCTTTCATCTAAGATTTCATCTTTAAGCTCTTAAACATTTGGAACCCAAATTCTATAGGAATACCTCATTATTCCCTTATCATCTCTCTCGGTATTAATCTCATATCTATTTGTTGGCTCTCTGCCTTCATTCATCACTTTTACTGGCACAATATGTTCTTTTCCAATACTTCGGGCTGTATTGCTATCTCAAACAGCTTTTCGGTACCGGCTCCGGTTACCTTCACTACTATTTCCATTTTCTCAAAATCTCTTATAAACTCTCCAAAAGACATTATCATCTTGAGTCTCTCCTTTTTACTAAGGGCATCAGCCACCATATTGGCTTTCCCCGAATGATAAAGAATCTCCCAATCATAATTCTTGATTAGCTCTAACCGCCTCCTCTGGCGTATGTTGAGCTCTTTCTACGTAAGAATGTACTAGAGCTCCTATGGTTTGTGAATCTCACACTTCTCTCCATACAAGTAGTGCCTCAAATCTTTAGGGCAAAACTATTGCCACGAGCCCAAGCTCATGGGTGGGGATATCGAATTTTAAATTCCCTTAATTGTCTTGACGTAGACGCGATTATCTTGTTGTGCTATATAAGAAGCACCCTAATTCCTTATGCGAAGCGTCACTTACAAATCACAAAATCTCATTTTCCATCCGGCAACGCCAACATAGGGAACGTCACCAACCTTTGCTTCGGTTCTTAAAAGTTGTACTCGCATTTCTCTGTCCATTCGAACTTCTCAGTCTTACGAGTAAGCCGCGTTAAAGGGGCTACTATCTTTACAAACTTGAACGAACCTCTGGTAGTGACCGGCCAATCCTTCCTCTGGTAGTCGACCCAACCAGGGTCATCAATTCATCAGTGGTCCTTTATCCAATCTCGTCAGGATCCTCCATGGGATCCTCCTCAGCAACTATCCCTTCTAGGACAACATCCTCAACCGCTACATCCTCAATATCAACATCATCCGGTCCTGCGTTAGGACGCTCTATTGGATCCACAATCTGATCTCCAATTAGTAATAAAACATCATCGCATTGATGTTCCTCAACTTCAGGGTTCGGAGTCCCGCTACCATATACGATAACGAACTACGCTTCTATCGCTACATTTATAAGGGTTCCCATAAGGGTTTTAACTGTCAGTACTACGTTAGGTAGTCCGACTATGAACTTGGAAAGAGTTCTTATTATCTTAGTGAACTTATTATCTTAACGTCCCATCATCTCTGAGGTTTATAACGCTTAGCTCTGATACCATTTCTGTAACACCCCCAGATCCGGGGTCGGGGATCCGGGTCGTCACGAGTTCCATTTCCCTTAATAACACCCAATCTTAATAATTACTCAACTACTCTATACTGTGACCCCACAATAAACACACACACCACACGTTATAGTGTCAGAGATGAACATCCAAAAATAACCACAAGTCATTTTATTCCACAATTATCTGCCAATACACCTTAAAAGGTTTTCTGAATAAATTTACATTTCTTTGCCATTATTACAATTCATAAATATAAATAAATCTGGTACATCAAAAGTTGAAAGCCTAGCCTATTGGTAGTTCCTACCTCAGCTACGGCGGCATCAATGCTTCTAGAAAACTGCGGAACGTCTCCTAATCGCTTGCGAATCGGGAGCTTGGTTCTGTTCATCTTTTCTATCTGTTGTTGTGTGATGAAAGAAGAAAGCAAGGGTGAGCAGCAAGCCCACCAAAATAATATGTATAATGATTAAGAGTATATGAGCCTTCTCATAGTACTCATGAAAGTCTTGGTCAAAAGAAATGAACCAAGTTGATATCTTAATGCGATGAAGTCGCAAAATATTCAGTATATATACATATATACTTTTCAAAATCTTGGAAGTCCTCTTCCATACATAATATACACAGAGTTCCAGTTTATAACTGTATAAAAAAATATCGTTGCAAGGTGATCTCATATATCTAACCTTGTCTCAACGTTTTTTTTTCTGAAAATCTCTGCCATGCATAAGATAATCATTTACTAGATATAAGTTTAAAAGATGAAGTTACAAGATACTCCAATATACTTATATCCTTTCCAAATACTACTTGAACTACCACCGTTCAAGTTATAATTAGTTCAAAAGTTCATCACATAGATGAGACTACAAGATAATACTTGAACAGATTCAACCTTTAAAATATCATCAAAATAAAATGAAGTTACGAGATACTTCATTTGATGCAAACATCATTTTGAAAACTTGACCCTGCCAACACTCAACAATCGCCCAACCGTAGCCTTTCTATCGAAATGCTCTGGGTAGTGTTGCAGAAATATCCAATTGGATGATGAACTCATTACGGGAGTTTGCCGCGCCAGGAAGACCACTTACGATGATCAGTCGTAGTAGTGCAACCCCACCATTTTCTACATGTAGAGGAGAACCTGTCGGATTTACTTGTCAACCGAACACTGAACTCCTAAGGAATGGACCGCCTTAGCGGAACTTCCAGGCCATTTGGGCCAATATAATAAGGCTGGGCCGGCGCTACTCGGCCACTTACGCCACTCCTAGTTCAGATGAAATCCATGACTCTGAAACGTAAAGCTCGTTCCCCCTTTCCCCAAGTAGAAACTTGTTGATACGGCTCCACCAAGAAGTCGTATCTAGTTGGAAAGGAGAACTCACCGATATTTCCCAGGCGATGCCTGTTAATGGATTAACTTGTTCCAAGAATTTTACTTCCCGAGTGTTGGGTAAGTAATCGATTCATTTAACAAAACAGCAACCTTGTTGCGAATATAAAATACACCACAGAGCCGGATCCCTTAGGTTTTTGAGCGAGTATTCAAGTCCCCTTAAAATGGAAGATCTTGAATTTGAAAACAAGTTTTGGGATCCGCTCTACCTTTTAAATTCATTTTGAAGACTCGAAAACATTTTTAAGAATGTTTGGGGTAAAGCTGATTTAATGAAGTAAATCAGTCCCCATTATATTTAGAAAATGTCTGAATATTATTATTTAAATAATATTCCCATAAAGAATAATCTTTATAAAAATAATCGAAGTAGAAGTATTAAAACTTATACTTGAAATGGATATCAAATAACCAAAGATATACTTATATGAAAGTACTATCTTTATTTGAATAATCAAAAGTGAGTTTGATTATCGACACCTTATTCTTTAATAAAATAAAGAATATATCTCAGCAAATAATCGGAGTCATAGATCCTCAAATGAATATTCAAATAATATTCAATAAATAAAATAAGCTGAGTCATAAGCCCTCGAATGAATATTCGAAATAATATTCAATAAATAAATAAGCTGAGTCATAAGCCCTCGAATGAATATTCAAGATAATATTCATTAAATAAAATAAAGTTATCGAATAAACCTTATTCGATTAATAGTTTTGAAAACTATAACCATATATTTATATAAATATATATGTATATATATACATATATACAAAATCTACTCGGGATCCTCGACTCCCGGTTTAGAAAATATTTCCACCTTTTGGGTCCCTATACTAAGGGTATATGCAAGTTACCGCTATCCTCTAGCATAGGTATTATCAACTGAATCAACAATTATATATGGAAAGAATATGAAACAGGCATGCATATATACCATAGCAGCATGTTTCAATATATTGCAACATTTGCTAATATAAACATCATGCATCTATCGCAAGATAATGCATATACATATATACATCACAACAACAGTATAACGGGTAGAAAACTTGTCTGAGCGACTGGGGGTTACGAATGGCTCGGGACGAGTCTGGTAACCTATAAACAACAAGTAAGTTGGAATTAAACCAAAGTCACTTGTAAATCTATACTCTAACCAACTCAGACTCTAACGCTCGTTTTGCGCTTACTGATTCGCTTAAGTCACTCGGGTACCCTCGGCTCCACCATTTTTAATAATTTAACCTTTACGAGTTTTAAAGCGATTCATTCGCGAGTGTCTTACCAACTGCCTAACACACTTACCATAAATGTTTCATACATTAATTAACCCTTTTTGGTCTTTAACCTATGTTTCAAAGTAAGGCGAGGGGAAAAGTTTCGTTCGCGAAACGCCGTTACTTGAAACGGTCGTTTCTCCTAAACCATGCATCGGAATCGAACGAACTACATATCAAAACGAAGCTCGTAACATGAGCTACCTAAACATGGCAGTGGTCACAATCTAGCAGGGGGTCCTCGGGTCATAATGTTATGCACAAAACAGTCTAAAGAAAATCGGACGTTACGACGGCTATGTTTACGCGATTACCAATATTTATACCACTCCAATTCTTTACCAATTCACTACAAACCACCCAACCATCATCAATACATCAAACACAACTTATATCAAGGCAAAGTCAGTCCATAATCTCAAGGTTTTCCAACTTATTCAACCACAAACATGATCTACTAACCATAACTTAAGATTCATTAACCATTAACCAAGATTCATATCCAAAATCACCACAAATCCAACCAAACTATCTAACATACATGGATCTTGCTATACATACATGGATATTTCTATATATACATTAATCCATCCATAAACTCATCAAAACTCAAAGTTCAAACTATAAGTTAAAGGTGAAAGTTGTTTTATACCTCCTTGAAGCTTCCTAACACAACCCAAGAGCTTTGAATGCCTAAAAGAACCTTGATCCTTGCTTGTATAACCTTAATCTTTCATAAAAATTCAAGAAAACTAAAGTTATTTCTTGAAGGTTACTATTCACCATCTTCTTCCTTGATTTATTGGAAGAGATTGTGAAGGAATTAGGAGCTTAAACTTATAGCATATCCATATCTATGTACAAGGAAGCTTAGATAATTACCTTGTGATTTAACAATGCTTGGAACTTGATTTTTGAAATTCTTGCCCTTGAAAAAGATGAAAAGCCGAGAGCAAGATGATGAGAATGAAATGATTTTGTGTTTTTTGATTTGTTTGGCTTAGCTTGGTTGTTTTTTTGTTTTGTTTTTGGTTAATTACCTTAATAACCTTTTATTTGTGTGGTTATAAACCAACCACACCTCCTCCTTCCCTATGTCATGCTTTCATCACATTGCTATGTCATCCTCCCTTCCTTGTCCTCTTCTCATTGGTTGGGTGACATCACTTCCTCTAATCCCTTTGCTTAACTTCCTAATTGTTTGCCTAATGACCGTTGATCTGTTATACGGTTCGCTTAACTTTCGTTTTCGTTTATCGTTTGAAGGATCATACCCGGGATTTTATTACTTAGGTTCCCTTAACCTTTCTCAATACATTATATTCCTTTTTATGATCCTCTATCATAATCCTTTAATTTAAATCCTTTTTATCCTGTTACCTTATACTCAATTCTTTCCGCATCTAGGGTATTTCCGGGAAAAATCAAAGTGTTCGGATTTGGATTCTGACGATCTTTACATACACTTATATCCCATATAAAGTACTAATAAAATCTCAGAATATCCATATCAGAACCCCTACATAGTGTGGCATGAAAAGTTTTCTCATTCAGCAAAAACACTATTCATAAGGGTTTCAAAAATTTCCAAAAATTGGGGTTATTACAGAATATGTGTATTAGTTTGATGATAAGTTAAACAAAACACTTAAGTAGAAATCTAGTGTTTGTAGCCTCAACGGATAAGACCATCTTGGTTATCCGTTGAAGGAGTAGCTTTACTTAGCAATAAGTTTAGTATTGTAGCACATTTCATTCTCTGGATTCAAGTTGTAATTCTTAGATGTTATAGGAAATTATCAGTCATGTTGACTACTAGTGGATATGCAAATAGGAGGGCTAATTGTAAATATTTCATGCCTTATAATTTTGTATAAGTGAAGAAGTATCAACTGATATTGAAGACCTTCAACGGATAAGAAACAAAGCTTCAACGGATGTCTCTAAAGCTTCAACGGATAATATCCATCAACGGATAAGTACTTCAACGGATAAGACTTCAACTGCTAATGCATCAACGGATAAAGCTTCAACGGATAAAGCCTCAACGGATAAGGCATCAACGGATGAAAGCTTTAACGGATGCTTAGTTCAATAGCAGTTGATAGTGACAATTCATAAGCTGATAGAGGCACATGGGTTGACAGAGACAAACTGGAATGTGGCAGCCTCTAGGAGGAATCAAGAAAATACAGCATTTCCATTCTGGTGCAAACAAGGGAGTCTTCAAAGATTAACAGCTAAACCCAAATTGCATTGGATAGAGAAATGAAGAAGAAACATGTAAAGAGCCTTTTTAATTGTATTTTACAGTTTTGTCTTCACTTGTAAACTTGGTGATATATAAACCAAGTAGCATCTAGTAATTAGGTATGAATTTTCCAGAGCTGTTTAGAAAAATCCAGAGAGAAAATCATCTAGTTTATACTAGGAAGCAGCTGTGATTTAATTCTTTGAATCACAGATTTTCTGAAATAACACATCTCTGGTGGAATAACAAATCCACCAGAAAAGTTTTTAAGTTCTTTGTGTTCTTTACATTTGTGTTTGAATATATATCTGTCTGTATTAACCTCAAGCAATTCACACACATTTGCTCACTAAAACACTTAGCCTTAGAAACTGCTCAAAACTTAAAAAAGTTTTGAGATTTACATTCAACCCCCTTCTGTAAATCTCATTGGGGCTTTGATCCGAAGAAGCTCATGCTACAGTTTGAGGCTTTAGTCCACTGGGAATAACAGATACTTTTGCTCGTGCGGCTTGAGTTGCCTTGACGCATATGCTATTACCTTCCCGTGTTGCATTAACGCACTTCCAAGTCCTTTATATGAAGCATCCCTGAATATCACAAATTCTCCTTTTTCATCCAGTAACACTAACACTGGGGCGGTTACCAGCCTCTTCTTTAACTCTTGAAAGCTTTCCTCACACTTTTCCGTCCATACAAACTTCTCGTTCTTTCTTGTCAACTTTGTTAATGAGACAGCAATCTTAGGGAAATCTTGCACAATCCTTCTGTAGTATCCGGCTAATCCCAGAAAACTTCTGACTTTCGTAGGAGTCTTGGGTCTTTCCCAATTCATTACAGCTTCTATCTTGACTGGGTCCACTTTAATTCCTTCTTTATTAACTACATGACCAAGAAATTGCACTTCCCTTAGCCAAAATTCGCACTTCAAAAACTTAGTGTATAACTTCTCTTTTCTCAGAATTTCTAAAGAAATCCTCAATTGCTCCTTATGATCTTCTTCCGTTCTTGGAGTAAATCAGTATATCGTCAATAAACACAATAACGAACTCATCCAAATATTGCTTGAACACTCTGTTCATAAGATCCATAAATGTGGCTGGCGCATTCGTCAAACCAAATGCCATTACCAAAAACTCGTAGTGTTCATATCTCGTTCGAAACGCTGTCTTGGGTATGTCTTCCGCTTTAATCTTTAACTGATGATACCCAGATCTTAAATCAATCTTGGAGAAACACGAAGCTCCTTTTAACTGATCAAACAAGTTATCGATTCACGGTAAAGGGTACTTGTTCTTAATCGTCAACTTATTTAATTCATGATAATCAATGCACAACCTCATACTTCCATCCTTTTTCTTTACAAACAATACCGGTGCGCCCCACGGGGATACACTCGGCCAAATTACTCCATTATCCAACAATTCTTGAAACTGAGCGGCCAATTCCTTCATCTCGACTGGCGCCATACGATAGGGAGCTTTCGATACTGGTTCCGTTCCAGGAGCCAAATCAATCGTAAACTCGATATCTCTATCTGGAGGTAGTCCAGGCAATTCATCAGGAAATACATCCGGAAAATCTCTTACTATTGGGATATCCTCTATCCTCACGGACTCTTTCTCCACATCCATAACATGAGCCAAATAAATTTCGCATCCTTGACGTAATAATCTTCTTGTCTAGATAGCCGTTAGGAATTTCTTCTCTTGCCTCTTTCCTTTGAATATCACTTCCTCACCATCCTTGGTCCTTAACTTCACCTTCTTACTTTTACATTCTATTTACGCCTCATGGTTTGACAACCAATCCATTCCTAGTATAACCTCAAACTTTCCTAACTTAAAGGGAATTACGTCAGCAGAAAAGTGCCGACCTTCTATAATCACATCACAATCGGTACAAACTTTGCTAACAATAACTTTCTCTTGATTTGCTACCTTTATAATCAAATTAAGTTCCAGAGGGTATGCAACACAATTTAACTTATCAAGAATACTTTCAGAGATAAAAGATATAGTTACTCTAGAATCCATCAATATTTTTACTTCTACTGAGTTAATAACAAGCATACCTGCCACCACGTCCACATCTTGCACCGCATCTTTCATTGTCATATTAAAGGTCCTAGCTCTGGGTTGAGCTGATGGTGCTAGGAGAGACGGCGGTCCAGAAATCCTAAGAACATTGGCCTTCTGAACAGGCTCCTTGTAATTTCTGGCCATATGGCCCACCTTTCCGTACTTGAAACAAGCCAAGTCAGGCTTCTTTGCTCCACTTGGACACTCTTAAGAATAATTCTCTTTCTGGTTACACTTAAAACATGTCACGTCCAACTTATACACCTTCCCGGGTGTCTCTTTCCACAATTCTTGCATTCTTGAATCTGAGGTCTGTTATATTACTCAGGTACGAATCTAGACAGCTCCGAAAATTTTACTTCATACTCCGCTACCGACATATCTTCTTGCCTAAGGACCAGAAATTTCATCTCCAACTGATCTTGCATATAGCTCGGCAAATACTTCTCCAGAAACATCTCAGTGAACTTCTCCCATGTTAAGTTCTTACCTTCCAACAACGCCTTCGATGATTCCCACCAGAAACTCGCTTCATCCTTCAGGAAATAACTCGCATACTGGGCTTTCTTGTCATCCTTAACTTCTGCTAACTCAAAGGCTTTTTACATTTCTCTTAACCATGACTGAGCTTTAATCGGGTCTGGAAAACCTAAGAATTCTGGGGGATGAACAGATTAAAAGTGTTTGAAATTTCCAACTTTAGGGGCCACAGGTTGTTGCAAAAGCTGAGCAAGTCTGCTCATCATGGTGGTTTCTGGGTTCACTTCTAGGTCTTGGGTTGGAATTTCTTCTTCTTGGTTATCTGGTGAGTTGGCCATTTCTTACAAAAATGATTGAGCAATTATTTAGCAATACGATAGCATGGCATATATAACAACATTTTACTCTAAAATCTCTTTTGCGGGTTTTAAGCTTTACCCAATTTTGCACATGCAATCCTATTACTACATAATTCTTATATCAGTGTTGTTTTATCATGGCACATGATAGGGTATTACAAATTTTTAAACATGGTTATATGAAAACATGGTGTTTAGAACAGTTTATGCAGATTTTTAGGGTATACAATGGAAAATAAGATAATGGATTTATTTAAACAAGGGGTACATAAAGAAAAATTTGGTTACCATAGGTTCAGAAATAAGGTACAATAATATAGCAGGGTTAAACAGAGGAAAAACTGGAAAATATCCCCCTATCTACCCCTAACTTCTAACAACTACTACTACAAAGTTCCGAAATACAACATAACAAATGAAAAAGGGATCCCGGCATCTGACCAAGTATCCCAAAGCCGACTGGCGCTGAAAAACAACAACTACGGGCTCAACCAACAGTCCCGTCTAATCATCCAGAATCTCTCTCAACATAACCAGCATCCAGCGAATAATCTTATGCAGCCTCCGGGCCTTAGCATCAGCATCACTAGTGGATGGTCCCTCATCCAATCTCCTCTGGGCAACCTGCTCCACCATTTTAACCCGAACTCGCCACTCATCATCCATAACTGAAGTGCTCTGCCTAGAGTCTCGAATCAACCTATCCACCAAAGCTCCCAACTCAGGAATACGGGAGTAAACAAAGTCTCAGTCCTGGGCTAACTTTCCACCAACACTGACAGGTACAGTCTTAGGTATCTCAGACTCTGGCTCAGGGGCAGGGGTCTCTGAATCTGGCCTCAAGGGTGAAACCTGCATAGGGATCTCACTACTCTCAGAAGGGTCCTCCTCTGGGTCTGAAGTAACATACACAGGCTCCTCTGGAGAGGGTGGAATGGGGTCCACTGGGGTACCGGTCAAACTAAACTCTGAATCTGAGTCACTACCACTACTGGGATCCTGAGAGAAAACAGAAAACGGCAACCAAGAAACAATGTTAGGGTTAAATAAAGCTTCCAGCTAACTCACACCCCAACTCTAGTTTCCACTTTCACTATTACACACTTTCCTTAGAGTATACCTAATAGTCTAACTCAACTCTATATGAGTCGAACTCTCTCGTGATATAAACATATACCCAAAATACCCTTTTTAATCCTAACTTATCTCAGGGACTAGATCCTGTAGCTCTGATACCAACTTGTGACGCCCTCAATCTCGGGGTTAGGAAATGAGGACCCACACACCTTTAATCTAATAACTAAATAAGCATAAACCCGATTAGCTACCAACAGGATCAAACAGTGTTAGGTCACACACACTGTAGAAGGGGGTTGAATACAGTATTTATCACAATTAAATTGAATTGAAGAACTCAAGTAACAAAAAATAGACTTTATTTAATATAATAAACTTTGTTACAATATGGAACTGTCCTCTCTCAGTGATGAACAAATATCACGAGAGCTGCTAGGATTACAATGAATAATATTCTCGATAATGATAACACCTATAGTGTAAACCCTATGTCTGTGTTTATATATTACACAGTTACAAGATAATCGCTAATTGATATGGAATATAATT
This sequence comes from Apium graveolens, assembly GCF_009905375.1. Lineage (NCBI taxonomy): Eukaryota > Viridiplantae > Streptophyta > Magnoliopsida > Apiales > Apiaceae > Apium > Apium graveolens. The sequence continues at coordinate 231,577,429 of NC_133654.1, read as the reverse complement.
CTGCTTCCTAAAATATATCAATCAGTTATCTTTTCTTCCAAGTATTCCATTCTTCATAGAATTCCTTCTTCATGCATATCTCTTCTTACGTTTGTCTTGATCTTCTTTCCTTTCAATCAGCCGCCTTCCTTATCTAAAAGTTTCCTTTAAGTCCTGATATTATCTCCTGATAAATATCTCCTGAATCTTAAGTACTGATAACTTAAGTTCTGACTTCAGTATAAGTGCTGATTTCATTTAAATACTGATTTGTCCTGTTTAAGTAAGATCTGAAAACTAAACATAAATTATATTTGACATGACATTATCAAATATATCTAACAATCTCCCCCAACTTGTAAATTAGCATAATATACAAGTTTAACATATATTTGATGATGTCAAAAACATCAAGTACAAATGCATGAGAATTTGACTAGATAACTACAACTTACAGTCCTTAAATCTTTACCAACTTTAACTTCTAATAACAACTTCAGTCTGTATACATATCAGAATTTGAGCGGTTGTAGATTTTGACTTGGCTTCACTTTCTGATCTCTTTGATGCCAGGAGTTGTTCTGAGATAGTTCTTTAACAAACATCTCTCAACATATCTGAGTTCATCAATCATCCTCCTTTTAGCATCTTTGAGTTCTGCAGTATCTTCACCAGTTTGGAAGATAGCATATCTGAGATCATTAATTTTTGCTTTTCTCAACTCCTGATCTAGTCTTATGACATAGGCTTTGTCAGACTCTAGATTGAATTAAAGTCCCTTAATACCAAGATATGTTCTGATCGTTGCAGTATTAGGTTTCATATTAACAATATCACCCTTGTGATCTCTGTACTCTGGACAGTATGTGCTGTCAGACTTTACAGAATAAAGCCTTTTCTGTCTCTGAATTTGAGTCTTCAAATAATTTGCAGCACTTTCTGTTATTCTGTCATTCACTTGAAGTAAGAATAAAATATGTTCTAGTTCCTCAAAATACTTCAGTGGTATAGCATTTTCCCTTATATGGTAAACCCTTCCATCTTTCTTGAAATATAACAAGATGTGTTCATTCAAGAAGGTATGGTACACCATCTGTATAGATTCTAGTTAATTCAATCTTTCAGGAGTTGCTCCAACACCTGGTTCACTTAAGGAAGTTGGATCTTTGGTTGTGTTCTGCGCTCTTCTTTCATCAGCACTACCCAATCCAGATTTATCTCTTGCTTCGTTTCCAGTAACCACTCTTGCTTCAAAACCACTTGCTGCAGTCTTCAAAGGTTGAGTTTGTTTGGCTTTAGTGAATCCTGGTAGGAGTAACTTTGAGGATTTAACATGAGCAATGCCAGAGGTTTCCTTTGACTTATCTTCTGATATCAAATCAACTTGAGCTATGTCAAAGGTTGCTTGCTTCCTTGTTATATCATAACTAACTATATCTTGACTCTGAACAACTTGAGCCATGTCAGAGGTTGTTTTAGAAATCTTCCTTGAAGTCAGAGTAAGATCAGCATCTTCAACAAAAATTTCTTCATCATTAGGAGGCACATAAACCTTTACAGGTTCACCAACTCTTTCTTTGCCCTTGGACCTTGGATCTATCTGCAATTGTGATTTGGCCTTGGTTGCCACAGGATTTGTCCTTTCTTTTATCACAATGCCTTTAGTCGTAGGAAGTTTCTTTTTAACAACAGAAGCTTCAGATTTGGAGTTGACCTTTTCTAACTTAAGCCTAGCTTCTTCTTCCATTAGACTCTCAAAGTCCATTCCTGGATTTTCTTTCAGAAATAACTGTCTTGAAATTTCTTCATCAAGATCCAAAAGTTCATCAGAACTTATCCTTTTACCAGTATCAAAAGTTATTCTTCTCCCAGTATCAGAACTTGTTCTATGACTTGTAGTTCCAGCTCTGCTTGATGAGAGACCTCCACCTTGACCACGACCTCCACCCATTCCAGAGTTTCTCGGGTCATTACCATCATCCTTTTTCTTCAGTGTCTTATCAGGTTTGCATTTGGACTTAATTACTTTCTCCCCCTTTTTGGCATCAGCAGGTAAAAGAAGAGAGAGAAGCAATTCCACTGAGGATTGGATTTCATTGAGTTGAGATTGCTGAGAAGCTTGATTTTTCAAAATTTCATCAATCTGGGATTGTTGCTTCTCTTGGGTTTTCTTAATGTAGGCAACTCTGTCAAAGGTAGGTTTGAAAAAGTTTTTCTTTTCAAGTTTCATAGTTGTTTCTTGCTTGATTAAAGCTTCTTGAATTTTATGCACCTCGGCATGAGTTGTTGAGTGTTGACCTTGAAGATGTCTAGTACTCAAAGCAATAACTCTCAGCTGTATTTTGAAATCATCATTAACTAACATCTCATCAGCTTTTTCCAAGTGATCAGCAAGAATCTTTTCAGAAGGAATAAAACTTACTGAGTTCCATTCCTTAGTCCACTCTTGTCCTCTAGGAGTTTCACTCCAAGGTACTGGTGCATCTCCTCTAACAAACTTTTTAACTAGTTCAGCTTTTGAAGGAGCTTGTAGATGTGCATGTCCAGAAGGACCAGCTGCATTAGCATCTTCATTTGTAGCAGCATCATTGTTGGGAACAAACTTGGCTCCATTTATAATCAAATCCTTAGGTGCCATGAGAAATAATTGAGAAATTAGGTTGCCTGTAAGGTGTTTGATAAAATGTCTGTATGAAAAAGTGTCAGTAGATGAGAGAGAGTAAAAGTAAAGAGAGAGAGAGAGAGATAAAATATGAAAGTAAATAAAAGAGTTTACAATCTTTCCTCTCTTTTACTTATACACAGTAGAAAAAGTAACTGTTGGTACACCTGTCAGACATGCAGCAGTAAAGGATAATTAATGGGCACGGGAATTCAGTAATCATTACTTATCACATGCAGTTTTTCAAGGAAAACCCGTTTCACTTACCAAGTAATCCCATTAATCAAGGTAGTTCAGTTTTATTTTAAAATTTAAAATTGTTCCCACTTAATAAATTATTTTCACTGCGAGACCAATATTCTGTAAAAATATGACCAATGAGAGAATGACCATAAAGAAACCAAGTAAACAAATACTGCCAGGTTAGAGTCAGAACTTGATTTGTATCAGAGCTAAAAAGGTCATTAGAATATGGTTATTATCAGGATTTAAAAATTCATCAGAATATCAAACGACTCAGAGACAAAATCTTGCATAAATATAAAATTTTATTAATATATTGAGCAAATACATTTCATGAAATATAAATTACATCACAAAATTACAAGATTGTCCTAAGCTATAAATCCTAACATCAACAACTTTTGTCCTAAGCTAAGAAGCCAGACAAAGCTGACGGTGAAGAGAAACAGGTAGGAGAAATTATTTCTTCTTCCTACTCTCAACAAAAAGAACAGCAAGATGAATAATACGCTCCTGCTGTCGGAGAGCTTCCATCCGTTCCTCTTCCAGTCGCTCAAGATGGCGATGGTAGTCCATGTAAAAGAACAAGAGGTCTGTGAGGACCTCTTGGGGAACTGAGTCCCAAATCTCATCAGGAATGGCAATGACATGCCATTCCTACTACCATTTTGTACACCTCATGGTGAGAGTGAAAGTATCATAGTTCAGAGCTAAGTCATAATGAACCATGGTTGTGATGAGAGAAAAAGAAATGAGTTTGAGAGTTTGAGAGAAAATGAGAGATGTGTTGGCTGAAATGAGGTGTTGGTTTATATAGCCAATATAATGCCAAGAGACGCAAGGAAAATTGAATAGTGATAGGTAAAATTAATTCTACCTCATCCCCCTAGACTGATGAGAATAAAAACAGCCATTGGAAGTTTAAAACAGGATTTAATGCGCACACGAAACAAATAAAAATTAATGTGCACAGACGTGTACCACTAACCCAAATTATGTTGACTGTTAACATCTCACACAAACATATTCTGATTTTAAATAAGACTGTTTCAGATTTTAACCACAAATAAGTTAAGTAAAGTATCAGAGTTTAATATCAGAACTTAGACTTATATCAGAACTTAGCAGTCATCAGAACATGATTTCTTAACTCGAAGAGTGAATGCCTATTTCTGTATTTCTTCACACAAATTCTAATTTCATTTCTTTCAGAACTTAATCATCAGAACTTTCATCAGAAATTATCCTCAGAATTTATGCAACTGACACTTAAACCTTCATCTAAAGCAACATTTATCACCACAGTAATTTTCATTATTCATATGGAGTGTATATGTGTGCTGTAAGCTGAATATCAGATAAAGATTAAAGTCTGATTCACTTCAGTACATCTTAGAAATAAGGCATAACTAAGAACTTTGCTCAAAATTTGTCATGATTCTGAAGTCTACTTTAGAATGAGTTCATGCATGAGTCCACCTCAACTGTTTTGTGCTCATTTTATGCATCTTTTGAAATTCCATTTTACAGTGGCTTCTCAGTGGAAGTGAGTCACGACTGCTTATCAGAATTTATGCTATTATCAGAGTATTTCTCCAGTAATCATAGAGTGTGAAAAGTCACCAAGAAAAATATTTATTTTTGCTTTTCTGATGCATATTACTTAATACCAGCAATGCACTTGGGTCTTCCCTTCCACAGTTTTTACTCTAGATCTCAAAGGAGTACATGATTTTTATTTCTTTTTCTTTTCCTTTTCTTTTGATAAGTGAGGCTTATCAGCACTTAGTACATTCACCAGATTTACTAACATCAGAACTTAACAGATTAGAAGCATTATTCTAGTTTTTGACTTAGTAATAAGATAGACAAAGTAAACTTAACTAAGCTCAATATCAGAATTTGCTTGTGTCACCAGATTTCCACATAAACAATTACTTCAAACATGGGATTTGTTAGTATATTAAAGACTACTAGGTCAGCATCTAGCATTTTTATCCTCATTGGATTGAACAATCACAGAAACATTCATATCACTATCAGAGTTTAGAAATTCACATCAGACAACAATCATTACTTAAGCAATTTTCAATTAAGCACAGAATACACAAAGATAGTAATATACGTAAATACTGATCATAAAGTCTGATGCATCAGAACAAAAACTAAGCAGATTTAGAGAAAGAACCCAAAACCATTCCAAGTTCATTTACCAATCTTGTAAAAGTAGCTTCACACAGTGGTTTTGTGAAGATATCTGCTAGTTGTTGATCTGTTGGAACAAAGTGCAATTCCACTATACCTATAACGACTCGTGTGTTTTGAAATTATTTAAATATGTGATTATTACGGAAATTATTAAATAAAATATGTGTATTAGTTTTGACCGCTCTGTGTTGGTTGATTATTATATAGGTGTAATTTATGATGTATAGGGTTGTTCGCGTGATTAATTAAGGAATTGCATTGAATTGTTCCATTTTAAAGTGAATTTAATGCAACTTTATTTGTATAAACATTTGAAGTGTCTCTAAAATTGTTTTTATGATTTTATAATTTCAATAATTATTTTTAGGATTTTATAAAATTGAGAAATCAATATTTTATTAATTATTTATCTTTAAATGATTTTCTGAATGCTTTTATTTGAAAAATCCATATTTAATTCAAGAACTCTTCAAAAATTATAAAACTCATATTTATTTAATTTGGGAATATTCCGGGAATTTTAAAATTATTTTGGAAATTTTCGGGATTAATTTCACCCGCACGTTGTTTCGTTTAATTGTTAAACGCGGGCATAAAGTGCATTTTAGAAATTGTTTTAAAATTTCAAAATTTATATTTTTATAAACTTCGGGATATTTGTAACCTTTTAAGGCGATTTTCGTAATTTTCTGAAGTTATTTTACGTGCACCTAGGTCCGTTAAATTCGAATTTCGAGATAAAACCGGGTCTCAGAATCTTCGTAATTATCCAATAATACACGTGATTAAATTACAGGAATTGTACTACTAATTGTACTGTTAATTGTACTACATTGATTTGTACAACAGAGATATTAAAAAAAGAAAAAAAAGAAAGAAAACAGACAAAAATGCAACACAGAGATCCTGTGTTTCTTCCCTTTCACCTCCATCTCGGTTCTCTCTCGACCCTGTTAGTCTCCCTCTGCAATTCTTTCTCTTAATTAATAGTTCCCCAGTCTTTCTCTTCTTAATTCCTTTTTCCTTTCATGTTCCCGTGTTCTTCCCGGGTGTGCTGTGATTATCTGCGTTTCCGGTGAAATTCCAGCCGCCTTATTCTGGTTGGTCACGATAGCTGCTGGTTTTCTTCTACTTATCGATATATATAAATATATATATACTCTTGTTTTATATGTGTATCTGTCAGTAAGGGGAGCCGCCTGTTGTGCTCACTGTTGCCGCTTGATTTCCATTTTTCCGGTTGCGCGTGTGCGCGTGGGTCGGTGGTCCTATGAATTGATCTCTTTTTGCTGATATTTTAATTTCTCAGTTAATTCGTGCTGAAATTATTTAATAATGTCGGGTTTTAATTATATATATCGGGGAAATTCGCGTAGGACACCCGATATAAACGGGAACCCACGAATTTTACCGCCGTCCGTGATGAATTTCAACGAGCGGACGGTGGACGATGATGATGTTTATATGAGTCCTAATATTTTAAAATGAATAAATTAATTCATGAAATTATCTTTGAAACAAGAATTTGATTTTATATTAAAGTTGAGTACGTAATTTAGTGAATGACTTTGTAATTAAATTGATTGTTGGGTTGAACTGGAGATTGTTGTGTAATTGATTGTGGTTGGTTTGACGTCGATTAATGTATCAACGGGTAGTCCGATAAACAGAGGAGACGCTGCCCGATTTCCAGAAAATTTACCTACAACAATACGGGCGCGTATCTAACGATTATCGGGACGTCAAATGGTTATATAGATATATATGTGTTCTATATGAAACTTGGTTGCACGATGTGATAAATAATTTGCTAAAATCCATAACCCTGATTTGTAAAATTACAAGTATACATATTTTCGGAAACCGAACACCAAACTGATTTCTCAAGAATGTGAACCCTGACTGTTGGGTGTGTTGTTATATTATAATAATCCATATAATTATGAATCGAGTTTGAATATCGTTGGGTAAGAATTAGTATCGAGGATATGTCAAGCATACCTAGACGTCTAACGTAGGGTATTTCTACCCTGTAGGTTATAGTCGGGAACCTGAAAATGGATGATGGACTAAAGATAACTTAGTGGTCAGTCGGCGAGCTCAGTAGAGTTTCAACAGGAAGACCTGAGTGCCGAAGTCGAATCCAATGGGATCTAGTGGTTGGACGTTAGAGCCTGAGCAGTAGAGTCGGCTCAGAGTTGATCAGTAATAGTTGTAAAGCCTTGTAAGGCAAGTGTTTCAGAACTTTTCTTCAAGATATATTACCAATATTTTCGAACTGTTTCATAACATGTGGCTATTATTAAACATAACTCCTGTTTTATAATACAAGTGCTTTAAACCGTTTAACCTTGTACTCTGATTTTCTTGATTTTGAGCCATAAGCCTTACTATTTGTAAATCATCCTTTGTTGATCCTCAGACACCAAACTACACAGATATGATACTACTTCCCAAATGTTTAACTACCAAACACCAAACACTAGAAGAAAATTGTTTGAAAACACAGAAACTTTTATACTCCAACCATTCTTTATAACATCAAAGAACTATACCTTGAAAAATCAGCATTCGTCTAACACCTGGTCATTTTACAAACTGAAAATCGTTTCCTACACATACCCTGATATACCCTTGAGATATCCATGAGTTTCCTTACGTTTTTATTCAAGTGTTTAACCATCATTGATTATGATCCTGTTTTATCGAATTATATTGTTTACCATATTGAACTGCTTTAGGATTGGATAGTTTTTATATATGTGGACTAGATTCGTGGTCAGACCATACCAATGGTCAAGTTAGGCCAATGTGTGCCTTGGATCCAGTAATTAGAGCAGTACTGTGTGCTTGCTCGGGGTTAGTGCGTAACTGATCAGCAGCCTAACCTTGGTTTTTTTTAAAACTTAAAATGAATATCCAATTCTAATGACTAGTTAAAAAGAAACTTGATTCCTCTGAATCATCTCATTTGATCATTGTTTAATCTCAGTTATCGTTATTGTGACTTGTTGAGCTAGTTAGCTCACTCTTGCGAAACTTTTTATATATTTTACAGTTAAAAAGGATATGGTTGATAGAGAAGTTCCTCAGTCCAAAATACGGGCTAAGGTTCCAGTTTGAGTTGGATCGAGCTAGCAGGAGCTTCGTGCAGTGGAAAGAGAGTGTGATTGTAAGAAAAACTTTATTATCAATTGTAAGTTAAGTCAGTCGGGTTTTGGTACGATGTAATAAATTAAGGTTGTGGCTTGTTTTCATACTTTAACCTGTTGCGATCATGGTTTTATGAAGTAGGGTCATTATAAATAATATTTCTTATACAGATTAATATATTGTGTTTGTGTTGTGGACCCCAAACTTCTGACCCGGGTTTGGAGGGCGCCACAGGTTGGTATCAGAGCTACAGGTTTTAAGTCATTGAAACAAGCCTAGATTGTCGGGATTGGGTAGAGGGTTAGGATTAGGATTAGGAAATAGAAAGCTAAGACGTCGTAAGGATGAGTGCGACTACATAGTAGGTCTCCGGCACGGTTCGTGTTGTGATTCGGGATTCTTAGTTTACGATGTGATTCCCAGACAACGGCAACGGCAGATCCTGATTTCCCTATATCATCTGATCGTTTGGAGCTTCTCGTTCAAGGATCGTCATCTTCTTTTAGATTGGATTTGCACCTTGTTCCTCCACCAGCATTAATGGTACTACCTTCTGTTATAACGGTTGCACTTCTTCAAGATATTCTACGCTAATTTTTCCGCCTCTTGATGCGAGGTTACCTATTCAAGAATTTCCATCTGTTTATTCTTGTTTTACTGGACATTCGGCTGTGAGTATATCTTTTTAGTTTACCTTATATCATGTTCTATACCCCCAGTTTAGAACTTGTCCTATGAAGCGATTGTACCTACGAGGATGGATTCGAGAGCTACAGTAAATGGTGAGCGCTTGAGATATAAATAAAGGTGAGAAGAAGTTTAGAGAGAAGATTTAAGTATTTCAGAGGATAGCTGTTATCGGGTTAAAAGAAGCCATTAGTGACTAAGCCACCGGTGAATAATTATGGGATGAATTAGATGAATTTTGAAAGAGTTAGGGAGAAAGGTATAAATCTGAAATTTTGGTGGAATTAAATGATGGTGCGATGATAAATGCGATATGTAAAGTAGTGATGTGATGTGATATGAGCAAATTTTGGTTCTATGAAATAGATTTGTTGATTATTTGATAGTCTGTTCCACTTAATGATTGCAAAGTTGATAACGGGAGTATTACCGGTATGGAAATTTTAATGTGAAGCTACGAATATAATAACATGTAACAACACTTGAAGTGATCGTCGATTAAGGAAGGCAAATGGACCCAATAAAGGAGAGAAGGTAGATTAAAGTGAATGGACCTTTATATGATCGTTCCATTAATTTGGTACCTTGTTATAGGTCGGAAGGACAACAACTAACTCATATAGTAAGGTCAACCAGGTTTGTGATTTTCCAAACTTTTTAAACAAATTTTCGAAAAAGATTTTCCTTTAAAAATTTCTAAAAGCCCTTTTCGAATAAAATGATTTTTAAACATTGGTTATCAAGTTACTACTTGAGTTCCTTGTTTGTTAGAAAGCCCGGATCACCTAGAAGGATGTTGTTTCAAACTTAGTATTGCTAATTCTGAGAACAAAGTAACCCGTGATTATGAAAAAGCTGATTATTCCTATCGGTAAGGTGTAAATGTTGTTTGACAAGGTTAATAACAGAATCCGTGTACGGAGTGATTATTCATCAAGTTGCAGAGACCATTAAAATTTAAAAGAATTTATCAATTTAAGAAGAGCCTGGGCGTGATCGAAGGAGATTGGGAAGATTTTCAGACTTTCCTAAAACAAGAGTATTATTAATAAAAAAAGATCGTTATGTTGAATGATTCGTGGTTATTCTAAATTAAAACGAGGAAACTCGAAGTTATCTGGTAGGATCGCCATTAAGATCGAATTGTTAAATTATTATCCGTGTGGGTGCGATATTAAAGACGCAAGACGTGACAAGTAGGAATCTACTATAATGCTTAATTTGCGAAGGCATTTCAGCGTACTTTCTAAAGTTGTTATCTGACACAATTGGGATATGATCGAACAAGCTCGGGAGATGAATACAAGTGAAATATGGATGGTGACCAATGGTATCGTTCTAGTTTTCAATATTACAGCGTATATTCCTTCTCAATTCCTAAAAATGTATGAACTTCTTTTCTTAAATAAACTATTTTCTATGATATCGAAAAGGAGGATATTCCATTCCTTTCAAACTTATTTGCTTCCCTCAAGTTTTGCTTTCTGATTGGGACAAACAGTGTTATGGTGAGACACTTTGTCAGAATGACGAAGAGTCGGGTGGGACGCCACCTAATCATGTGTTGTATGCCATATATTATGAAAGACTGGCCATCTTAAGTACCAATGTGGTTGTCTCATTCATATTCAAATCCCTGTTTCTCCTTTCTTTTCAACTCTATTTTTGTTGGACTTTGAATCCTTCTAGTCGTCTCGTTGTACTGTCGCTCTTTGCAAGAAGTTTTCAAACAGAAATTAACGTATCCTGAATTAAGTGGACGAAGTTCCATCTACATTTTACGCATGGAAAGCAGACAAAGGCATATGATGAAAATTGCAAATCACTAGCCCAGTCAGAGATGCACTAAGAGTCAAGGGAATCTACTCCAATGAGGAATACATCTCCAAGAACGAGAAACTGTGATGACATAGATGATTAAGGTGAATACCTTATGTGTTAAAGTATTGAAAGATGTGAGAGAAACTTAATTGTTTATCTCTCAAAGTTTTGTTGATAAGATGAATTACCCTATTGAATTGATAAGATTGTGATTAAAGGACTAGCAAGTCAAGAACGTGTAGTTGTTAAATAAGTGAGTACCAATGGTGAAATTGAGATTCCTGGAAATAAGTTGTGCATAATTTATATCATGGAAGATAAGAGGATTTGATATTATTCTAAGTAATGGATTGAATACTAAAGCGTGATGTCCAGACAGACCGTCGTGATGAAAAGATAATTCTGAGGATGCCAAATGAGAAGGTGAGGAGTTTCAAAAGATGAAAGAAGGTAAATAATTTGTTAATGATGATTATGATGATCAAGATATGAGCATTATGGTGATTATGGGGTACATAAAAGTCAGAAGCAAACAAAATTTGAAGATTTAATAGCAATTAAGGAGTTTCAAGATATGTTTTAGATGAGTTATCAACATTTCTTCCCGATAGAGAAAGGAAGCTCGCGATTGACTTAACGCCTGAGACGAAGCCAGTGACTACGGCCTTACCCAAAATGGCACCAGTTAAAATGAGGAAGTTAGCAAAGTAGACGCAAGAGATATTCGAAGAAGAAGCGATTAGACCCAGCATATCATATAAGGTGCACCAGTACTAATTGTTGATAAGAAAATGGAAGTATGAGATTATGCGTCGACTAGCGAAAGCTCAACAAGTTTACTATCAAAAGCAAGTATCTATTACCTTGACCCAATGATTTGTTTGATCAAACGAAGGAAGCAAAGTACTTTTATAAGACTGATTTAAGACTTGGTATTTCACCAATTAAAGATTAAACCTATGGATGTATCAAAGATAAATTTTCAGAACCAAGTACTGTTCTCGTATTGTCATTTGGATTAACCAATATATCAGTGATATTTGAACTTGATGGACATAATCTTTAAGGAATATCTGGAGAAGTTGTAGTTATGATACTTAAAGTCAACGGAGGACCAGGAAAAGCATTTAATGATGATTGGAAAGTTAGAGAAGAAAGAAGTTGTATGAAGTATAGTTTTTAGCATAAATAGTCAATGTGGAAAAGATCAAAAGGGATTCAGTATAAATTAAAGTTATTGTGAATGAAAAGAAACCAGAAACACCAAAAAAAGTAAGAAGTGTTATCATAAGCCGGTTACAATAAAAAATATTTCTTGAAAGTTTCCATCTTGGACGAAGCTAACCAGGAGAAGCAAGAAGTTTATATGAAGTAGAGAAGGGTAAAGAAAGTTTTACGGAGTTAAGTGAAAGAATGGTTACCAAAAAAATAACACAAGTCATTTTATTCCACATAATAAGTCATTACACCTCAAGAAGGTTCTGAATAAATTTACATTTCTTTGTCATTCTTACAATTCATATTATACATAAGTCTGGTTTATCAATAGTTGAAAACATAGCCTATTGGTAGCTCCTACCTCAGCTACGACGGCATCAACGCTTCCAGAAAACTGCGGAACATTTTCTAACCGCTTGCGAATTGGAAGCTTGGTCCTGTTCATCTTGTCTATCTGATGTTGTGTGATGAAAGAAGAAAGCAAGGGTGAGCAACAAGCCCACCAAAATAATATGTATAATGATTTACAATATATGAGCATTCTCATAGTACTCGTGAAAGTCTTGGTCAAAAGAAATGAACCAAGTTTGATCTCTTAATGCGATGAAGTCGCAAAATATTCAGTATATATACATATATACTTTTCAAAATCTTGGAAGTCCTCTTCCATGTATAATATACACAAAGTTCCAGTTTATAACTGTATAAAAATATCGTTGCAAGGTGATCTCATATATCTAACCTTGTCTCAACATTTTTCTGAAAGTCTTTGATATGCATAAGTTAATCATTTATTAGATATAAGTTTAAAAGATGAAGTTACAAGATACTCCAATATACTTATATCTTTTCCGAATACTACTTGAACTACCACCGTTCAAGTTATAATTAGTTTCAAAAGTTCATCACACTGATGAGACTACAAGATAAGACTTGAATAGATTCAATCTTTGAAATATTTTGAAGGAAATGAAGTTATGATATACTTCATTAAGTCCCGATATATATATATACACCTATATATATACATACGTTTCCTGAAAACCTCGGTCATGTAAAGTATGAACAGAATTGCAATATCCAATAAATTTGGAAAGGAAAGAATTTTGGCATAAACCTGATATCTTGTTGATCAGGCAAAGATATCAATAAGTAACATTTTCTACTAGTAGATGGACAAATTCCCCACTGGTCATCACCCTGGTCGCAATAGGACCTTATGCTGGACTGCCACTCAGCCACTTATGCATTTGATGGACTCCCACTGAGCCACTTACACTATCATGGACGCCCACTGAGCCCATGTTGCTTATGCTGACTCGATAGATGGACTTACTTCCCGAACGTTGGGTAAGTAATCAATTCATTTACCAAAATTGCAACCTTGTTGCGAATATAAAATACACCATAGAGCCGGATCCCTCAGGTTTTGAGCGAGTATTTAAATCCCCTTTTTAAAAGGAAGATCTTAAATATAAAAATGAGTTTTGGGGTCCGCTCTAACTTTTAAAAATCATTTTGAAGACTCGAAAACACTTTAAAGAGTGTTTGGAGTAATGCTGATTTAATGAAGTAAATCAGTCCCAATATATTTAGAAAATGTCTGAATATTATTATTTAAATAATATTCCCATAAAGAATAATCTTTATACAAATAATTGAAGTAGAAGTTGTAAGACTTATACTTGAAATGAGTATTAAATAACCAAAGATATACTTATACGAAAGTACTATCTTTATTTGAATAATCGAAAATAAGTTTGATTATCGAAACATTATTCTTTAATAAAATAAAAAATATTATTAAATAATAAGCGGAGTCATAATACCTCGAATTAATATTATAAATAATATTCATTAAATAAAATAACGGAGTCATACATCCTCAAATGAATATTCAATTAATAATCATTAATAATATAACTGAGGCATAAGCCCTCGAATGAATATTCGAAATAATATTCAATAATAAAATAAAGGAGTCATAAGTCCTCGGATGAATATTCGAAATAATATTCAATAATAAAATAAAGGAGTCATAAGTCCTCGGATGAATATTCGAAATAATATTCAATAATAAAATAAAGGAGTCATAAGTCCTCGGATGAATATTCGAAAATAATATTCAATAATAAAATAAAGTTAAAGTTATCGAATAAACCTTATTCGATTAATAGTTTTGAAAACTATAACCATATATATATAAAAATATATATATTATGCTCGGGAACATCGACTCCCGGTTTAGAAATATGTTCACCTTTTGATCCCCTATACTAAGGGTAAACTCAATACCGTTTATCTCTAGCATAGGTATTATGCAACTGTAAGCATTTTAACCAACAGATATATAATCCAAGAATATGAAACAGGCATGCATATATACCATATCACATGCTACAATATATCGCAAGAATTTGCTAATAACAAATATGCATTTATCGCAAGATCATGCATATACACATATACATCACAACAACTGTATAACGGGTAGAAAACTTGCCTGAGTGCTCCCGGATAGACTTAAGCTTAGAGTGGGTCCGATAACCTATGAACAACAACATAAGTCGGAATTAAACCCCGTTCGCTTAAGAAACTAGACTTTAACCATTTAGAGTCCTAACGTTCGCTTTCGCGCTTAACGATTCACTTAAGTCGCTCGAGTACTCTCGGCCCCACCATTTTTCATAAATTAATCATTAAGGGTTTTAAGGCGATTCTTTCGCAATTATCTTACCAACTGCCTATTACACCTTACTTAAATGTTTCATACTTCAATTAGTCCTTTAAGGTCTTTAACCTATGTTTCAAAGTAAGCGAGGGGTAATGATTCGTTCGCGAAACGTCGTTACTTAAAACGGCCGTTTCTCCTAAACCGTACATCGGAATCAAACGAACCACATATCAAAACGAAGCTCGTAACATGAACTATCTAAACATGGCAATGGTCAAAACCTAGCAGGGAGTTCTCGGGTCCTAATGTTATGAACAAAAGCAGTCTAAAGTAAATCGGACATTACGACGGCTATGTTTACGCGATTTCCCAAATTTAAACCATTTCAAAACAACCACCAATCAATCCCAATTCACAACCCAATCAAAACTCCATCCATCCTACATCATAACAGCCCCAACAACTCCACATTAACAATTTATACTTATTCCCCGCATGAACTAAAAGCTTTACTTAGGTTCCTTAACTAATTATCAAGATTTACAACCCCAAAAAATACCACAAAACCAACTAATCTCTACAAACTCAACCAAACTTTAAACAATCAAGCATCATGCTTCACATATACTATATCAATCATATTCATTCCTAATTACTCAAAACTAAAGCTAGGGTTTGGAGTTTATACCTTCCTTGGAGAGTGGAGAATCAAGAGAATGGCTTGGAATCACCCTTAAAGTCTTTATCCAAGCTTAAACTAAACAAAACTTCAAGAACAAAAATTTTAGTTCTTGAAAAACACTATTCACCATCTTCTTTCATGATTTATAGAAAAAGATTGGCTTAGAATTAGAAGCTTAAACTTATAGAAAGTATGTAACTATCCATGGGGAAGCTTAGATAAATACCTTGCTAAATAGTAAGTGGTGGAGCTTGGATCTTCATTTTGCTAAGAAAGAAGCCGAGAGCTTCATGAAGAAATGGAGGGTTTTGTGTTTTGTTTGGTGAAAATGAAATGTTTGGCTTGGTTGGTTGATTATTGATTTGTTTTGTTTTTGGTTAATTACCTTAATAACCTTGTCTTTGTGTGGTTATCATTCAACCACACTTCCTTCCCTCCTATGTCATGCTTACATCACATTGCTATGTCATCATCCCTTTCTTGCCCTCTTCTCATTGGTTGGATGACATCATCCCCTCTAATTTCTTTGATTAGCTTCTAATTGTTTGCCTAATGACCGCTGATCTGTTATACGGTTCGCTTAACTTTCGTTCTCGTTTCTTATTTGAGGGATCATACCCGGGATCTTATTACTTAGGTTCCCTTAACCTTTCTCAATATATTATATTCCTTTTATGATCCTCTCTTATTATCCTTTAATTTAAATCATTTTTATCCTGTTACCTTATTCTCGTTTCTCGTTTGAGGGATCATACCCGGGATCTTATTACTTAGGTTCCCTTAACCTTTCTCAATATATTATATTCCTTTTATGATCCTCTCTTATTATCCTTTAATTTAAATCCTTTTTATCCTGTTACCTTATACTCAATTCTTTCCGTATCTAGTGGATTTCCGGGAAAAATCAAAGTGTTCGGAATTGGATTCTGACGATCTTTACATACACTTATATACCATATAGAGTACTAATAAAATCTCAGAATATCCATAACAGAACCCCTACATAGTGTGGCATGAAAAGTTTTCTCATTCAGCATAATCTGCAAAATCACTATTCATAAGGGTTTCAAAAATTTCCAAAAATTGGGGTTATTACACAAACAATAAGCAAAAAGGAGAGAACGAATATAGAGACTGCACCAGAAGAATTAACTATAGAATTCTGGAGGTTGGAATGGAAAGCTAAAGTTCATAATCCAAAAGGAACAAAGATGGATAGTATGACCTTTCAGTTGAAGTTGTGAAGGGAAAGATAAAATGTCAAGAGAAGATACTGGATCACGGTGTTAACAGTTAGTAAGAGGAAATTTATGCGCCCAGAAAATGATCACGATATTCCCCGATTTTCTTCCAGCACTTGGATGCTACAAGCAGAAGAATTAAGAAATGAGATCCCATAGGGAATTCACAATATCGAGTATTTAATCTATTGAAGAAATGCCAAGATATATAGAAATTTAAAGAAAAATAGTGATAACCAGATATAAGAAGGGAAATTCAAAATATATTGGGAAGTGTTGAACATGTCAAAGAATTAAGGTGAAGTATCGGAGGCCTAGTGAACAAGGCAGACCAAGGAGTGGTTTTACAAGAAGCGAATCGTGAAATGTATCAATTGTGTTGTTAGAGAAAAGGAATGAAATTATGAGATTATGTACTGGTTAGCAGGAGTTCAATAAAATAACAAATAAGAATAAGTGACCCCTATAAAGATTGATTACCTATGAGACCTAATCCAAGAAGTGTGTTATGTCTCGAGGATTAACTTAAGATCCGACCTGAGAACATATCAGAGATTATGATAAAAGTGAGTTAAGGGTATTGCAAGCTCGGATGATATTATGTGAAATAACAAGTGTATCAGGTAATTATAAGAAATTAGGGATCATAGTGTATAAGGAGTATTTAGATGAGCAAACTGTATTTATTGATAACATCCTCAACTACTCAAGGAATAAGAAAGTCTGTGTGGGATGCCCAAGGATTTTTCTCCAAAGATCAGAAGGAAAGCAACTATACGTTGAGTTTTCAAGGATAAAATTTTGACTAAGGTTAACAAAAGATTCTGAATTAATCCATTAACAACTACCTAAGCAAAGCCGTATGGTAGCAGATGCATTATGCTGACAGAAAGGATTGGATGTAATTAAGACCACCAAGGAGTTAATAGACGAATTGGAAAAAAAATGGAATCTGAAGTTCAAATACTTAAAGATGATAATACGTGAATATATGAGATTACTTTTCAGCCTTAACTAATGAAAAGGAGTAAGAAATGTTTAAATGTTTGGAAACCAAGTTGAAAACGAGCACCGCCTATCATCCTTAAACGAAGAGTCAAAGTACGGAAGTGGTTCAGGAACTGTAAGATATGTTGAGAGGTTGAGTTTTAAGGAAACATTGGAATGACCATTTATCAGTGATGTCAGCTTTGGAATGCCACTTTACCAAGCTTCATATAAACGCAAGTGTAGGTCCCCATTTCTATTAAAATAAAGTGGGAGAAAGAAAGCTATCAAATTCTAAGTTAAATCGGCACACCAAGAGCGTAGTGATATTGATTGAAGCAGCTTGGTGTAGACAAAGAAAGAAGGTAAAATTGTATCGAGAGAGAATATGAGTATAGAAATAGGACCGTTAGTGTTAATACCAGTTTTATCTTGAAAGAGACTGCATAAGTCTAGGTAGAAGGGACATGTCAAGTCCTAAAATTAGTAAACCATTCGAAGTATTGATAAATATAGATAAAGTTATTCATGAGTTGATGTTACCATCACAATAGTGTGCACATATAGTGTGTTTAGCCTGTTAATGTTAAAGCGTTAAGTATCTGATTTGAATTAAGTGAGTGATTAGACCAGATTCTGAGGACAGAATCTTTTTAAGGAGGGAAGGATATAACGACTCGTGTGTTTTGAAATTATTTAAATATGTGATTATTACGGAAATTATTAAATAAAATATGTGTATTGGTTTTGACCGCTCTGTGTTGGTTGATTATTATATAGGTGTAATTTATGATGTACAGGGTTGTTCGTGTGATTAATTAAGGAATTGCATTGAATTGTTCCACTTTTAAAGTGAATTTAATGCAAATTTATTTGTATAAATATTTGAAGTGTCTCTAAAATAGTTTTATAATTTTATAATTTCAATAATTATTTTTAGGATTTTATAAAATTGAGAAATCAATATTTTATTAATTATTTATCTTTAAATGATTTTTTGAATGCTTTTATTTGTAAAATCCATATTTAATTCAAGAACTCTTCAAAAATTATAAAACTCATATTTATTTAAGTTGGGAATATTCCGGGAAATTTAAAATTATTTTGGAAATTTTCGGGATTAATTTCACCCGCGCGTTGTTTCGTTTATTTGTTAAACGCGGGAATAAAGTGCATTTTAGAAATTATTTTAAAATTTCGAAATTCATGTTTTTATAAATTTCGGGATATTTGTAACCTTTTAAGGCGATTTTCGTAATTTTTTGAAGTTATTTTACGTGCACCTCGGTCCGTTAAATTCGAATTTCGAGATAAAACCGGGTCTCAGAATCTTCATAATTATCCAATAATACACGTGATTAAATTACAGGAATTGTACTACTAATTGTACTTTTAATTGTACTACATTGATTTGTACAGCAGAGATATAAAATAAATAAAAAGAAAGAAAGAAAGAAAACAGACAAAAACGCAACACAGAGATCCTGTGTTTCTTCCCTTTCACCTCCATCTCGGTTCTCTCTCGACCCTGTTAGTCTCCCTCTGCAATTCTTTCTCTTAATTAATAGTTCCCCGGTCTTTCTCTTCTTAATTCCTTTTTCCTTTCATGTGCCCGTGTTCTTCCAGGGTGTGCTGTGATTCTCTGCGTTTCCGGTGAAATTCCAGCCGCCTTATTCTGGTTGGTCACGATAGCTGCTGG
Source organism: Apium graveolens (assembly GCF_009905375.1). Classification (NCBI taxonomy): domain Eukaryota; kingdom Viridiplantae; phylum Streptophyta; class Magnoliopsida; order Apiales; family Apiaceae; genus Apium; species Apium graveolens. The sequence goes on along the minus strand of NC_133654.1, from coordinate 231,558,175 downwards.
TTCTCTTCTACTTATCGATATATATATATATATACTCTTGTTTTATATGTGTATCTGTCAGTAAGGGGAGCCACCTGTTGTGCTCACTGTTGCCGCTTGATTTCCATTTTTCCGGTTGCGCGTGTGCGCGTGGGTCGGTGGTCCTATGAATTGATCTCTTTTTGCTGATATTTTAATTTCTCAGTTAATTCGTGCTGAAATTATTTAATAATGTCGGGTTTTAATTATATATATCGGGGAAATTCATGTAGGACACCCGATATAAACGGGAACCCGCGAATTTTACCGCCGTCCGCGATGAATTTCAACGAGCGGATGGTGGACGATGATGATGTTTATATGAGTCCTAATATTTTAAAATGAATAAATTAATTCATGAAATTATCTTTGAAACAAGAATTTGATTTTATATTAAAGTTGAGTACGTAATTTAGTGAATGACTTTGTAATTAAATTGATTGTTGGGTTGAACTGGAGATTGTTGTATACTTGATTGTGGCTGGTTTGACGTCGATTAATGTATCGACGGGTAGTCCGATAAACAGAGGAGACGCTGCCCGATTTCCGGAAAATTTACCTACAACAATACGGGCGCGTATCTAACGATTATCGGGACGTCAAATGGTTATATAGATATATATGTGTTCTATATGAAACTTGGTTGCACGATGTGATAAATAATTTTCTAAAATCCATAACCCTGATTTGTAAAATTACAAGTATACGTATTTTTGGAAAACGAACACCAAACCGATTTCTCGAGAATGTGAACCCTGACTGTTGGGTGTGTTGTTATATTATAATAATCCATATAATTATGAGTCGGGTTTGAATATCGTTGGGTAAGAATTAGTATCGAGGATATGTCAAGCATACCTAGACGTCTAACGTAGGGTATTTCGACCCTGTAGGTTATAGTCGGGAACCTGAAAATGGACGATGGACTAAAGATAACCTAGTGGTCAGTCGGTGAGCTCATTAGAATTTCAACAGGAAGACCTGAGTGCCGAAGTCAAATCCAATGGGATCTAGTGGTTGGACGTTAGAGCCTGAGCAGCAGAGTCGGCTCAGAGTTGATCAGTAATAGTTGTAAAGCCTTGTAAGGCAAGTGTATCTGAACTTTTCTTCAAGATATATTACCAATGTTTTCGAACTGTTTCATAACATGTGGCTATTATTAAACATAACTCATGTTTTATAATACAAGTGCTTTAAACCGTTTAACCTTGTACTCTGATTTTCTTGATTTTGAGCCATAAGCCTTACTCTTTGTAAATCATCCTTTGTTGATCCTCAGACACCAAACTACACAGATATGATACTACTTCCCAAATGTTTAACTACCAAACACCAAACACTAGAAGAAATTTTTATGAAAACACAGAAACTTTTATACTCCAACCATTCTTTATAACATCAAAGAACTATACCTTGAAAAATCAGCATTCGTCTAACACCTGATCATTTTACAAACTGAAAATCGTTTCCTACACATACCCTGATATACCCTTGAGATATTCATGAGTTTCCTTACGTTTTTATTCAAGTGTTTAACCATCGTTGATTATGATCCTGTTTTATCGAATTATATTGTTTACCATATTGAACTGCTTTAGGATTGGATAGTTTTTATATATGTGGACCAGATTCGTGGTCAGACCATACCAATGGTCAAGTTAGGCTAATGTGTGCCTTGGATCCAGTAATTAGAGTAGTGTTGTGTGCTTGCTCGGGGTTAGTGCGTGACTGATCAGCAGCCTAACCTTGGTTTTTTTTTAAACTTAAAATGAATATCCAATTTTAATGACTAGTTAAAAAGAAACTTGATTCCTCTGAATCATCTCATTTGATCATTGTTTAATCTCAGTTATCGTTATTGTGACTTGCTGAGCTAGTTAGCTCACTCTTGTTAAACTTTTTATATATTTTACAGTTAAAAAGGATATGGTTGATAGAGAAGTTCCTCAGTCCAAAATGCGGGCTAAGGTTCCAGTTTGAGTTGGATCGAGCTAGCAGGAGCTTCGTACAGTGGAAAGAGAGTGCGATTGTAAGAAAAACTTTATTATCAATTCTAAGTTAAGTCAGTCAGGTTTTGGTACGATGTAATAAATTAAGGTTGTCGCTTGTTTTCATACTTTAACCTGTTGTGATCCGTGGTTTTATGAAGCAGGGTCATTATAAATAATATTTCTTATACAGATTAAAATATTGTGTTTGTGTTGTGGACCCCAAACTTCTGACCCGGGTTTGGAGGGCGCCACAGTACCTTCATCCACATGTTCCCTTATGAAGTGGTACTGAAAGGCATATGTCATATCCTATTTGTTTATTCGAGGATTTAACTCAACTTAAATAAGAATGTAACAAGAAAATAGTGGATCTACCGTCAAAGAGATCTCACAAAGTAATATCTGTCAAAGGATTCAGAAACAAGGTTCATCTACAGACTTGAGGAATTAATTCACTGGAAGAAGTTCAAGAAATTGATCAAGCCTCAGTGATATAAATCAAGATTGTGGATTTAATCAAGTGACAAAGATCTTGTCAGGGTATCAGATAATTACAGGGATTTAATCTGAAGAAAATCAAGTGATCAAAGTCAAGACATGAAGAAACGTCGCGGAAGTTAGTCACTCATGAACCAGACAGTACATCGAGTGTCAACATTGAAGTGGTGGAATTGATTCATAATTTTCAGAAGATTTTCAGAAGAATGGTTGCAGTTCAAGAGTGGTATTAATTCTTTATTAATTAATTAAGTCATATAATTTAATTAAAAAAATAAATTATATCTGCAAAGATTAATTTATTGATTAATTGAATTAATTTATTAATTAATTCTGAATTAATATTAAGAATTTTCAGAATTATAATTGAATTAAAATCAGTTTAATTCAATAAGACAATTAAAACTTGAACTGGCATGACAATCGGATGACAATCTGGATTGTCATACCGATTGTCATGCCAGGTCATTTCAATTGTCTCACCGAATGTTCTACTGGTTCAGCATATTATCTTGCTAGTTCAACAGATTGTCATGCTAGTTCAAGAGATAGTCTTGCCGAAAGTCATGGTGGTTCAGGAGATTGTCATGCCGATTATCTTGCCAGTTCAATTCTATTCTGCTGATTGAAATATAAAACAAACGAAGCAGAATATAATTACAAGACACAGAACACAAGTCAACCATTCAAGAACAAAAAGAAAAGAAGCAGCAGCCAATATTTCATCTTTCATCTGCTGAATTCAAGATCATAATTTCTAGTTATTAAAGTTAAATCCAAACCACTAGAAATCATTCTCTTGTTCTTGTGTAACTATCTAGTGGATCAAAATCCCTAGAACTTAATCTCAGATTGCGTTTAGCATTTGATTCCTTTTATTGCAAAAATAGAAAAAGTTCATGTCGAATTCATTCTAGATTTGTGATAATTAATTTGAGATTAATCCCTTGTAATCGATACCGTTGTTGTAACACATTTCAAGTTTAATAATATTTTTATTTAACTTGAATTTTATTTCAATTTTTATTCCGCACTAAATTCGATTATTCGCTATAGTTTGTATTCAACCCCCCTTCTACAAACACATTGGGACCTAACAATTGGTATCAGAGCCTTCTGATTAACGAACAAATCAAAATCCTAGACTTTTATGAGTTTTTCAACTCCTTGAATTTTTATTTATTCAAAAATTCATAATGACTTCACAAAAAGTTGGAACCGTTAAAATTCTACTATTTGATAAAGAAAATTATATTATGTGGAAGAAGAAGATGCTCTTGTTTTTACAAGTTCCAAATCCCAAATATCTGAACTTGTTAAAGAAGGGTCCAAAAACTCCGATGGTTATTGAACCGGAGGTGAGAGTAGATGATGTTGTGATTACCAAAGCTAAAACCTATGCAAAAGAGCCTGAGGATTTTTCCCCTGCTGAAAAAGAAGAAGCCTCCTTGGATGCCAGCCTTCAGTTAATTTTAGTTGATTCCCTCGATCCCTTGATGAACAGACATGTGATGAACTGTACAAATTCCAAACACATCTGGGAAACTATTGAGGTGATTAATGAAGGTACAGAGGAAGTTAGGGAGAACAAGTTGGAGATCCTAACCTCTGAGTATGAACATTTTAAATCCAATCCAGGAGAAGGAATTACTGAAGTGTTTGAGAGGTACAATGCATTGATCAACAACTTGATCATAAATGGAAAATATTATTCAATCAGGGAGGTTAACAAAAAGTTCCTGTTAACACTGCCAACTCATCTTGAACATAGAATCACTGCCATAAGAGAAGCTCGAGATCTGAGTGAGATTTCTTTGGATAGACTCTATGGTGTGTTAAAAACCTATGAGTTGGAGCAGATTCAGCAGAATGAAGTTTACGGGAAAGATAGAGTGGTCAGTACATCTACTGCTCTAGTAGCTGAAGGTCAACAACAACAACAACAACAATCTCAACAGTCAGAGAGAATGGTATAATAAATCAAGGCTAAGGAAAATGTATTAGTAGCAGAATATGATCCTTCTACTACAAATCAATCTAGTGATATTTTTACTCCTTGGAAGAGCTGGAGCAATTGGAAGATGAGTCAATGGCCCAAATTGTCAAGAGATTCTCCAATGTCAGATTCAAGAGAAATCCCAAGTTCAAGTACAAGTCCAACTACAACAGATTCCAGACAGGTGGATCTTCATCCTCTAACACCAGTAGTGGTGGATACAAAACAGGGATGGTTGATCGGAGCACCATTAGATGCTATAACTACAATGAGTTGGGACACTTTGCCACAGAATGCAGGAAGCCAAAGCAAGTAAGGAAGAACTCTTATGATTCAAATCAGAAGAGTAACTCTGAAAGGGCTTACCTGGAAAAGGGAAGAAGCTGGGATGATACTGATAGTGAAGATGAAGAAGATGAGAATCTTGCTCTTATGGCTATTGATGGAAAAGCTTCATCGTCAAGAAAAGAGGTAAAATTTACTGATGCTGAATTAGTTTATCATCTAGGAGGTTCCTTAGATTATGCTCGTCGTGATAATGAACTGTTAAGTCAGCAGATCAAAGAACTTGAGAAATAGGTCAATGAATTAAGACTTGTGCACATTAATCAAGACAAGTTAAAAGAACAAGTATCTTTTCTAGAGAATAGAGTTAACTGTTATAGACAACTCGAAACTATTCTCAAAGACAAGATCACTGGTCTTGAGACTAAGGTTAGAGCCTACTTCAAATCTTGTTCGAAGGCTAAAGAGTTCTACAGTAAGCAAGATGTTAACCAAACATCTGAAATAGGTTATGATTACAATACTGCTATTGGAGAATTAGGCATAAACTCCCCTCCTCATGTATGTGCTAAAGGTAGGGAAGTACCACATGTGCTTAAGGGTGTTGATAAACCCCTCTATAAAGCATCAATTGCTGAACCATTTGATGCGACCTCCTCTATTATTCAAGAAGAAATACGTGTTGAAGATCATGCTAATGAGAAGGTTGTTTCCAAATCAAGTGTGTCGGAAGTTCCAGCCAAAGTTGTGAAAGAAACTGAGACTAACTCAGACACACATGAGTTGGATAACAAAACTGCCTTGTCTAAATGCATATTTTGCCTGTTGTTAATCCCTCTCATAAAGCATGTGGTGTTGCTAATTGTATGTCTTGTGCTTTTAATTTGATGTATGCTTATTTTAATGGTAAGCATGTTTCTAGTGATAAGACTACTCCTCGTCAGCATGTGAATAATAGGAAGCATGATAGGTCTAAGACTGCTAGTCCTTCTAAGGTTAGAAAGGAGACATTTGTGCCTAAGCCTAAACAGAAATTTGTTAAGGCTGTTTACAAGGTCAAATGTCCAGTCATTGAGAAAGTTGAGAACATTAAAGTTAAGAATGTTGTTTTCCTGACAAAGGTCAATTCTACAAGTATGCCGGGCCCAACCAAGTTTGGGTTCCGAAGAAGGTTTAATCCATTTGTGTTGCAGGGCATTAAACAGGTGAAACTGGTAGTGTGGATTCTTGACAGTGGATCGTCGACACATATGACCGGAGATAGAGCCCTGCTATCAAATGTGGTTGAGAAAGCTGGCCCATTGGTTACCTTTGGAGATAACAGTAAAGGTTTAACTGATGGATATGGCTGGTTACAAGCTGGTAATGTTATCATTGAACTCAAACTTCTTTCAACATTAGTGATTTCTTATTTCATTTAAAATCTTTTGAAGTCACTATTGTACATCATCTCTCTCAAAAGATTAAATGTATAATTTTAATTCATTATAGATCTTAAGTACATTGTATCTCTATAGTACCATATGTTCTGTGATACAGGTTCAGTCTCCAATTGCTTTCTTTCATTGACAGTCATGAGGTTGAAAACCCACAACTTCTATCCCAGACTGTAAAGACAAACATAGAAACAGAACCAACCAACACTCTCTTACCACTAAAATGAAGTATGAATGAGCGTGAGGGAGATAGTGCCTTAGTGCACCACATAAGGAAGGTTCTGTAGTCAACCCAGTAGCTCTGTCTCCTACAAAGATGAGTAGTATTTAAACCGAGACAACTGCTAGCTCCCATACATCTTCTCAAAAAGATGTAATGGCTGAAAAGGCACAAAAACAGTTACTAGACTCATTCTCTCAACAGGGTGCGTCTATTAAAATTTGCATGTCTGCCAGGGTATCCGTTGTAGTGTCACCACCTCAAACATAAACAATTCTTGATGTATAAGGAAAGGTTACACACACAAAGGATGAGTTGATGGAAATAAGAGTTTCGACCATTTTAAGGTCAGATTCGATTGTTCAAGGTTCTTTAATGGACCAATTGCCTTTACAGGTGTTAGGAGAGGATACTGATCCAAAAGCCATATATCAGTGGTCAGTGTCTACCTCCCCAGGCTTAAATCCCTTGGATGCATCTGCGGATAGTGGATCAGACATAGGTGCAGATCGACAACTTATTGACAATGATTCAGATATTACCTGATGAGTCACAAGGAAATATCTTCACGGACATTAGAAGGCAACTTTGATCTTTATGCTAAATTCTTTGGATCATTGTTTACCTTCCCAGAATTCAAATCTGGAACCCTAAAAGGGAAACTAACAACTTGTAGATTATGACTCAGATTCATCTGACGAGTTTAACAAGGATGGGGATTTGCGAACTCTCATTGCACCACCTGTGACCTCCTTAAGGATGGCTAAGGTGATTTTTCTTGCAGGTACAGCTGAATTTTGGAGCTATGAGAGGAGTGATACACTTGTGAGAATGAGTGTAAACACGAGTGCAGAGAAGAGTGACACACATGTGAGGTACACTAAACAGAATCACACACTCACAGTGAGGAAGAAAGAGAAACTACTTGTTATTTATTTTCCAACCAAGTGAAATATGAGAACTCCTTCAGACAATGGCATACATTTCTTCTCTAAGGGGGAGATAAAAGCTTAAGTAATAGTTTGGAGGATTCCTCAACTAAGGGGGAGAAATAGCAGGGAGGAAGAAAAAGATCCTACATATGTACACTACACCACACCATTGTTGTTTGTAACTACGGATCCTATTGTACGGGAGAGGTGGTAAACACAAGGTGATTTTCTAGTAAGAGAAGATCTATTTTCCGAAAGGGGAGTACCATTGGTTTTTATCTGCGGATCCTATTGCACGGGAGATGTGGTACACGAAGCTGATCTTCTTTAAGCAGTTGATTCTCATAGGGGGAGAAGCAAGAGAGATATGCGCTTCTCAACAGGAAATGTGGTTGTACAAAAGAAGATGAAACTACTTGAAGATATGTTCAGTCTACAGGAACATCTATTTGGAATCTGGAAAAGGTTAAATATAATCCAGAACTTTTCTTCTATTTACTTTGCATTTCTGATTACATCTTTTTCTTATTTGTTAGTTGAGTTATCCTCTAGGTATTTGTTGTTATTGTCTAACAAACAAATAGGGGGGATTGAAAGGCATATGTCATAGCCTATTTATTTATTCAAGGATTTAACTCAACTCAAATAAGAATGTAACAGGTAAATAGTGGATCTACCGTCAAAGAGATCTCACAAAGTAACATCTGTCAAAGGATTCGGAAACAAGGTTCATCTATAGACTTGAGGAATTAATTCACTGGAAGAAGTTCAAGAAATTGATCAAGCCTCAGTGATATAAATCAAGATTGTGGATTTAATCAAGTGACAGAGATCTTGTCAGGGTATCAGATAATTACAGGGATTTAATCTGAAGAAAATCAAGTGATCAAAGTCAAGACATGAAGAAAAGTCACAGAAGTCAGTCACTCATGAACCAGACAGTACATCGAGTGTCAACATTGAAGTGGTGGAATTGATTCATAATTTTCAGAAGATTTTCAGAAGAATGGTTGCAGTTCAAGAGTGGTATTAATTCTTTATTAATTAAGTATATAATTTAATTAAGAAAATAAATTATATCTGCAAAGATTAATTTATTGATTAATTGAATTAATTGATTAATTAATTCTGAATTAATATTAAGAATTTTCAGAATTATCATTGAATTAAAATTAGTTTAATTCAATAAGACAATTAAAACATGAACTGGCATGACAATCTGGATTGTCATACCGATTGTCATGCCAGTTCATTTCAATTGTCTCACCGAAAGTTCTACTGGTTCAGCATATTGTCTTGCTAGTTCAACAGATTGTCATGCTAGTTCAAGAGATAGTCTTGCCGAAAGTCATGGTGGTTCAGGAGATTGTCATGCCGATTGTCTTGCCAGTTCAATTCTATTATGTTGATTGAAATATAAAACAAACGAAGCAGAATACAATTACAAGACACAGAACAACAAGTCAACCATTCAAGAACAAAAAGCTAAATTCAAGATCATAATTTATAGTTATTAAAGTTAAATCCAAACCACTAGAAATCATTCTCTTGTTCTTGTGTAACTATCTAGCGGATCAAAATCCCTAGAACTTAATCTAAAATTACGTTTAGCATTTGATTCCTTTTATTACAAAAATAGAAAAAGTTCATGTCAAATTCATTCTAGATTTGTGATAATTAATTTGAGATTAATCCCTTGTAATCGATACCGTTGTTGTAACACATTTCAAGTTTAATAATATTTTTATTTAACTTGAATTTTGTTTCAATTTTTATTCCGCACTAAATTCGATTATTCAGTATAGTTTGTATTCAACCCCCCCCCCTTTTACAAACACATTGGGACCTAACAAGTACCTTCTGCTGATGTGGTTTATCATTGAGTGTTGAACTGGATTACCTGTTATAGCAATAACACTTTGATTATCACAGTAAATAGGGATTTTAAAATATGTTAACCCATAATCCAGTAACTGATTCTTCATCCAAAGAAGCTGTGCACAACAGTTTCCTGCAGCAATGTACTCTGCTTCTGCAGTTGATGTGGAAATTGACTTTTGTTTCTTGCTAAACCAAGAAACCAATCTGCCTCCAAGAAATTGGCAGCTTCCACTTGTGCTTTTCCTGTCAATTTTGCAACCTGCAAAATCTACATCTGAGTAACCTATTAGCTTAAAGTCTGATTCTCTAGGATACCACAATCCCAGATCAGCTGTTCCCTTAAGATACTTGAAAATTCTTTTCACAGCTGTTAAGTGAGGTTCTCTTAGATCTTCTTGAAATCTTGCACAAAGACATGTAGCATACATGATATCAGGTCTACTAGCAGTTAGATAGAGTAGTGAGCCAATCATACCCCTGTAATCAGTAATATCTACTGATTTACCAGTATCCTTATCCAATTTTGTTGCAGTGGCCATGGGAGTGGATGCACTTGAACAATCTTGCATTCCAAATTTCTTCAGCAAATTTCTGGTGTACTTGGTTTGACAAATAAAACTGCCTTCTTCATTCTGCTTGACTTGAAGGCCCAGAAAATAGCTAAGTTCTCCCATCATACTCATTTGATATCTGGACTGCATCAGTTTGGAAAACTTCTTGCAAAGTTTATCATTTGTAGAACCAAAGATGATATCATCAACATATATCTGAACCAAAAGTAAGTCCTTTCCATGGTTGAGATAGAACAGTGTTTTATCAATAGTTCCTCTATTAAATCCACTTTCTAGAAGAAACTGAGCTAAAGTCTCATACCATACTCTTGGAGCTTGCTTAAGGCCATAAAGTGCTTTATCAATCCTGTAGACATGATTTGGATATTTGGGATCTACAAAGCCTAGAGGTTGTTCAACATATACTTCCTCTTCCAACTCTCCATTGAGAAAAGCACTTTTCACATCCATTTGAAAGACAGTAAACTTTTTGTGAGCAGCATAAGCTAAAAATATCCTTATGGCTTCCAATCTAGCAACTGGTGCAAATGTTTCATCATAATCAATTCCCTCATGTTGAAAATATCCTTTTGCAACCAACCTTGCTTTATTCCTTGTAATTATTGATAAGTGGCATTTTATACCACTTAGAACGTCTTAAAATGGCTTAAATTGGTGTCTTGAAATCAAGTATTTTGTGTATTTGATGCGTTTTTCTAGTGTTCATGTATTTCAGGGTATTAGTTGCATTTCGGGGGAGGAATCATCAAGAATAAGCCTTGGCATGTGTTCATCATTGCGAGAGGAAAGGAACGGGCAGATTACGGCAAAGAAACGGAGCAAACTTGGATTTTTTCCAGTGGAGGCCTGCGCGCCCGTGCAGCTATGCTGAGCGGCCGCGCAGCAACCTGCGCGCCCGCGCAGCTATGCTGAGCGGCCGCGCAGGGTCGGGAATTTTGCTGAATTATTTTAGACTTCTACTTCTGTTTGGCTTCCAACTTCTATGTAATCTGAGTTTTATGGGACTATTATATAAGTAGATTTGAGACGTTTTCACAGGTGGATTTTAAGAAGAAGAAGATTGTGTTTTGCGCAAGAAGGGAAGATTGGGATACCAAGGAGAAGACCTAGAAGCACAGAACAACTCCGGAAAAGAAGATCTTGTTTTCAACTTGTGATTCTTTGAATTAGTTGTAACTTTGGATGCTCATTTTCGTTCTTGTTGAACCTAGATCTCGTTTATTCGTACTTTGATTATTATTTAGTTTATTAAGACCTTGTTTATACCATGCTTTCATTGGAACCCATGGTGACGATGAGTTCGATTATGGGCTAATCGTTGTCATGGGATTCTAGCGGATTTACTTATGGATTTCAATAGTTAATTGTTTCGATATCTTGGTGTGTGGTGATTGATTGATATCCTAGTATGGTTGTGCTTATTCGTCTTATGTGCGTAGCTAACATATAAGATAGCGTGTTAATCTCTATTGAAGCGACAGTGAATATAGAGGTTTAGAACTTGCCATGCTAACATAGGTTCATGTATGTGTATGCATGATTCGTAGGTAACTCTAACCGTTTTACTTGCCCTATGTAATCAAGATAGATAACTTGTTCTTAAACCGTTATGTTGTCAAATTCTATAGACATATAGGGTCTCAATATAATTGGTGCCTATTCAGCTTCTATCTCTTTTATGGATGTCTGGTAGAATGGTATTCGTGCAACGAAAGTTGGCGGTTATCAGTTTCGTGTTATCTGATTAGTGTCATCACCATCACATGCTAAGGTTAAGAACAATAAGGCTATTGAATGAAGTATTTAATGAAGATAGAATCCCATGTTTATCATATATATTAATTCAACTTCAATTCTCTTAGTTAATGTTATTTAGTATAATCTCTTAGTTTAATAAAAATCCAATTTGTTATTTGTCTTAGCATTGAGCGATAACCTTACATTGTTGCATAGGTGCATAAATTGAACTTAACCTAAACCAGTCTCTGTGGGAACGAATCTGATTTATATCTTATACTACTTGCGAACGCGTATACTTGCGTGAATATTAGCGCGTGTTTTCGCCCTAACAAGTTTTTGGCGCCGCTGCCGGGGACTCGGTATTAATTTTTAGTTTATGTGCTTGTCATCAGTGGTCGTTAAAGTTCACTGACTCGGATTCTTTTACTTTCACGGTTTATTTGTTTGTGTTTCAGGTACTCATTACAATGGGAGATCCAGCTGCAGGAACGAAAGCCTTGATGGATTTTTCTCAACCCAAGATCAATGACATTCAATCTAGCATTGTCCGGCCAGCTATCACAGCTAATACCTTTGAGATCAAGCCTGGCATAATTCAATGGGTACAGACTTCAGTCCAGTTTGGGGGTTCTCCAACGGAAGATCCCAATACATATTAGGGATTTCATTGCAATATGCGACACCTTCAAGTTCAACGGTGTTTCTGAAGATGCTGTGAAGCTGAGACTGTTCCCATTCTCTCTGAAGGACAAGGCTAAGAGCTGGTTACACTCTCTACCAGCTGGTTCGATTACTACTTGGGAAGATCTTGCTCAGACGTTTCTTACTAAATTCTTCCCTATGGCGAAGACAGCTGCACTCAGGAATGCTATTACTCAATTTGCGCAGCAAACGGGAGAATCGCTAAGTGAAGCTTGGGAGCGCTACAAGGAGATGCTTAGGAAGTGTCCTCATCATGGAATTCCTGATTGGATGATCATCACTTGTTTTTACAATGGGTTGGGAGCACAGTCCAGACCCATGCTCGATGCAGCATCAGGCGGAGCATTATGGGCAAAGAGCTATAAGGAAGCTTATGATCTAATTGAACTGATGGCTGCTAATGAATATCAGTATCCAACCCAGAGATATCCACAGGGCAAGGTAGCAGGAGTTCTTGAAGTGGATACAGCTACGGCTATCACTGCTCAACTAAAGGCGTTGTCTATGAAGATCGATTCTCTGGCTAACTATGGTGTTAAGCAGATAATTAGTGTTTGTGAGCTGTGTGCAGGTCCGCATGCGACAGAATAATGCGCTATATCTAGCGACTCAGCTCAGTTTGTGAGCAACTTTCAGAGATCGCAACAACCAGTTCCAGACACTTATCATCCTGACAACTGGAATCATCCTAACTTCAGCGGGAGCAACAATCAGAATGTGATGCAACAGCCATTCCAGCCGTTTGGAAATAAGCTGTTCAACTCTCTTGGTTTTCAGCAACAACTCCAACTTCAACAACAAACTAATGATGCAGGTCTATCTTCGAATGAAAAATCTGAATTGGAGGAGTTGAGGCTTATGTGCAAAAACCAGGCTCTTATATGCCAAAGCCAGGCTGTTTCTATCCAGAATCTGGAGAACCAAATAGGGCAAATTGCTAATGCCTTATTGAATCGACCACCAGGAATGCTTCCTAGTGATACAGAAGCCAATCCAGGAAAGAGGGAAGTTGAAGAACATGTGAACGCCATCACCTTAAGGTCTGGAAAGGTCGCAAGCCCCCAAATTCAGCAAGACGAAGAGCCTGAAAAATCTCAAGATTCAGAAAATGCAGTTGTGGCTGAAGAAGATGTGTAGAAGGGAGTAGAGGTGGAACCAAGGAAGACTACTTTGGAACACACTCCTCCTGAGGGTAATACAGGGGAGAAGCAGATCTATCCTCCACCTCCTTTTCCTAAAAGGCTGCAAAAGAAAAAGCTGGATAAGCAGTTTGAGAAGTTTCTGGAGGTGTTCAAGAAACTTCATATCAACATACCTTTCGCTGAAGCTCTTGAACAGATGCCTAGCTATGCGAGGTTTATGAAAGGTATTCTCTCTCGGAAAGTGAAGCTCGATGACTTAGAGACCGTTGCTCTAACGGAGGAATGCAGTGCTGTGCTGCAAAAGAAATTGCCTCTGAAGCTTAAAGATCGTGGAAGCTTCACTATTCCTTGCACCATCGGAAACTTGTCGTTCGACAAGTGTTTATGTGATTTAGGAGCTAGCATCAATCTGATGCCCTTATCTATCTTCAAGAAGCTTGGTCTGCCTGAGCCAAAACCAACATACATGTCATTGCAACTAGCTGACCGTTCCATCGCTTATCCACGAGGTATAGTGGAGGATGTCTTGGTCAAGGTGGATAAACTTTTCTTCCCTGCTGACTTTGTAATTCTTGATTTCGAGGAAGATAAGAAGATTCCCATTATCTTGGGAAGACCATTCTTGGCTACAGGCCGAACTATGATCGATGTGCAAAAAGGAGAGCTTACGATGAAGGTTCATGATCAGAAGGTCACTTTCAATGTGTTCAATGAAATAAAATTACCCACAGCTAAAGAGGAGTGCTTTAAAGTAGAGCAAATTCAGGTTTTGAATGCACCTCTGTGGAAGAGGAAGTTGGATGTGCCATTCGATTCTCTTGGGTTAGCAGAGCTGAAAATTTCTCAGGATCGTCTCGAGTCGTCTATTGAAGATGCTCCTACACTTGAGCTCAACCCACTGCCAAATCACTTGAGTTATTCATTCTTAGGTGCACCCCCTGACAAGGGGTTGGGATATATCTTTGATGATGTAGAGGGTAGCCGAACGGATCCTCCAGTGCCTATAGAGGGTTCTTCTCATGTGCAGCAGATAATTGATAGGACTGGTGTTGGTGATGAGCAGTACAGGCAAGTAACTAGGCGTATGGAGGCCATGCACGATATTCACCGTCATTTTGCTGCAGATTTGACCCATGCTTTCGGTACTGTTGTTCGAGACACTGGTGGCGAGGTTGATTGGCCACCTGATCCTCCACCCGACGAGGGTGAATCTCCCGCTAATTAGGTATGCCTGAAATCCTTATTATTGCCTTCAATGAGGACATTGAAAATTTTAAGTATGGGGGTGGTAGTTAAGGAATATTGTGTGTGTGTCATTTAGTTGCATATTCATGATAGTTTAGTTCATATAGTTGCATAATTTATGCCATATAGTTTTTTTTTTTATGAATGTCATGTAGCTCATGCATTTACCATGATCCCTTTTGTAATGATTTATCGACTGAATTGTGATATTGAGGTGAGTGTAGTGATAGCATTAAAGTGATATTAAGTTGTGTAGGTTGATATGCATGCTAGAAACAATTGTAAGTCCACTAAATCTTAGAGAATGCGAAAGGGCTAGATTGTGTTATGATTTGGTTATTTTCAAGGTCAATCTATTTATTATGCTTAGAATTCGATTATAGGTTCTTAGTGATAAAGACATGAAAAAGAAAAATTTTGGAGAAAAAAATATGGAAGTTGTTGCTAGTTGTGGCTAGGCGTCAAATGGCTAGTAGCCGGCTCGCGTATGTTGCGAGTAGTCTAGGGTTGAGCAAGATGGAGCGAAACGCACTTGCTCAGAGTTTAAAAAAAAAAAAAATTGGCATAATTGATCAAGAGTGGGCTCTTTGGTATTCGAGTTATTAAGTTCTTAGGGGACTTTGTGCCTAGCGACCTAAGGCTTTTAGAGTCTGGGATCCGCTAACCTAACGCTCGTTACATGGATATCATTGTATAAGTCTTTTGTGGACCTCACTCATTGCACGGTCAAATAAGTATTTGAGTTGTAAATAAAAAGCACGATTCCGTAGTATGCTCCAGAGTTCTTGTAGTGTTGTATATCACTTTGTGCCTGGAATTTTTATTCTTTGTATAATCGTAGGATTGCCTTGAGGATAGTCTAGTCATAGTAATTGGTCTAGTTCTGAAGCATATCTGTTAAGCATTTGCACACACCACGTTTCTGGCTGTATGTCCGTTTGCATGAGTTTATTGATCTTTAGTTGTCTAACTGCATTCGTTGAGATGTGGCAATTTGGTTGATTAATTGTAGTAAGGGGGATCGCTGTATTTTCATATAGATTGTATTCATTCATATTTTTATTTGTTTTTGAGTCTGTGACGCTTGAGGGCAAGCATCGATTTAAGTTTGGGGGTGTGATAAGTGGCATTTTATACCACTTAGAACGTCTTAAAATGGCTTAAATTGGTGTCTTAAAATCAAGTATTTTGTGTATTTGATGCGTTTTTCTAGTGTTCATGTATTTCAGGGTATTAGTTGCATTTCGGGGGAGGAATCATCAAGAATAAGCCTTGGCATGTGTTCACCATTGCGAGAGGAAAGGAACGGGCAGATTACGGCAAAGAAACGGAGCAAACTTGGATTTTTTCCAGTGGAGGCCTGCGCGCCCGCGCAGCTATGCCGAGCGGCTGCGCAGCAACCTGCGCACCCGCGCAGCTATGCTGAGCGGCCGCGCAGGGTCGGGAATTTTGCTGAATTATTTTAGACTTCTACTTCTGTGTGGCTTCCAACTTCTATGTAATCTGAGTTTTATGGGACTATTATATAAGTAGATTTGAGACGTTTTCACAGGTGGATATTAAGAAGAAGAAGATTGTGTTTTGCGCAAGAAGGGAAGATTGGGATACCAAGGAGAAGACCTAGAAGCACAGAACAACTCCGAAAAAGAAGATCTTGTTTTTAACTCGTGATTCTTTGAATTAGTTGTAACTTTGGATGCTCGTTTTCGTTCTTGTTGAACCTAGATCTCGTTTATTCGTACTTTGATTATTATTTAGTTTATTAAGACCTTGTTTATACCATGCTTTCATTGGAACCCATGGTGATGATGAGTTCGATTATGGGCTAATCGTTGTCATGGGATTCTAGCGGATTTACTTATGGATTTCAATAGTTAATTGTTTCGATATCTTGGTGTGTGGTGATTGATTAATATCCTAGTATGGTTGTGCTTATTCGTCTTATGTGCGTAGCTAACATATAAGATAGCGTGTTAATCTCTATTGAAGCGACAGTGAATATAGAGGTTTAGAACTTGCCATGCTAGCATAGGTTCATGTATGTGTATGCATGATTCGTAGGTAACTCTAACCGTTTTACTTGCCATATGTAATCAAGATAGATAACTTGTTCTTAAACCGTTATGTTGTCAAATTCTATAGACATATAGGGTCTCAATATAATTGGTGCATATTCAGCTTCTATCTCTTTTGTGGATGTCTGGTAGAATGGTATTCGTGCAACGAAAGTTGGCGGTTATCAGTTTCGTGTTATCTGATTAGTGTCATCACCATCACATGCTAAGGTTAAGAACAATAAGGCTATTGAATGAAGTATTTAATGAAGATAGAATCCTATGTTTATCATATATATTAATTCAACTTCAATTCTCTTAGTTAATGTTATTTAGTATAATCTCTTAGTTTAATAAAAACCCAATTTGTTATTTGTCTTAGCATTGAGCGATAACCTTACATTGTTGCATAGGTGCATAAATTGAACTTAACCTAAACCAGTCTCTGTGGGAACGAATCTGATTTATATCTTATACTACTTGCGAATGCGTATACTTGCGTGAATATTAGCGCGTGTTTTCGCCCTAACAATTATGCCATCACTATCAGTTTTGTTTCTGAACACCCACTTTGTACCAACAACGGATCTGTTCTTTGGTCTTGGCACTAGGGTCCAAACTTTGTTTCTTTCAAATTCATTTAACTCTTCCTGCATTGCTTGCACCCAATCAACATCTTGAAGAACTTCTTCCACTTTCTTTGGTTCAGTCTAAGAAAGAAAAGAATTATAGAGACATTCACTTTTGCATCATGATTTCCAATAATTAAGTCAGGTGTATATGATTTAGTCCACATCCTTGCAGATGGAAGGTTTTCTCTAGAACTGGATGTTCCTCATGATCTATGCTATCTTTATCAACATTTTCTGATGCTCCCCCTGAAACTATGCTCTCTGAGTTGGATCCTTCAGAAATTGAGTTTTCAGAATTATCAGAACTTGGCTTATCAGAACTTGATGAATCAGAACTTGAAGAGCCAGTTTTATGTTCTGATGCTTCTTGAGATGTGGTTGTATCTTCAATATGCCCCCCTACACAGGTGTATCTTCCTTTGACGTAGTCACCACAGTTTCAATAACATCAGAGTTTAATCCATCAGAGTTTGCAGTATCAGGATTTAGACTGTCAGGATTTTCAGTATCAGAATTTAAGTCTTCATTTTCAAATCTCAGCTGATCATGATCATTGAAATCTTCAAGTCCAGTAATCTTCTTATCATCAAAGGAGACATTGATAGATTCCATGACAACACTTGTTCTTAAATTGTAGACTCTGAAGGCTTTTGTGGAAAGTAGATACCCAATAAAAATTCCTTCATCAGCTTTTAAATCAAATTTGGATAATTGTTCAGGGTTAGTCTTAAGAACAAAACACTTGCATCCAAATACATGAAAATACTTCAGATTTGGCTTCTTTTTCTTCACCATCTCATATGGTGTCTTTCCATGCTTGTTAATGAGTGTTGCATTCTAAGTAAAACAAGCAGTCTGCACAGCTTCAGCCCAAAAATAGGTTGGTAGCTTTGCTTCATCAAGCATAGTTCGTGCAACTTCAATAAGAGTTATATTCTTTCTTTCAACAACTCCATTTTGCTGTGGAGTTCCAAGAACAGAAAATTCCTGCTTGATTCCATGGTCTTTGCAGAACTCTTCCATTGTCAAATTCTTAAACTCAGTGCCTTTATCACTTCTTATGATCTTCACAGAATTTTTGACCAATTTATCCAGTTGCTTAACATGATCAATCAAGATAGATGCAGTTTCACTTTTTATTTGCAAGAAATACACCCATGTGTATCTGGTGAACTCATCCACTATGACCATATCATATTTCTTCTTTGCAATAGACATGACATTCACTGGACCAAATAGATCTACATGAAGTAAGTGATAAGGCTCAAGAATTGATGATTCAGTCTTGCTCTTGAATGAAGATTTTCTTTGTTTAGACTTCTGACATGAATCACAAAGGCCATCAAGATCAAATACTGATTTTGGCAGTCCTCTCACAAGATTTTTCTTGACCAGTTCATTTATATTGTTGAAATTTAAATGAGAGAGTTTCTTGTGCCAATTCCAGCTTTCTTCAATTGATGCTCTACTCACCAGACAGATTGCAGACCCATCAGTACTTGTTGAAAGCTTGGCTTCATAAATGTTACCATGCATGTATCCTTTCAGAACAACTTTGCCTGTAGATTTGCTTACAATTTCACAGTATTCTTCAAAGAAATCCACATGATAACCTCTGTCACAGATTTGACTAACACTCAGCAGATTGTGTTTAAGTCCTGAGACTAGAGCTACTTCTTTAATGATGACATTCCCAAGATTGATATTGCCATATCCCAATGTTTTTTCAATGTTGCCATCTCCATAAGAAACACTTGGGCCAGCCTTCTCCACAAAGTCCGATAGCAGGGCTTTATTTCCAGTCATATGTCCTGAGCATCCACTGTCCAGTACTAGGATGTTTTTCCTGTTGCCCTTTAACTCAGCAGCTTCAGGACTGCTATCAGCATTTTCCATCAAGGCATAGTTCACCTCACTTTCAGAATCTGAAGTGTCTGTCCAGCTTTTCTTCTTTGTGAAAAGAGCCTTGCCTTTGTCACTCTTTACTTTCTTTCAATCAGGAGATATGTCTCCTTTCCTACCACAGTTGTAGCATTTGACATTTGTGTAATCTCCTCTGTCAAACTTTCCTCCTTTGCCTTCAGATTTTCTGAAATTCTTCTTATCAGAATTTGCACCTTTCCTGGAAAACTTCTTTCTCTTCCTGAACTTTCTGTATGCAATCCTTGTGATTCCTTTCACCATAAAAGCACACAGCTTCATCATCTCTTCATCAGCATCCATCTCAGGCAAGCTTTCAGTTTCTGAGTCATCATCACCATCAGAACTTGATGACTCAGTATCAGACTTTGTGATGAGCGCTTTTCCCTTGCCTTTCCTTGAGGTAGCTGCCTTGGGGGATTCTTCTTCAGCCTTAAGAGCAACTGTCCTTGACTTTCCTCATTTCCTCTTGCTTCTTTGTTCCATCTCAAGTTCATGAGTCTTGAGCATCCCATAAATTTCATCAAGAGTTGTTTCATCAAGATTATAGTTGTCTCTTATAATTGTTGCCTTCAAATCCCAACTTTCAGGAAGAGCTAACAGGAATTTAAGGTTTGAATCTTCAATATCATACTCCTTATTAACTAGTGACAAATCATTCAAGAGTTTGACAAATCTGTCATATAAATCAGTCAATAACTCATTAGGCTTTGAGTCAAAGTGTTCATACTCTTGAGTGAGTATTGTCTTCCTGTTCTTCTTAATCGAATTAGTTCCCTGGCACCTTGTCTCCAAGGCATCCCATATCTCCTTTGTAGTCTTGCAGTTGATTACCCTATTTGACATTACATTATCAATGGCACTATGCAGCAAGTGTCGTACCTTAGCATCCTTAGCAATTGATGCGATATCTTCAGCAGTGTAATCACTCTTCTCCTTTGGTACAGATTTTGCTGTTTCACCTGCAACTACAACAACGAGTTTTGTTGGCTTGTGAGGTCCTTCATGGATTCTGTCAAGATATTATGGATCAGTAGCTTCCAGAAACATAGTCATCCTCACCTTCCATATGGGATATTCAGATGGCTTCAGTATGAGAACTCTAATAGCCTCATATCGACTATGGATTTGAGTCTTTGGTGGTTCTTCAGTTTTGGTGGGCTTGGTTGGAGTTTCTGCTTCAGACATGATTGTTTTTGGATCTTAAACTGTTTGTGTGTTAACAGATAGGCTCTAATACCACTTGTTAGGTCACACACACTGTAGAAGGGGGTTGAATACAGTGTTTATCACAATCAAATCGAATTAAAGAACTCAAGTAACAGATTACAGACTTTATTTAATATAATAAACCCTGTTACAATATGGAATTGTCCTCTCTCAGTGATGAAAAAATATCACGAGAGCTGCTAGGGTTACAATGAATAATATTCTCGATAATGATAACACTTATAGTGTAAACCCTATGTCTGTGTTTATATATTATACAGTTACAAGATAATCGCTAACTGATATGGAATATAATTCTGCTTCCTAAAATATATCAATCAGTTATCTTTTCTTCCAAGTATTCCATTCTTCATAGAATTCCTTCTTCATGCATATCTCTTCTTACGTTTGTCTTGATCTTCTTTCCTTTCAATCAGCTGCCTTCCTTATCTGAAAGTTTCTTTTAAGTCCTGATATTATCTCCAGATAAATATCTCCTGAATCTTAAGTACTGATAACTTAAGTTCTGACTTCAGTATAAGTGCTGATTTCAGTTAAGTACTGATTTGTCATGTTTAAGTAAGATCTGAAAACTAAACATAAATTATATTAGACATGACATTATCAAATATATCTAACAAACAAGATAAAGTATGAGACAAGATTATAACTTACCAATCATAAAATATAACTTACAACCCCAAAATAATTTTAAATATACATAGTTGATCCCGGCTTGGAATCGACAGATAACCCATTATATCTTTACAACTTTCCTTCTAAGAGCTTGCTCACTCATAAATACCACTCCTGCTCTGGCAACCGGAAGCCCTCAACACGATAGGGACCACCAGGTACGCTGCTACGAGTAGTGCGCCTAAGCCTGGCCATCTTCTTGCTTAACTGCCATGGTTAGATTAAAACAAAACATATGAGTATAAAACTCAACAAGTATTTATAAAGCAGTTCTATGATATGAAATCCACAATTTACTTTACCAATCTCAGGGCATTCTACTTTATTTGTTCTAGGTTGCAGATTTCCATCTTTTGGGTTAAGGAAGGGTTATGAAGGAAAAATGTGGGGCTTTCAAGGAACAAGGCTCGAAGCAGGGTGCAAGCCGGCATTCATCATAAATCATTAAAGGATCAGAACAGATCTTTCAGAAAGGAAAGCAACAATATTTCACTATATGAAACCAATTATATGATCAACAGATTAAAATCAGGGTTCACGAGCTTTAAGCTTCACAATATCACAATCAACTCTTTTCAAAGCAATATAAACCATTTTCATTTTCAAGAATCAATTACTGAACAGGATGTTTCAGTTCCATTTTAAATAATCAATATAGAACCCTTGATTAGATCACTTTATCTTTTCATTTCATTATAATACGGGTGATCAGCCCGTACCGACCTCCATCCGGTCTTTAAGGTACCAATCGGCATAATTTCAGCCTTAAATTGGACTAGCCCCGCTAGCCTCTTACCATGACTGGACTAGTCCCACTAGCCTCTTACGTCCCAATCCAATCCATCAGGAATTCGTTTGGAAAACCTTGAGTTGGAAAAAGTAGGTTTTCTAAATTCATTTTATCATTACCAAGAATATGAAATCATTCAGACTCTTTCGAGTCGAAACTCATTCTTAAGTCAAATTTCAAGAAAACAAAGTTAAGGAAGTGATTCAAAGACAAGCAAGGAACAACTCTAAGGATTCTTAATCAGGGATAACAAGGTACTTAAATTAGAGTGATCAATATCTGTTTCAAGAATTAATAGGGTGATCAAGAAATAAGGTATCATTACAGAGGGTTCGTAAAGGTAATTATAGGGTTTATAACAGTTCATGGATTAACAACTAACTTGAACAGAAAAGACAAGTTACGAAAGGGTTGAATCAGTAAGCTTATCAATAACAGTTTATCAAGATCAAAGACAGGGTATCTCAAGTCATTAACAGGGGTTCATTATTTAGACAGTTCCATACTCTACAGGGTATGAACAATAACCTCTCTATAACCATTTTCACAAGTAATGAGAGTTACTTGCCTGAATTCGCTTTCCTGAAGGTTGAACTACTGCCACCTAGTATACCCTTTCCTTTCCTAGCCTAAATGCCCTCACGCTCCGAATCTACAATAAAAACCAAAACCTTAATCAGTTTCTCAACTCTCGTTCCCGGAACGATCACTCATTACGATGGCTCGATTATACCCTTGACTCAAATATACGAGTATAGCTTATACACATAAGCACATAGCACATCACACATCATATACTTTATTCTTAACCTTTACACCTTTATATAAACTCGACAATCGACTTATAAACATCCTTATCTCAACTCGAAGTCAAATCATACTTTATATTAGTACACATAGCTCTTTATACTTGAAATCCTTATATGAATAAACAAACGGCAAAACTTATAATAACGACCTTAAAGTTATCTTTAAACCAACACGACAACCATAGATAACACAAATCAATCATTCCCTTTCTTTTATACTTTAATTCGAACCAAACATAGCAAATTAGGCAAAAATCTCACATACAATCCCTAATTAATCTTCATGATCCATTCAAGCACTTAAATTAGAATTTGACCTTTTAAATGCTATAATCCATTCGGCCTTAACCACAAATCACAATTCGACAACCAAACAATGACATGAATCATCAATTCCTCTTTTAAATCAAGATACAATCTCATTTCTTCCTAGTTAAACTTAGATTATACCAAGATCAAGTTACAAAATCAGTTTTCCCTTTTATTAGTACAATGTCGAACAAAAATCTTCAACATGCAATCCTCAATTTTGATTTCTCAAGCATCCAATCAACTATACAAGTCCAAATACCTTTAAAACAATCATAAAAATCATTTTTATCAATCAACATACTTAAATCTCAAAAGAAACACAAACCCTTATTCGAAATTTCCAACAATCAAGACATGCATGCAACTATTTAAGTAATTTATCTACCAAACACTCTAATTATCCAATAATTTCCAAGGATAAACATCAACAAGTCATTTCCATTACTAAAAATTATTTTGATCTTCAAAAAAATCAAGATTCCATTCGGGTTTTTCAAGAAATAACACATGCAAATGTTTTTCTCAATCCTTAAATCATTAATCATTCTAATCCATCATCGTCATCCTATAATAAACATCCACAACCATTTAAATCAACAATAATCAACTCATTAACTTTTAGAAATGAAAAACCCATTCGGGTTTTAAACAAATCACTACATGCAATTACCAAAGATAAGATTTATGAATGCTAGAGCTCAGTTATAGCATCATCACTCACCACCGGTTCATCGGAGTTCATCACCGGTGGCGGTGGCTTCACGGTGGTGCCCTCATTCGAGGGTGTCCAACCACGAAACCCCCGTTTTCCCATTAATTCCTCAAAACAACTAACATGCACATCTCATATACCATTCATTTGCAAAGAATCATGCTTAAACAAGATGATATCAACAAGAACAACAAGAACCGAGAAGCTCTCGGATAAACACACACATATCGAGCATACACATCTACATGCAAGTGGATATACACACATGCACACTCTTCTACCTACATATATGTGTTTATCAAGAGATTTTGGGAAGAATTGGTGAGATTTATTAAAGGAACAAGAGGTATACCGAAAGAGAGAAGAGAGCCGAGAGAGAGAGAGTAACCGAGAGAGAGTGAAAAAGAAAGAGAGAAAGAGAGAAAAGTGTTCACGGGAGAAAGAAAGAAAAGGAAGGGGGGAGAAATGAGTTTATAAATGATAAGGACAAGGGCAATTTAGTAATTTACTAATTCCCTTTTTAAATTGATTTTCCTTTTTTTTACTCCCATAGAATATTGGTGGAATAATAAATATATCTCTCTCATAAAGTTGAAAATTATAGCTATTGACAATTTTAAAATGTAGATCTCGAAATTACCTTTCCAACCATTACTCACAATAGACTTTTGAGCGTACGGTTGATTTTACACGATTTTTACAAGTTTGTGCTAATAATAACATTTTATCACATAAAAATCATTTTAAAAACAACGATCATGAAATAAATCCATCTATCATTTTTAGAAAGTCTCTAGGACTATCATGACGATAACAGAACAAATCTCATGCCTTTATCTTACTCAGATAATTTTATAAAAATGCGCGAAGGTTAAATAAACCTTATTTAAATCAAATAATTCCCTTAAATTCATATAAATGTCAACAGATCACGTAGTCATGCACACAGACAAGCAATCACAAACACACGAACACATCACAACTCATGTCTGATCATAAAATTTGTCATTCTTTATTCTTTATTCTTTTCTATGCGTACCGGCTCACGTTCAGCCTGACGGCCCGACGCTCAGCATTTCAATTACGCTTCTCATTATCGACCGACACGTCACTAGGACGTAATATTTTACTTAAACATTTCATTTCACATAATAATACATAGTTCACATTTTAAATATCTTAACCCCTTTTTAGGACGGGTTCCGTTCTACCTGACGGCCCGACAACACAGCTTAACTCCTAAGCTGACTCTTTAAATTGGAACGCTTCTACTTACGCTCCTAGATTCTAATATACAGTGAAGACAATTAGTCAACACTTAATCACATAATTATAATCACTTCACATAAATCTCACTTTATTCACTTAATTATGTCGCAAAATTCTCAGTCATCACAATAAGGCTCAAGAATTGATGATTCAGTCTTGCTCTTGAATGAAGATTTTCTTTGTTTTGCCTTCTGACATGAATCACAAAGGCAATCAGGAGCAAATACTGATTTTGGCAGTCCTCTCACAAGATCTTTCTTGACTAGTTCATTTATATTGTTGAAATTTAAATGAGAGAGTTTTTTGTGCCAATTCCAGCTTTCTTCAATTGATGCTCTACTTAACAGACAGATTGCGAACCATCAGTACTTGTTGAAAGCTTGGCTTCATAAATGTTACCATACCTGTATCCTTTCAGAACAACTTTGCTTGTAGATTTGCTTACAACTTCACAGTGTTCTTCAAAGAAATCCACATGATAACCTCTGTCACAGATTTGACTAACACTCAGCAGATTGTGTTTAAGTCCTGAGACCAGAGCTACTTTTTCAATGATGACATTCTCAAGATTGATATTGCCATATCCCAGAGTTTTTCCAATGTTTCCTTCTCCACAAGAAACACCTGGGCCAGTTTTCTGCACAAAGTCTGATAGCAGGGCTTTATTTCCAGTCATATGTCCTGAACATCCACTATCTAGAACTAGGATGTTCTTCCTGTTGCCCTGCAATCACAAAGACCATTAATGATTAGTTTTAAGGACCCATACTTGCTTGGATCCTTTGGCCTTATCAAGTTTGTTAACATTTGCAGCGGATTTAGCATCAGAGTTTATGTTAATAGTTTTCTTATCAGAATTTGCAATATCAGACTTTGCATCAGAACTTACACTAGAAGGAATAATGCTAACTTTCTTTAAAGAAGGTTTTATTTGATAATAATCATAGTACAAACTATGATATTCCTTGCAAGTATAAATGGAATGCCATAAACTACCACAATGAAAACAAGGATTTTGTGGCTTATATCTAACAGACTGACTCTTAACTCCTGATTTTGAAGGTAAAGAGTTTATGTTCTCATTCTTCCTGCAAAAAGAAGCCAGATGGTTAGAGTTTCCACAGTTATGACATGTTTTTCTAGGAGCATTAGGAAAAGACTTATAATTGTTACTTTTGTTCACACCTTCCTTTCCATTCCTATTTTTCCTAGGTGGCTTTATCTTGTTTATAATTTTAACCTGTTTCAGCTTATGCTTAAGCTGCTTCTTGGTCATTAAGCCTATGTTAACTTCAGTTGGCTTATCCTGTTTAGGTTTATCAGAAGTTACTTTCTCCTTAAATTCTGATTTCTCAATATCAGACTTTGCAGTTACAAACTTAACAGGATTTATCTTCGGTTTTTGTTTAACAACTATATGCTCAGTTTCTACAGTTCCCTTACTGTTCGTATCATCTCCATAACCTAAGCCCTCTTTCCAGTTTCCACTACTAAGAATATCCTGAATTGCTTTACCAGAGTTAGTCAAAGTCCTGATAATCTATCTTTCCTTTTCTAACTCAGTTTTTAGAGATTCATTCATTTTTAGCACTTCATCCCTAACATAAAAGGCATCATCTCTATCTTTCTGAGACAAATTGAAGTCTTTACATGCATCAATTAAGATCAATACAACTTGAATTACATTCTCAATGATCATATAGATCAGACCAGATAAGTTAGATAAACTACTATAACAACCGACTGAGACAAATTGAAGCATACAACCGAACTTCAAACTAAAGAAACAGAGGATTGAGGAATTAGTACCGTAGTGTAGATTATCTGAGGATTGAGCTTGGTATGAGGATTGATAGACCTTCGACGCCGGGGATTTGAGCAGGAATCGAGAGAAAC